>NC_089885.1:4874545-5179204 GCF_040182565.1 Anser cygnoides | reverse complement strand
TCTTACAAAACTGCACTGCTGAGTATCTGGAAGACTTCTGTTGCTCTTGTGCGCCAGCAGTAAGGGTATTTTCTTGATTGCAGTGGGAGCTGCACTGGAGTCAAACCAGCAACTGCATAGATCTTGTGTAAAGTTAAGGAACTCAGTGTGCTGAATAAGCCAAGCAGAGCTCGTCAGCGGCTTCCTACTGCAGAGGTTTTAGTGAGAGAATATTTGGTCCAAGGTCCTTAGGAGAAGGCTGGTGAATATATTTTGATGACTTTGTTTGCAATTTTATGCTTTGACCATGGACCAGTGAAGGAGGTGTGTCAGGACACTGCTAGCTGTTCTGAAGAAAGTAGGGGAAGGGAGCTGTGGGATGTGTTGCAGTTCTTTGAACTGAGATTAAACTGGTCCCACCTTGAGAAATCTTAACTTGGTTCTCATCGAGGGTTGCTTCTTCAAAGGACAGCAGTTTTTTCATGGCCACCTGTCTATTTATATTGAAGGTTGGTTACTTCCATGTTTTTTGTGTCCATCGGCAACTTTAGAAAGCCTTGGAGTGCAATAGAAAACAATGTCTTTATATCAGAATCATTCTTTATAACATCATCATATGAGCATTGTAAGATTTGAATTACTGTCCAGGGAAACTTCTCAGTTTCATGTATTTATTAATAAGTTCCTGTGTGTTTTTATTATTGCAAGGCCCTTCCAAGTGGTGAAGATGATGAAGAAGACAGTGATAGCGACAGCGATGATGATGACGTGAAAGTTACTATTGGCAATATTAAAACGGGAGCACCATCGTACATGTATGTATTGCGATTATTGTGACAATTTTTGATCCAAAGTAGGTCTAGCGCATTGATTGGGATTGAAAGTAGGGATGAGAACTAATCTGTCTTGTGGGAGACATGAGAATAATGGCCAGAACGCAGGACTGGGGTTAGAAGCTGATGGACGGTTCTGTCCTGGAATTGCTTGTTGGAAAATCGGCCCATAAAATCGGAATGATAATTCACAGAGCTGTTGTTCGAAAACGAGCTAAGTAATTATTATTGCTTGATCAAGCAAAGTCAAAGTTGGAAAGTTATATATAACTTATCATCTGTGAAAACTTCAAGAAGCAAAGTCTGTGTTGTTAAGAATTCGCAAAAGCTGTGAACTGACTGATTTCAGCTCTCTGATTTTTCATGATTCAGAAATGGTGAGGCTGAATTTGCAAACCAGGAAATGCTGTCACTGACTTAAAATTATACCTAATTTGCACTCAGTAAAAATAATAATACAGCATTTTTGCTTGCTGTTAGCAGCCTTGTTCTTAAAGAAATGACTTGCACATGCTTTGCAGCACATTCTATTTTTTTTATTTTGTGGATAATTTCCTTCTCTTGTGGTAGGGGTGGTATGAGCCTGGTGGATTACCCTGAATAGTAATGCTCTATCCGTTCTCTCAGCAATTCACTAGGTTTTTGCAGACAACCTTTCTGAAATCTGATTCGTCTACCTTTCTTTCCTCATTCTGTGATAAAGGTGCAGCTTCAATTTCCGTGTTGTTCTGTTCCATTTGAGTAATTCTGGGCAAGTTCCTGAGCAGAAGGTTAACAACCATTCTGTGAAATACCTTTTCATTCTTGATAACCCTCGTGTATTATGATGTTAGTCTATAGGCATGTTTCCTGGGTTTCAAGCGTTAGCGTTAGGGAGAATCATGGTAAATCATGGAATCATTTAGGTTGGAAAAGACCTCTAAGATCATCAAGTGCAACTATTAACCTAGCACTGCCAAGTCAACCACTAGACCACGTCCCTAAGCACTATGTCTACACAGTCTTTTGAACACCTCCAGGGGTTGTGACTCAACCATTTCCCTGGGCAGCCTGTTCCAATGCCTCACAACCCTTTCAGTGAAGAAATTTTTCCTAATATCCAACCTAAACCTCCCCTGGTGCAACTTGAGGCCATTTCCTAAGGTGTTCCAACTTAGTATTAAAAATCGCAGAGAGGCATCAATAAACCCAAGTGAACAAAGTGTCTTCTGAAGGATGTCAGGACTTGAATGTATTTTCTGTGAAAACCTCTAAATAATTTGTTTGAATACCAATCTAGTGATTCTTTTCCATATAGGGGAACTCCTATGAATCTAAACTTAAAAACGGGTAGAGGCTATGGAGCATCAGCTTCAGGTATTGCTCTCATTTTTATCCTACACATTTTTTCAGTATTTCACTTCTCTGGCAATGACAGCTGGAACAGCTGCAAATCTTGTTCTCTGTTGAGAAGGATATGAAATTAGTGAATCTGATGTAAAGTAGGAATAATAAATAGCTTTCCCTAAAGCTAAGGATTCCTGGGGCAGCCTGGGTGTCCATGGTGCAGTGGATTGATTTGATTAGCGATCACTGAACCAGCTGACTATAATTCTGTTTAAACTGGAATAATCTACATTGATTACTACTTCTGTTGTCAAAAACCAGAATATTTCTAAGCTATGTTGTTGCACTGGGGCCAAACATTCTATGTTGCCTGAAGAACTTTTAACTTTACGGTCAACATACTGTGCTGCTCGCAGCGTAAGATACTAAAATAAAGAAACAGACTGGCCTTGAGTGTTACCTGTGCCTACGCCTGCAGATGGAAATTTCCTCTCCATTCAGTTTAATTTGTACAGTATATTGGGACCTGGATTCTGTCCTTCCTCGTATGTGAGACTGTCCTTCTGTGGGCTTCATAAACTTCCTTCCAGTAATGTCTTTATGCAAATGACACATCTTCTGACTGAGGAGACAAGCACAAATTCCCTTTGGAGATTCTGAACCCAATGGGTTATTGCTGACTCCAGTGAATACATTGTCTTCTTAAGACTGATCCTGAAAAAGTCTTTTGTTTTAAGAAAATGTGCATGTCTTGGAAGGGAAAAATAAATATTTTGCCTGGGGAGAAGAATTAAGTTTTTTCATTCATTCAGAGTAAATAGGATGCATGCTGTAATAATTTATTCCGTTTGTCTGTTGTACCAGTCTGTGTTGAATTTGCCTCTCTGCTGTGCAACTGCAAGTGCAGTCAGTATACCCTATTTATTTTTAGAGTGACTAAAATATTTTTTATTAAAAACCTGATTGTGGTTACCTACGTGTTGTAAAGCCAGCACTGAATTCAGAGTAGTGCTTTTTTTTAACTGGAGTAATTTGTTCAGCAAATTAGTGGATTAAAGGCATTGCATTAAAGGTAGTAACAGTTTCTCTCTCTCCAAAGCCAAGTTGCAGCCCAAAGGTATTGATTTAGATGCCGCAGGGAATATAAATGGATTGCCTGTTATAGAAGTGGATTTAGATTCATTTGAAGACAAACCATGGAGGAAACCAGGTGGGGCCTCACAGTTCTTGTGGTAAATATTTTCCGCAGTTTTAGTTGTCTTTGTAATTGTACGTGTAATTCCTGTTCATTTATTGCTGCCAAGGAAGGGGGAAGCCTGAAGAACTTATTTTGCTCAGCCTCCGATGCCTGTCTAGACAACTGGTGACGTCTGCTGGTAGATCAGGCCATGCTTTTACCTACAATTGGGTTACATTTACTCTATTAACTTCTGTTCCTAAAGGGAACAATTATTTTTTTTTATTGCTCAATTTTATTAATTCACTAGTTCCAGAAAATATTGTGCTGATACCAATGCAATAGAGTTTGTTGGCCTTAAAGTCAATCGGGGTAAAGATTTGGCTGTTGGTGACATGTGGTCACCTCTTCACATGCAGCAGCTTGCTTATTCTGTCATACCAGGGCCAAGCTCACAGCCACCCCTGTGCAACCTTCTCACTTGGGCCCTGGATAAGGTACCCCAAGAAGAGGGCAGAGGTGGGAATCGCCACGTAGCCACAGATAATGGGAAGCAGGCTTTTGCTGTTGAATTTTTCTGCTCCAGACCATTGACTGAAGGAGAAGAAAACATTTTCTACTCTGACAAGGCTAGGATTTTTCTTTCAGAAAAGCAGCAGTGCCTAATTCTTTACGAGATTCTGCCCCTCGGTGTATGACTGTTAGTAAGCAGTCACCCCTTCTCACGTCTATACAATATTATCTAGGCAGCATAGAGTCCGGTCTCTTACATACACAGTCTCTTTTGTCTTCCTTATTTGTGTTAGGGAGATTTCTCCTTGGAAGCAACTCTTGTATGACAGCTGTAAGATACTACAAATAATCTCTTGTATCAAATTCAGAAGAAAAAAAAAATGAAGAAGCTAGAGATCCGAATTTTTGCTATGCTAATCTAATAAAATGTTTAACAAAATGTTAGCCAAAGCATAAAATCCACTCGCCTCTTCTCAGAAATAATCCTTTTCCCCACCAGCCCCTGTACACTATTTGTCTTTCAGAAATATAACTATGTTTAATAAGTAGTACTTTTATAAGGTTGTCTGGGGCATGTTTTTGATATTTCTTGCCGACCTGAAATGAAGGGCATCAGCGCATAGCAGCGCAAATAACTACGTTGATGTGCCACGGTATCAAAGCAGCAGTAAGCGCTCTGTGATTAATAGTAGCTAGTACAGACATAATAGAAAACGTAGCCTTTCTTCTGCAGGGGATTTCCCATTGATTGTGATGTGAGAAAGAGGGGGCTAGGAAGAAAAGAAGTTAGAAGGAAAACAAGGAAGTGAAGTTCAGAGATAAAGCATGGAAATGATTGTGGTCATGCTGACATCCCTGGACCAAAACGGAGCCAGCTAGCCTTAAAACAGTATTGAAGTGTGAATAGAGGGACGATGTCTGCAGAGGTGTGGCCCGTAAGTTTATTTTAGATGGCAAGTAAGTAGCTTGTTACTCAACAGCCTTTCAGGTTTATATCCTTTACAGTTAATTGTTCAGCAGGTTGGTATCTGTACGTGAGGGAGAGGAAGAAATACGGTGTGGAAAAACTGATAGAGGGCTGAAATAAAGGCTGATAAAATAGATATGTAAATGTCATGCTGCTGAGTCTGTGTTGGTGAAATTTGCATGTTTGGGCGGCACAACAGGAAGAGTGGCTTACTGAGAAGATAAACGTCGCTGGATAGATCCAACCTTTGCTTGCCCGAAGTGTTTTGCTTAGCCCTCCTGGATCGGCTGTTTCTTTTAGAATCAGTCTGGCTAGGAATACCTTTGCAAGGGGGATGTATGAGGGACACTTCAACAGGGCTAGGAGGTGCTGCATAATGCTTCCTGCTGTGAGGGCTGCCTTACAGTCGCAGCTGTGTTTGTTCCTCTACATCTACCTTTTCCTGGCACCCAGTTTGTGGCCACCTCTCTTGCTCAGAAGTGTTCATGCTGAAATGGTACGTTTTACAGGAGACTGAATATCAAAGTAAGATAACAATCTTGGAAGGACATAGGATTGTGACTGAACTGTAATTACATGTGTAGTATGAGCTCTATGGATGATGATAATAATAATAATAATCTTTAGTCCCATTTCATCAAATGGCTGAGCCCCACAGTCTCTGCTCAGATCACCAAGGGCAGTGCTGGTCAGGAGCAAAAAGTGCTGGGTGAGCTTCACCAAGAAAAAGGTTATGCGGCACCATCCCATGTTCATGGTGGTAGCTGGAATTGTTGTTCATGTGCTCTCCTAAGACTCAGCTCATTTAGAAATTGCAGGAAACCAGTCTGAAAAAATCCAGTTGATGAATAATTGGTCATAAGCATCTCTTTTAATAGCCTGCATACATGCTGTATTCTGTGTCCCACGTAGTCCCACTGCTGTTTTGGCTGTAGTCCCCCTCGCACCCCAAGATGCAGCAGTCTCAGCTGTGGCACACAGCAGCTTTCTGACAGAATGGAGTGAAGAGTAAGCTGTAGTCTGTAAATAAAGACTTGTTTTCTTAACTTCGTTTGAGATGTTAAAGGACAATTTGGGAATGTGACCTGCCAGAATCCCAATATTAACCTCTGCTGCCTTGTCAGGTGCTGATCTCTCTGATTACTTTAATTACGGATTCAATGAAGAAACATGGAAAGCTTATTGTGAGAAGCAGCGACGGCTTCAGCTTGGGCTGGATCCTGCTCCTCCCATCAGCACTGAAAATAAGATCACGGTAGGTGATTGATGTGTTATTCCTGCGCATGGCTACAATAAAACTGGGCCTGGGTTTTTGTAATCACAGAGGTGAGAGTATAACAACACAAGACAGCTTAACACTGAACTGTTCACTGTTCGTTTCAGCGATGAGAAATACAAAAATATATCTTTAAAGATTAGATTTCTGTGCTAAAAATCTTTCCTCTGTGGAACAAACAGCTTCAGCAGCCCGGCAGGTTTGAACCACCAGAGCAGCAGGACTGGAGTGAATTCCTACGTGACTTTGAAGCTACCCAGCCATAGGGGTGTCTGGCTGGGAGATGCTGTGGATAGGAGAGTAGAATTGATGGAACTATGATTTCAAGGTTGGTCTGAGCGAAACTGGGTATCCATGGCTGTTTTGCTATTGACTGTTGCAGTTGTGCAGATTGTTGCAGTTCTGCGTTTCATGTTTGGTGGCTGCCTGGGACACCAGCCTTTGCAGAAGTCCACCAGCTGGCCAGCAGTTGTTAATCTGAACTTGAACCAATGAGCTGAGCAAGTATTACTATTTTCAGTTTTGACTTGAGGACTACGTGAAGCAGAACGTGAGATTGTTAAACTTCTGGACTTCTAATGGGAAAAAGCGGACAACAGGTTGTCGCAGCCAACTAGTTTACAGAAACGTCTGCCTCTCTGACTGTAGAATAGGTTTCTTATTTGCAAGAGCCCTGTGATTGTTTCTCGGTGGAGATCTTCAGTGAGATTTCATCTCTGATACTCTGTTGGGTTGAAAGTAAAGTATTGACCTGTGTGTTCTTTCTTTCCTTCCTTAGGTCCAGCAAGGAAGAACAGGAAATGCTGAAAAAGAAGTGGAAAACAATATCATCAAAACAGAATTCAAAACAGACTTCCTGGCTCTCGTGGGAGGACGCATGAAAGCTGGGCCTCCTCCTAATAGGTAAGAGATGACGCAGACATAAAGCCTGGGTGCACTGTGTTCTTCACGAAGTTGCTCCTCCCACCTACAAGTATAGATCCCTGGGTTATCCCCAGTTTGGTGTTATATTGGGAGGGACACCTGTATTCCAGCTGAAGGGGCACATCTCTGGGATAGGAAAAAAAAGGCAAATCTGTCAGCTTTGAGGGCATTCCTTGCTAGCTGCTTGTGCTTAGTTGGCTTATTCTTACTCCCACGATGTTAATCTTTAAGTGGAAGTGAATTACATGTTTGGCAGCTGATGAGAGGCGCTATTGGTTTCTGAACCTGTGCACTACACTGCTAGATGTGTGCTAGTTTGTCTCTTCCTATAATGAGAAGATCCACAAGGCTGGACAAAGCAAAATGATTGAGTCATTTTGATTGGCAGCCTCTGCAGGGAAAATCACTTTGACCTTGTGAGGTGGTGTTTTTTTGTTCTTTGTTTTTTTTTTGTTTTTAATCAAAAGCTTCAGAAAAATGCTATGTGAAACCAGGAAGGCAATGGCTTTGAGGTCTCTGTTTCTGTTGTTTTATTCACGTTATGTCTTTTGCAAACCTATCTTGCAGAAATCATTCTTGCATCCCAACTTTCCTTTTTCCAAATAAAGCTTTGCCTGAGAGACAATCAACTATATTCTTTGAGTATAAGCTTTAAAGCTTTTCATATTTTGTTTGCATATAAGCGCTTAGCTAGCATTTCTGTTGCTGTTCATAGTGTCATCAAATTGGCCAGGTTTTTTTCCAGTTGTTATGCATCTCTCCTAGACTTTCAAAAATCCACACCACTGTAAAGAAGCTGATGGTATTTGAACTATACAGCATTTTTGTCCATTTCAACTAGCAGAAAGTACTGACACAAGGTTAGTAGAGCCTTTGGTCTTGTAATGTCTTTGAGCCTAAAAAGATGCATCTGCTTTGTACCAGGAAGCTGGGTGGGACAATTGATGTGATCGGTGGCCAGGCAGGCACAATTAGGAGAGTAGAAGGAAGACGTCGTGATAAGCATGCCTCTGAGGAAAACCCAATTCAGGTAAATGTTTTGAGCTGTCTTGACAAATTTCTGATTTTTACTGCACTTTTGGTGAACCCTGAGCAAACGTCTATGTATTCCTGACCTCCCCTGTCACTGTTTCCATCTAGAAGGCAGTAGGTAGTACATCCCTGTTACCTGTAGTATACCCCTGTTGAGATGTATGTGTGTATTGCTTTCCTCGGGTTGATTTAACTTCTTTGTTAAAAGCTTTACCTTGCTAGGGGCTAGGGTTTGTCCTTTCAAGCACTGGCCTTCCCCCTCGGTAAGGGCCGAGTTCCCTTTCTCATCCTCAGGGTACATAGCTGGAAGGTTCTTCTGTGGATTATCCCCTTCCACTCTGCTACCCCACCACTGTTGGTTTGGAATTTCTAGTTCTGCAGTGGGGAACTACATGGGGCTTACATTTCTTTTTACTTTGAAGTAACATTCAGAGTAAGCATCATGAGACACAGCCCACACTTCAGATTTAGGGTGGGCCAGTGTTACTGGGTCTTAAAAGAAATAAAAGCCTGGGGCTTCAGACTGGATCTGGTTCTGATCTTGTATGTCCAGTGTGTGTCCATCATGTTCTGGTAGGCTTCTTTAGCAAGAACTTATCTCTTAACCACCTTTCTCCTACTAACCATCCCTAATTCTCTCTGTCTCTCTCTCTCTCTCTCTCTCTCTCTCTCTCTCTCTCTCTCTCTCTCAGAACCTTTCCCTTGTCTAGACACAATTCCTGTTCCTATTTTTACATGTGTTTTTGTGGTCTGATTAATTTTAGTGGTCAGTTCTCCAACTTTTACCAACAGTGGCCCAATAAAGAGTTTGTTAAGAGAAAGTTTGCTGGGAAATGGTTGTTGTTGCTCTCACCTACAAGTATTGATACCTGCATGTCCAAGTCATTCTGGTATCTCTGCATATTGATCATTCCTTCAACCGTAGCTCACGTGTGACCTACTTTTGTCAGAGATGTGAATCCATGTTTCCTCCAACCTACATGGGCACAGTCTTGAGCAGAATGTGGCCTCTTGTTGCCCTTGTGAAAGACAAACTGGATTTAAAACAGAACAAAAAGATGACCAATAGGGAGCACTACAATGTCACCGTGAAAGCTGGCTGCTCTGAAGTTGAAGCCTGTGCAGGAGTGAAGTCCATTTGAGGATTAATTCAGTCACTCAGCAGTGGAACAAAAGGTGTTTGTAACACTGAAATGTTCAACCGTCTTGCAGTTATGCTATGCATACAGCTTGAATCTAGTCTTGTTGCTGTTCTGCTTAAGATACTTTTCGAAGCATATTTCTTGCTCTGATCAACCTTCCTTCCTCCCCAAAGGATGTTACCCCTGGGTCTAGCATAGCCTGATCTTGTTAGGTATCACGATGCCTGTTTTGGTGAAATGCTCCCATTATGCCAGCACAGTGAGGTCCTAGCTGCGGGAGCAAAGAGGTTGAAATGCTGTCTTCTCTTTCCTCTGCCTTCCAAGGTTCTAGGAGACCACGGAAGTAAGCCACAGCCCCCACAGCAGCCCCAGCAACCATCGCAGCCCCAGCAGCCCCCTCAGCAACAGCCATTTGCACCACCAGCAGGCCCACCGCCGCCCCCACTCGCTGGGCCACCTCCACCACACTTCCTCCACCCTCCTCCACCGGTTACTTCTGTTCCACCTCCACTGCATCCTCCAGGTACGTGTTCACACAGCAGTTTGTGGCAGTCTGAGACCGCAAGTTAGGACATCCCAGGCGTGGAGCAAATAAGGGTTTAATCAGTAAACACTGAGGCAGTCAGGTAACAGGTCCTTAGACTTGGCCATTGTTCAGCATCTCCATCTGCCTTTTCAACTGAACATTTAAATATTTAATATTTTTCAACCCTTGAATATTTAAAAAAAAAAAAAAAATGACAGCTGTTCCTTGAAAAAAACTCCAGGCTTTGTTTCTGTGAGGAGCCTTTGGGTGCTATGGATCCTTTAGTTTTATTGATAAAGAAATGGGTTCTTGTTTATCTGTGGAGGAGGCTAAGAAAGCAAGAATTGCTGCCCTGTGCCAGACCAGCAGGCTGTTTAGTACAGGATCCTGTCTGGCTCTGACTGATTCCAAATGCTTCAAGGAAGATGCTGGAACTGACAATTCTGCGACAGCATCTCTAACAAAGAATTTTCCTCCTAATCCAGGTCAATTCTTGGTTGGTTTATGCCTTGAAATAACAAAAAAAAAAAAGTATGTTTTTGTTTCTGTGCATTTTATTGTACCTACTGCCGCTGCATGATGATGCTCCTAGAAGTGTCTTATAAGCGGACTTTATGGTGGTGCTTCATTAAACAGCAAAATATTAACAATGTAAATGAGGTCTTTAGCATGGGTTCTGGCCCATTGTGTGTGGTCAGTCCCCAGCACTGGCACGTTTGCGTGGCCTTACCAATAACGGGATGGGTTTGTGTTAAGCTAAGAGCTTGAGGAGACACTGAAGGTAAGTCCTGTGCCCCTGCAGTTACAGTCTGAGTGCTAAAACCTGTAGAGATAGCTGAGGTAATATTTCTGTGCTTTTTTTTTCCTATTTTCTTGTCTTGAGCACCATGTTATAGAACAGTTTCACTGCCTCTTCTGTGCACGTTAATAACTCAGGTTTGCTTCTGGGTTAAATGGTGCATCAGGGGTGAAGCAGAGACCACATTCTGGGCTTTCTCTGGTCCTGTAGGCAGCAGCCAGTCTATTGAGAAGTCACCAGGAGCACATCACACAGCAACTTCTACATTCTGCACTGCCTCTGCATGCAGAAGATACGGAATAAGAAGTAACAGTTAAAGCTTTTAATCTGAGGCTTGGTAGTGCAGTAGGTGCTCGTGGACCTCAGTGGCTTCTCCTACTGCCTTTCATTAGAATGATTGTTGAAATCAGGAGGTGGATAAATTGCTCGCTTGTTCTTTTGGTTGTTCACTGGTGTGTCTGATTTCACTACGTAGTGATGATTGACATATAAGAAATGGGTTTTATTTTTTAAAACATGGCAAAAAGACAAGCAAAAAAAGACCTGCAGAGTGTTCTCTTCCCTGCTCCTGCATTTGTTCCGAAGGTCAAATCAATTGTTTGTGTGCTGACATTTAGAAAAAGGAATTCTCCAGTGTATGAAGGCAGCAGCATTTAAAACTATAACATGAAGGTAAACAGATTGTCGTTTGGGAAAATGACAGTTTGTAATCCAGTTACTGCTTAATTGCACCAATTTTTTGGCCAGTCTATTTGGTCAAATGTGTGAAACTTGTTCAAAAGTGTGCTTTCAGCTTTAGCGTGAGGTACACAGATGACATGCTTTTCCTGTTGTACTCACTGTTTTTGCTTGCTTGTTTATTTCCACAGGTCTGCCACCACCCGGTCCTATTCCAGGTAGGTGTTAACTTGCTCTAATAACAGCCGTGATTCTGCATGCACAGATGGCCCTAGCTGAGCAGTTGGATTAAGTAACATGAAATAGGATGACACCAAGACCTGTTTTAGAGCACAATTAATCTAAGGCCAATAAATTCCAATGCAGTACTGAACTCCAGCTGCTTATCTTGTGTTCTGCACCTAAATAATAATCTGTAGGGTTTCTTAATCCTATCTTTTCTTTTTTGTTTTTTTTTTTAAACTAAAGACCAATCCAGAAATTGAAATGGAGAACTTTGGGTGGCAAAGACCAACTAATTAGATTTGAAATAGTTCAGGTCTTGTTATGACGTCTTGCACAGCAAAAGTCTTTGATAAATTGATGCTTTGTATAGGAATTTGGAGTGTGAGGCTGAGCTGAATGGAAGAATTGCCATTTCTGTCAGAAGCCTTTGCTCCCTGGTGTGCAGTAGAGCTGATGAATGCTAATAGAGAGATGTAACAGCCGGTCTCGTACATAAATTGGGAACCCTGCTAATTCAAGGCTACCACAAAACTGAGATTCGTCTGATTGTAACTGTTGTTTTTCTACTAGAAGTTTTGCCTAGTACAGGGAAAAGAAATTTAGCAGCTTGCGTAGCAAACTATTTGTACCAGTAGTTCTGACCAGGTGCCGGACAGCTGGAAGTCCCAGGCTGGTGGCCACCACAGGCCACTGCTTCTGTGTTATACTGTACGCTTGATTCATTTACCTGCAAAAGGTCTGCACCCAAAGCATTTTTGGACGTAATATACTTGTCCTCACTGTGTGTCAGACATATTGGACTCGTTGCACAGCTTTTGTGTTCGTGTTTTTGTGTCCGTGCTCTGCCCAGGGCTTCCCAAGTAGAGATCTGGAAAACCTGTAGCAGCTGGGCAGTTCCTCAGGCTGAGGAAATTTCTGTTAAAAATGTCACTCTTCATGCTCCTCTCAATGTACAATAGTATTTCTGAGCTGGTTCTCCTCGTAGTACTTAAAGGAACCTGCTTATGGTTAATTTGGATTTAGAAAGCTTTATTGCAGTGAAACTGGATGCAAATCCTGGTCTTAATTCTAGACACTGCAGCGTCCAGTTGCTAGTCAAGTGCATTTAGATTGAAGTTGTTTGGGAGGAGAAAGGCAGAAGAAATGACTAGGCTGCTGCAAAGAACTGACAGTTCAGGTAACTGGGTTGGAAAGGGAGAAGAGAGGGAGTACCTGCTAATTATTATAATGATGGTGATCCACCACCATTAGAGCTAGCTATTATAACAGTAGCACTTTGAAGTACTTGTGCTTGGTGAGCAAGTGTGATTGAAATGCTCTAGGCATTGTATTTTATTGGAAGATCTTTCTTAAAAAAGAAAAAAACAAGCATCTAAGGGCAAGATGAGTCCTTCGGTGTGTTTGCAGCATAGATACCCACTAGATGAATTCGAGGCTTCAGGCTACTTCTGCTGGCAGTGAGACCCTCTTCTAGGGAGGGGTTCTCCTCACCCATTTTAGAGGGTTACAGAAAGAGGTGACGAATTGTCCCAAAGTTTCATCAGGTGTGCTGGCTCTGTTGACTTGAAAACGAGCCTGGAGCTGCCAGCTTTAACTAAAGGACTGCAGTTAGTCAGATGACTCCTATCTTTTACATCAGTACAGTGTGCTCTTTTGTTGTTGTTGTTTAATGGTAAACAGAGAAATTTTTATGCAAAATCAGGCCTATGGGTGGGTTAGCCTACTTCTGTTGGCATTGGTAAAGGCCCATAAAAATCATGCTTGCTTACAGTTATGGACAGAAGTTTAAGAAGTTCCCTTAGGAGCACTCAGCATGTCCTTCTCACTTTCAAATCAGTCTGAAGGATAGGAGTCTGGCTTCCGAGGCTTATGTCACTCCTACAAGTGACCTCTGTGGACTTGCGCTTAACTCTCCTTTCTGAAGAAACTGTCTAGTGAGTCTGGATTTAAAATCCTCATGTGTTTGAAATTGGGCCCATTTTTAAGTGTCAGACCTTTTAGCCAACAATCTCTGCCTTGTTGGTGCTGTCTTCTTATGATTTTTAAGTATGTATGTTCTTAGGAATTTGGCTTTCTTTAAAAAACAAAAATGGGTGATTTCTGTGTCACTTTCACAACATTTCATTCATTTTAATCAGTTGAGCAATAAAATTTTGCTGTCGTTGCAACATGTCTGCATCCCCCAAAAACACATTTTTCTGTTTTCAACAGGGCTGTAGGGGTTAATTTTATGCTTTAATTAATCTTATGTTTATGATGAATAAGCCAAAATAGAAGGTAGGTTTTTGTCTGTTTTTCTTTTTGTAGCCCTACAGAACTAGCACAGCTGCAGAGCTTTAATTTTGGTAGGAGATATGACCCTGAAGGAAAAATACTACATTTCAAACAGGGCTTTGTTTGAAGTAAAAAAAAAAATAAAAATAAAAAATAAAAAGTGCTTTAACTGCATTTAACTGTAAACAGCAATGTAGTTTTGTTCCCTGAAGTAAGGTTGTGATGACTTACGTTTCTGTGCTGTGTCTAGGGCTGTTCCCGCCTCCTCTGGCGCCACCACCAGCTCTCCTCATTCCGACGCTGGATGGGTAAGACCACACCTGGGGTGAGCCGTTGGTACAGCATCTCCGTAGTGAGGAGCGATGAGAGATAGATGTAAACTCCGTGTTGGTAATTCTTAGCCTAGTCTTGGGCTGGGGTAGGAGATGAGTCCATGGGGAACCTCCGTGCAAGGTGCTGATGGATTATGCTAGCTTGCCCTGATTTGTCATGTTAATGACACGGGAAGGAGTCAGTAAAATGTAGGGTAGCGCAGAGTAGTTGGTAACGTGCTATGTTTGCCCAGATGTTTTCTGTAAAAGAATCTCCAGGTACTTTGTCGGCCCTGGTTGTTCCCAGGAAGCATTCTGTGCCTGATTAACAGAAGGGAGGGGTGAAGCAGCGCAAGCAGTTGAGTTAAAACAGTTTCAGAAGCTGTGACAAAGCACTGTACCTGTATGTGTTGCTGAGAATTTACAGTGCAAAGTGAAACAGTTTCACTGAACCATGGGTTTCCCATGAGGATGTTCCACAGGACTTCACAAAAAATGGGGTGAACTTGCAGCACAGGCATACCTGTGGGCAGTTCAGCCAAGGGGTTGCTGATGTGAGTAACTTGCATCGCTTTCTCTCTCTCCAAAGCCAGCCAGCCAGCTACAATAACAGGCAGCCTCCTCCATTTGGCTACAACTCTGCAGGTGAGCACCCAAGACAACGAAGAGTCACACTGCTTCTCTCTTTGTTCAGGCTTTACTTAGCCTCGTGGACATCATGCTTTTGTTGATTTGAGAACTGCTTGTGCCCCAAACTATCCCAGTCCCTAGAAAGTCACAGAGAGCCTGACTATACCATGAAGTGTTTAGAAAGCTGAGTGTTAGCCTTATTGCAGCAAAGATGAATGCAATTTTTTAGTTCAATGCGAAGCGTAAGCTCACTGCTTTCAGTGCAGGTACCCAGCAACAGAGCAGCTTCCCCATGTGCCCCAGCACCGTTTTCTTGTACTTGTTTGCACACATACTTGCTCACGCTTACTCATGTTCTCTACCTTTTCCCCCAGCCCTCAGGGACAAGCAGAGCCATCAGCTTTACATCTCCTCCCTGAGCTGTTGAATGCCCTCCTCCTCCACTTTATCTCCTTCCTTGCCTACAGGCACACGCAGGCACCCTGCCTACACACACTCGCAAGCATCTGTCTCCTTTTGTTTTGTAATGGCAGAGGCAGTGCCAGGCTTTGAGCACATTTCCTTCCCTGTCGCAGCCCTGCCAGCAGTGCCCAGCCCTGCCAGCAATGCCCGTGTCCTCTCCCGTTTTCACCGCCCTGTCTCCTCCGTGGGAGGTTTGAAGAGTGGGCAGTGCGAGGGCTTCCTCAGAAACAGCAGCCTCAGGTGCTGTCACGGGCTCAGCTTTTTGTCAGCCAGTGCTGCTTTGGGCTGTGACCTCCCTGGTCCAGCTGAGCAGGCCAGCGTGTGGATGGGGACATGCTGGTGGCTCTGGGCTCGTCAGGTGGCATCCTTCATCCACAGCTGCTGTCCCCAGCCTTGGCCCTAGATAGCTGCTGAGAAGCAGGACCTTGGAAGGGTGGCCAGGAGCCTCGGGCCAACTGACCTCAGCTGCTTGCCTGCAGGAGAGGGATGCCCAGCGCTGCAGGCACCTTTGTCCTCCAAGCCAGGATGTCTGGGAGGGGCGGCCTGGAGTTTTTCTTGGTGGAGACCCCATAGCATGCCCTATACAGCAGGGCCTCCAGAGAGCAAGAGATGGGGACGCATAGGCGCTGAGTTAATGTGCTGTGAAAGGGACGGGAGATTTTGCAGCAACATCTCGAAATACCTGGTCTTGCTTCCTCAGGCTTTCGCATGTTCTTAGCAAACTGGTGAAGGTAAAAAAGGAGATGTGTGCTGGAGGGAGCTGGGCCGTGGCTGTCTCCCAGAATGGGGCATCGCTTGGATTCAGCTGTACATCCAGGGGGCCTCTGCCGAGAGGGAGGCATGGGGAGGACGCTGTTAATGCTTCAGGCAAACAAGGGTTCTGCTCTCCTGCTGCAGATTCAGGTTTCATCAGCTACCCGCCCATCTCCACGTCCCACACGCCCTGGGTGACGACGGTGGACAAAGGCACAAGCAGCTCCAGCAGCAGCCACTGGGAGTACTCAGGCTCGAGGCGCGAGAGAGAGAGGGAACGCGAGCGGGAGAGGGAACGGGAGAGAGACAGAGACCGCACGCCGACCACTAGTGAATACAACAAGTGAGTGCTGGGTTTCAGCAGCCCCCTGCTCACAGCGACCCCGTGGGGAGCTCTGGCCTTGCACTGCAGCACAAGGTGGTGTTTGGTCAAGGAATGGGATTATATGTTCAATTTTCTGAGTTGTCTGGCAAAGAGATGCTTCGGATCAATAACTCGAGGCCAGAACTAGGAGCCAGTGTCACTGTCTGATCTCTTGTGTCTTTTTTTGGTGTTGTTTAACCCAGCAGAACCAGTTATGCTTGCTCTCCCACCTGTAATGTGAGTCCAGTGAATGAAATAGCCCCTCTCTGTTTACTCGGTATTTCTCAGCTCGGTGTGAAACATTGGCCATAGACGCTGCTGCTTCTTGTCTCCTAAATATAACTGTCAGATCAAAGGGAAAAGCAGCCATGCTTTGCTCAGCTCTCCTGTGGAGGCTTTCAGGGCAAGGAGTGCCATTCACCAGGAGTCAGCCACGAAATGTAAATCCTTCAGGAGACCAGGCGCTTCTGAGCAGAGTGCAGGAGACCGCCGCCTTGCTGGGAGCTGACGGGATCCCAGGCGACAGCAGCGCTGCGAGCACTTAGGAGGGGAGGCTTTTAGCCTCCCAGTGTTGATCTAGAGAGCTAATGTGAAGGCTGGACTGCGACGACACTTCCTAAACCCATCACTTTGTGTGCTCTGCCCCAGGCTGCTCATGGTAGTTCTGTCACAAGCAGCGTCAGTGTTTTGCAGGCTTCGGGCTCAGAAATGCCAATAGTCATTCAAAACACGATCAGAATGCGCATTCCCGGCAAAAGGGCGCTGCCTGCTCAGGGAACTCCCAGGCCTCTGGGGTGAGCAAACAGGGCAACGTTTTCCTAACTTTTTCCTTTCTTTTAAGCTCATGGGCACTGTGGGAGGGAGCGGGGAGGAACAGAGCTGAAGACAAACTTACTGCAGTTTGAGGAGCTCAGACTCCTACACTTCCTGAGTGGGTTCATGCTGCAGCCAAGCCCTGCGATCAGCACTCCTGAGCACATTGTTAGCATTTCTGGGTGCTTTCGAGCATGCTGGCCTCCGAGATCACGCTTGCCAAGCAGGGCAAGTAGCTGTGCTCAGTAGAGTCATTTGGATTCTCAGATGATTATAATGGACATTTATTTGTCTGGCTTGTTTCCACGAGTCTTAGAATGATGCTTCAGACTTCCTTTCCCTCGGAGTCTGAATATTATTTCCCATAGTGGGACCTGTTAACCCTTCAAATTTCAGCTTTCAAAATTTGAATAGGGAAAAGGGACAGTGAATGTAGGGGGAGAGGGAGCGTGGGATCTATCTGAATTTGGGGTGCATCATGCCCACCAGTGATTGAATGAGGTGCCTTGAGCAGAATGGTGTAGGCAGAAGGACCGTGTTGGTGACATTCACAATTGCAGTATGTGCGATTTGAGCTTTTAAACTCATGGGGGGAAAAAAAAAGTCTCCTAACATGTAATTCCTTTGTGTGAGTTAGACTATCTGGAACAATAGTGTTGTGAGGTAAAATCCAGCACCAGGGGAGGCAGAATGGTAAGAGGAACGTGTTTCTGTTGGTTTTGAACAAGGTAGCTGGCTGCCTTGGACATACTCCAGCAGGATTGCTAGGGCAAAATCCCCGAGATGTTGGCTGCATGCCTGCTGTTGAGGTACTCCCTTGGCAAATCCAGAGAGCACACTTTGTAAACTGTCAGCCTTCGAAGGCTAGAAGAAATCCACGACGTGTGGGTGTTTGGGTGTGTGGGCTGTGTAACAGGCAATCAGAGAACGTTACTTTACTGGGGCTGGAAATCGGGGCCGGATTTAGCTTGGGATCAATAAGCAGCAGAGGGTTATCACTGCAGGTTTTTTCGGGAGCATCACAAATACCTCTGCCTCTTGACAGAGTAAGAAGTGACAGATATTGTTGGTGAGGGTGGGGTTCTGCTCGTGCCCCTGCCTCACTTCTCCTTTTTCTCCTTAAGTGATGACGAACGATACCGCTACTACAGCCGAGAGCGCAGCTATGACTTCGAGCGCGACTACCGCCGGAGTCGAGATCGCAGCCGGGAGCGGGAGGATCGGCACCGGGAGCGCAGGCACAGGGACAAAGAGGAAAGCAGCAAGCATAAGTCTTCAAGGCGGTAAGAGCCACCAAGGGAGAACCGGCCTGTTAATGGGAGCACACATTAGCAGCAGACAAGAAGCTTGATGTTCTTGGAGTGAACTGGGGCCCTGGGTCATCCTGGCTTCCTGTGACCTGCTAAAGCCCCGAGACGTAGTGCCCAGGCAGAGGAACTGCTCTCGGGCGTGTACCTGAGCAGAAAGCAGAGCTGCCCATCGTAGGGAGAGGATTTCTTGGTGTTTTCAGTAAGGCAGCTGGCAGGATGTCAAATCACTGCCAACAAAAATGCAGCAGTGTGTCACAAAGGAGAAGTTAGTCTGTGCTAGACATCACATCACAACTGCTTCGTTCTTCCTGGTGTTAAGAACGTGTATACAAAGTGAAGTGCAAAACCCCAGCGGAAGCATCAGTTTTTGGTATTATGTGTTCTTTTGCTGAAGAGAAGAGGTCTGGGCTCCAGTCTGAGGTGATGCTCAGTTGCTATGTCAGTTTATGTCCTGGTAGTGACTTGAGCAGACTTGCTCAATTTTTTTGGTGCTTCAACTTTCTTCTTCTAGAAGAAATTTATGTCAGCTCTGTAAGTAATTACCTTTTTTTGAAATTAGTATCAGAAAAACTCCTACACAGTGACTGGAGGCAAAAGGCTGTTCTCATCCTTAAGGAGATGCATAGGTTTTCAAGAAGAGACAGATTGCTAAAAAGTTGGAAATGGTGATGGAAAGAAAGGCCAGGAGTATAATTAAAATTAAAGAGAAAACAAATGGAAGCTGAGCTGATACCAGCCAAACAGGGCAATAGCTTTAAGGGTTGTTTCTCAGCTTCCTGTACTCAGAATTAAAATCTAGTGTTACCTGACTGCATAAGCAGAATGGAATTCACCAAAGTGGTGTCAGAATCTGAGAGTTTGATTTGCAGAACTGGGCTGCTGCACTAAATTGGAAATGAGGTAACTTTTCCTTTGCGTCTTAAACCACATGCAGACGCTTTCTGTCTTGTTCAAAGTGGTAGGATGAGAAGTGTTTGCCAAAGCAAATGGAGGAATACTTTTTGCTTAAGCCCACTCCCAGTGCATGTCAGAGTCCCTGTTTGAGACACTTCAAGGTGATTTGAGCCTGTTTAAGACCTTTGCAGGTGGATGGAAGGGTTTCAGTGTAGTTCCCAGCTTACTGCAGATTGAAGAGTCTGAAGGAAACCACTGATGCTTGTTTAAATATTAAAGGACAGTCACATTGTTCAAGCATAAACCACTGCCACATTGCTCTCCACGAGGTGGCTGAAGATGAGTTGGAGAAGAGGCAACAGCCTCTTGTTTTTTTAATGACTGTGAAACCACTTATTGAACAAGTCAGAAAATTACTTGCAGCCAGAAGCTTTTCAGCCAGAGCTTCAGTGGTTCAGCCAGTTAGGTGTCTGCTACTAACCTGGTATCCCAGCTGCAGGAAGGATGTGTCTCTGCACTTGAGACTGTCCCCACATGGAGCTATGTCCATACTGTATGACAGTATGTCTTCTTGGGACAAATTTAATCTGCTTTTTCTTGTACTCTGTTCTCTGTTTTAATTCTGCAACCTTCACACCAACTCTAGAGAGCTCACTTGGTTTTAAACCTGTGAGCAGAAATAGTTGCATGCTTGCAAAACAGCAGCAATCTCCTCCCTTGAGGGACCAAGAACCAGAGCGGGCAAAGCCGGAGCTCCCACCTGTCCAGTTCCAGGGGTGGGAGGCAGACACTGGTCTGTGCACGTGTGGGTTGTGTCGGGTGTGCTGTGCCTACGGTGCACCTGGCCGTGGTCACTGGGAGAAGGCTCACAGGCACGTACGGCCGAGTCAGAGTAACTTCTGGCTGGGATTTCTCCCAGAAATCCTGTATAAACGTCCGCAGTTATCCAGCAAACTGTGCTGGTTGAGGAGTTTTAAAGTGTCACGGTAGTGAAGTGCAAGGTCATTTATGAGGAAGCAGAAGTGGAAGCAGGATCTGCCCTCCCATTAGGATATCCACATTTTTCCAGCCGCACTGATCCACTTCTTGCTTCTGGTCCAGGGATTTCCCCCGGACGCTCAGAAGAGTGAAAGCTTCCAAACACCTCTCAGGTCTAGGACTCTTCCTTCTCGGAGCAGCGTCAGTGCTTTATAGTGAAGCCTGTGATGTGGCCAGGTTATTAGAGCTCCCTTGGGATTGGGAAGGGCACAGAGATGTTTATGTTAAATAAATAAATAAAACACTACCCAGAAATGATACTGACAGCAGTCTGTCCAGTGTGCTGCCTGCCTGCATCATGTGCTGATGCAGCATGTGGTGTAAAGCAGCCACCTCAAGCAGTTTGCATTACCTGCCCTCGGTTCAGCTGCACGCAGTATCAGATCGACCCAAAGAAACCAGAAAGCCTTTCCCTGGCACCATGGTGCCCTCAGCATTTCTGATGCTGATGTTTATTCTAGATCAAAGCCCTCTGTCCCTGCCCGTGCTGTGGAGTCGGTGTGCTTGGGCCTGTTCTGTGGCGGAGCAGTGCTGAGGCAGACTCTGATGGCTCTTTCCTCTCCCCTTTCCTCCCCACCACAGCAAGCAACATGAGAGCGAGGAGGGGGAGAGTCACCGGCGTCACAAGCACAAAAAGAACAAGCGTAGCAAGGAGGAGAAGGAGGCCAGCGAAGACGGTGCCCAGGAGGGAGAGGAGCAGGATGCCAAGGAGTAACAGCCCTCAGGAGGGATTTGCTCCTTTTGAACCAGCGTGGCATTGGTGATTTTTTGTTCTGTTTTTTTTTTGGTTCCTTTCTTTATTTCCCAAGGGAAGGGAAACTGACTCTGGGTGAGCAGTGAAGCATGTCACAGTGGTTTGAGAGTTGAAGCTGCATGTGCAGTTAAACTTAAACTTACATTGTTTTTTTAATTTTTTTTTGTGTTTTTTTGATACAAGACAAAATACAGCAGTACTAGTATATAAAGCACTGAGCTACTCTACTCATAAACATCCTTAGGGAGAACTTTGTTGTATCAGATCCTATGGTTTCTGATGAAAGATGGCTTCAGCTGAAACTAACGCATTTAGGTAATAGGTTGTTGTTGGTTTTTTTGTTTTGTTTTGTTTTTGTTTCTTTTGTGACCATCATTCCTTTTTCCTTTAAAAATAGGACAGTAACTGCAACTTGAAATTTATTGTCCAAAGAAAAGTGTGAGTTAGATCCTGAGAGCCAGCTTAGAGTCTGGTTCCTAGTAGTGAAAAGTCTCATCCCCAAATACATTTCTTTAGAGTTACAAAAATATCTTCTCATTTCTCCATGGCCAGATGGGCAGCATGTGAGAAAACTGCTTTTACTGGTGGGTCACGAGATCTTGCTTTGGTCTGATAGCTTTGAGAAGCTGTTAGGTGTGTTTACACCGGCTATGTAAAGACTTTGAACCTAGGGGTTTTTTTTGTTTTTGTTTTAATCCGTTACAAATGTAGTTCTACCATGTGTTACACCCATAAGTGGAAAATCAATGGAGGACCCATAGTAAGAGCACGAGTTTCTCTTTAATTAGTTTTGACTAACTTTTTTGTTTGTTTGTTTTTTCCCGACTAAGGGTTGAGCTGAATAATCTAGCACACTAGAGAACGTGAAGTTCCATCTAGCATTTTGCCCTGATGGGGTTGGCTTATTTCTATTTGGATGTCACCAACACTCCTGTGCAATGCATTCCTTCCCCCATAGATCTCAAAATAAATTCAGTCAAATTCCAGAGTTTGCTTGGACTTAGTATTGGTTGAGCAGGGTGGAAACAGGTATTTCTGGGTGGGAAGAACAAAATAATTTTGAGGGGTTTTGGTATGTCTAGTACTTACACAGAATGCTGCAGACTACAGAATACTGCTTTTGTGAGTCCACAAGTGTCCCATTTTAAGTATCTTCCACTATTTTGACTTGATATTTCAAACTGTCTTAAATCCTTGCCCTAAAATAACGTGGTTCTGAAACTTTACATATTTTTTTGTATTGTAATCTTGCAAGTCTAAGTATCACATGAAGCTTAAAATTGTAGAGACTTGAGCTGGTACAGCACTATGATAACAGTTTATATGCTATGACGGTGCATTTGGTGAGTCATTAACTGCAAAACCTATGGGGAGAAGAATAAAGTGTGGGTTTTTTTTTTTTTGGTTTGTTTTTAATGTAGTTTTGTTTTTTTAACATGCTTTGAGGTCCTGGGAAATGCACGTGCAGTGGGGAGGTGTGTGCAGTGAACCAGAATTAAAGGGCAGGGCCCGCAAACAGGCTTCAAAGCATTCAGCCCTCCGCAGCCAGGTCAGCATTCTGGTAGAGCACTGTGAGTTAGGAATGCAGTGTCTCCCGTCGGCACTGCAGGAGGTTTGCTGAGAGGTGGGTGAGCTGCAGGAACCCCCAGCTCGTGGCCTCGAGCAGGCGGCGTGAGGGGACACATCCTGTCGTGCCCCTCCTCTGGCCAGGGACGGGGGCTATGTTATGGCCATCCCATAGATCTCAGGAGCTCGGGATGACTTGGCATGGGGTGTGCGGAGGAGAAATCAAAACAAAAGTGGTGAGAAGGATTCAGAATGCTTGGTGCTTGCAGTCTGGAAACACACTGGTGTCTCGCATCACTTGTGTATCAGCACTGGCTCAGGCCACAGTTCCACTTGTGTTTTGGGCTGGTTGAGGCAGTTTCTGCCTCGCCCCCCATTCCGTGCCAGCACAATGTGGTGATACAGAAGCAGGATTTGGCTGAAAGAATAATCGCGCCGGGAACACAAGGCTGTGGTTCAGCAGGGTCCTTTCCTTGGTTCGATTTGCAGCTGCATGAACACTTGTGCTGGCCCAGTGCAGAGGAGTGATGGGAATAAGTGACAGGGAGCACGAGCCAGCCTTGCTGCTGACACCCCAACACTGTGCTGCCAAGCGTGCCCCCACCCTTTTGCACTGCTGGGGCCTGTCAGGAGGGAGAGGGGCCAGGAATCCTTCCCTTGCCTCCATGTATTCTGTAATTATGACATTTGATTTTTTTTTTCCGGAACACGATCTCTGAGATCGCTAGGGCAGCTAGCACCAAAGGAAGTGCCAGGCAGTGACCCCCTGACCAGTCCGAGCTGTTCTTTTGCCTGTCTTGAATCAGGGGAAAATGCTTGTCAATAGAATTCGATGCTAAGGTAAGTGTAGGGTTTGGCCCCCCCAGCCAGCGTTAGCTCTTCTGGTCTTGCGTGTTGAGGTTTGTGTGGTGCCTCTCCAGGGGTGGATAGAGCCACTCTGCATCCAGTCCCCTTCTCTCTTGGTGTGTGTGTGGAGGTGACAGAAGCTACTCATCCCCTAAATAGGCATAATTAATAAGGTCACCACATTCAGCCTGCAGCCCTCTGCACAAGAGAGGGGACAGAGAATCTTGATTGAAGAGTCACTGCTGCAAGTTCCTCCTGTACGTTCGGGAATGGTTTTCCAGAACTGGACACGAGCCTTTCACTGATGTTAGCAGGGCTGTAAATTTAAGGGAAATAGCCTTATTCTGATGAAATAAACAGGGGTGAAATGATTGCCTTTGGGGTATTAGAGATGTATAAAGGTGGAGCTCTGGAAATAATCTTCAGTTAGATCAGGTAACTACTGGAGGCTTCATAATGATGTTTCCCAGGGATACTGAAAAGTGACTCCAATAATTTTCACAAACGAGGCCAGTTCTTGGGCTGGTGACATCAGACTTTGGGAGGGACCAAATATTGAAATGAAAAACAGGCATATGCCATACTGTGTGCAGAATGTCCCATGTGCCAAACATTGCTGAGAAGGTAAACTTTGGTCAGAGAGGGGCACTTGCACGAGTCTTGTCACCCAAGTGTCAGCCAGCTTAATGTGGAGAGAAGATGTAAGGCAGCTCGGGGAATGCCGGTGAGGTGTTCAGCTCCTGGCAGTACACAGTGGGCACAACAGAGAGAGGTCAACCTAATTACTGTTGTGCAGCTCCTCCTTATGGCAATGGCATCTTTCCGCCATTCTGATCAGGGATGTTTTGCACTGCAGCAGTGGAAATCATGACAAAGCTAACCACTGCCCCTGGCCCAGGCACACAGCCCCTCCAGGAGCACCAGCAGCAGCCCCTTAGCTGCAAGCTGGATCAGGGAGTTAAGCTTCATTAAATAAAGCTTTATTTATTCCCTGGGTTAGCTTTTCAGTCCCAGGCAATTCTGAGCCCTGCAGGCAGCAGTGACACAGCTGAGGAAAATGGGTATGGGGGAGTTGGTTTTGTTCTTTTTTGTCGTTTTGTTTTTCTCCAGTCACAGCATATTTCTGGATAGTCGAGCTCCTGTCCTGGGAGAAGCAGAAGACAATTGCACTGCTTCCTGCCTGGCAAGGTCAGTTTCTCGAGGCCTCTCGCTGAGGTGACCTATTCTGGGACATTAGCTGATAAGAAAAAAGGTTAAAAAAAAAAAAAAACACAACACACACACATAATCCACTGTTGGTTTTCAGTAATATTAGAATAATTTATAAAGGCATCAAAACAAATCCAACATTTATTATAAAGTTGATCTTGCAGACAGTACTTAATTACTAGGACATTTCGGTGAAGTTGAAGGCACCTTGAAACGAGATGGAATAATAGTAAAAATCATGCTGCCTCCCGCAGCATCCCCTTCATTTAAACTGTCTGACCACCTTCTGCGGGCTTTTTCCTACTGTACTTTATACAAGTGACATCTGGTACTACTCAGTAGGAATTGCCCTCTTTCTATCTACATATTTACTGTTCCCTACCAGGCACAGATTTTGTACCATGGTAGGAAAGAGACAAAACCTGCTTCATGTTCCTTCGTGTCAGACGCAGGTCGAGTGACTGGTTTTCCACAGGCGCATTTCTGACTTCTGAATTATTTTGCTCTCACCATTCACTAGGAACAACAGGAAAAAAGACCCCAGAGCCCAGCTGGCCATGCACTGTTTCTGCTGTCAAAGTCCATAGCAGTATTTGTCAACCAAACAAAGAGGCCACACTGTGTGCCAGGGAAGCCTTTGTAACAATTGGATCCTAAGCTATTTCTGTATAATAGGCCCTGATAACAGGCCCTGCTATATACTGCCTTGAGCTAACAGCCAGAGGAAGTGAAGTCACTCTAAATGTAAACAGCTAAATCATCTAGCAAGGAACAGTTCTACTCTGCTGTTAATAGCTAATTACGAAGTTGCCAGCCCTACGAAAAGCACTGCTTAAGACAATGATGGGCACGTATCGGCAATCAATTCACTACAAGAAGGAATTACTCATTCTAGGTAGCATTTTATAGGGGGGGAGAAGCTCCTTTGATTCTTACAATCTGAGCTGGCCCCATAAAAGGTACAGCAGAAAGAACATACGAGGAAAGATCTCTCTTAATTCAACCTGATTTGAGAAAGATCTGTCATTTCTACTGCTGATTAACAACCTTCTTAAAAAAATAAAGGGAATTGCTTCATGTAGAGTTTCCAGGTAGGAACTTAGCAACATGGCTTCGTTTCTTGCATTCTAAATTTTAAATATACAGTGCATTTAAACTGAAGCCAAACTGGGCACACTGTCCTGGAGGTAGCTTATTTCATACAGTTGGTACAACGAGGCTGAGGCAGCGTCTTCCCCACTGCCTCAACTCTGCCTCTGACCACTGGGAAACTCTGATTAAAATAAATGGCTTCCTGGGACAGAGGTTTCTCACAAACAGACCTATTTACTTAGTCACCTGCCTTCTGTGAGAAAAGCTGGTCATTTTATCAAGTCTTAAAACCAGGGAAGCCGAGCTGAGATAGGGGATGAAAATTAAATTCCTCATCTCTGATACCTGGTGATAGGACCTTCATACAAGTCAACACAGCTTTACTGTGCTAATTTGGCAGCTCTTCAGCTACCAGCTATGAGAGTTATGATTTTTTTTTGATGGATAAAAACATCCATTAAATTCCAGTAACCTAACACCATTAGGACTGGGGGCTGTAGGAGCCGCTTAATTGGTTTGCATCTTTACAGCTTTATTAGTGGCTTTTAAAAATGTTTAAAATCTATGTCCAATATGGCAGTTAAGGAGAGAGAGACCAGTAGTCAAATTGTATTCTTAAACTAGCCGGGGAAGTAGGACAGTCACATCTGTTTCAACCTGTTCAAAACATTAAATAGAAAGCAGATCACTAAAACTGAAGAAAATGCCTCAAAGTAAAGATGGCCACTTTGTAGAGAAACACTGAAAAAGCGGCTTTCTCTGCAACACCAATACTGAGAGGCTCTAACAAGTCCAGGAAGCTACAACTGTTCTGATTTACCGTAACCTTGAATCTAACGCTCAGAGTTGGTGGTAACCTCAGCACAGTAAAGAAATGTTTTCTCCAGTAATGAAGTAAAAAGTCTCCCATGACAATATAGCAAGAGTTCAGCATTCCCTCCGTGTGTCACGTTGAGTTTAGCATGATGGTCAACAAATATCTGGTACCAAAGATGATCTTTGAAGCTGTTGCATGGTTTGAGCTTTCACACGAGGCTTCCTGGCCAGGATACCACAGTAAGCGTAACTTTATTCTTTTGCTCCTTCAGCATTGGGATTAGTTCCGAGTTGCTCATTCCGATTGCTGGCACTCCATTTACTGCCACTATTTCGTCTCCACATCTAATCAGAAGACAGGAAATATGCTTGTCAAGACTTAATTTATTAACATTACACCCTGGGACCCCAAGATCATCTGTCCTACCTTGTACCAAGATCATAAACTTGTTAACGTGACTTTTTAATTAGATAAAAGGTTAGGGGCAAGAAGAGAATGGATGCAAGCACAGTGAGTGGCTGCTGACAGAGGCTCAATTCTGAGTCAGAGGGCAAGAGAAAAGGAGGACAGTGCTGGTACTTGAGTGACACAGCACTGAAGGAGCACAACTGGCTGGCCTGGCAGCAGAGGGAAAAGTTAAAACAAAGTTGTGCTGATAAACGCATTGATCACCAGGGTCTCTTACAGCTACCTGACCAGCCCTTGCTAAGGTGAAGTGCTGACAAGGCTGAGGCATTGTCACACTCTAGTTCAATACAGGAGAGGCTTCCAAGTCCGCCTGCTTTGCGCAGCTCTGCAGCACACCCAGCTATCTCCCACCGGCTTGTGCAGTTCAGCTGCAAGGATGTGAGGTGCCAAAGCCAGCCCGTTACCTTCAAGTGTCACAGGGAAAGAGCCTTGTTCTCCTAGCACTCGAACAGCACACCCAGTCCTCCACCGAGGCTCTGAGCCAGCTCCGTTCTTCCACTATCCTCAGGGGAGAGAAGCCTGACTCACTACCCTGAAACTCTGACCCCTAAAAGAGCCTCTTTTAAATTGTATTTTATTTACTTATTTAACAGTATGGCATTTGCAGCCTGCTGCATGCTTGCGGAGGACCTGGTTCCTGGAGATAATGCTGCAGTCGAGTTCTCTGGGGGCCTCCAGCTCCGCTACTCACCGCTCCGCTCACTGTGATTACTAACAGGTCAGCAAGGATAGTTTTAATTTTCTCTACACTGGAGGGCTTTTGGTGCTTGCATTGTGATCATCTTCACAGCCCAAAAGATTTTATACTCAGAAGCCTCCAAGATTAAGCTTGAACATCCCCATTCTAGCTTTATTTAATTACTCAGTTAAAACCTTTACAGTCTTTTAAAATATAAGTTAATTCTTTTTAGTTGGTAGTTGCACTTTTATAGAAAAACCCAAACACTCATTAACGCAGGACTTTGTTACAAATCTGGTGACAGAATTAACTGCACAAGTGAATGTCTAAGAACTTGAGGTCATTAACTTTTAGTTCAGGCAGCTGAAAGGGTGAAAGCCCCTCAGGAAAATGGTGCATACTGCCATAAGCATGAGACTGTTTCTGACTCAAACACCAGAGACCCACAGGATGGCCCATACATACTTCAGTCTCCTGTCTCGGAAGGCAGGAGTCCCAGGCACTATGGTTTTGATGAAGAACGGCTGGTTTCCTTTGCTCTCCTCAAAGCCTCCAACAATGCTGAAGCCCCAGCTTTCCAGGTTACCTTTGCTAAGGACAATATCTTGACAGCAGTGAAGGTAGCTGCAGAGATAAGAACAGTCAAAACAAGAGATGGATTGTGTGTGTTTCAAAGAAAATAGGCTTATGTTTTCCCTTGCACAAAGTGCAGCTACGGAACAGCCTCATCTTTATTTTTGTTTTATGGACGTCAGGCAACCCCTCTGCAAAGTGTTTTATAGGGTAATTCTCAAATCTGAAGATGCCAGTCTTTTAGAAGTCTTTTCTCAGTACTGCCAGTGCTAGTTCAGGAGTTAACAGAAAACAGCAATGCTGTCAAAGGGTTTGTGACCTGAAAAATTCATGAATTCACTTTAGAATAACATCAGGAACATCATTTTTCATGAACATGAACAGAATTAGTAGACAAAAGCATATTAACTGTAAACAGCACTGCTAGACTCCATTCAATTGATGGGAATTGAGCTTTTTATTCTGCATGTATGCTACCGGCCTGGTATAACAAAGGCAGCCATATATCACTGATGGAAAGCAAACAACATGAGGTGAGGCGGCCTTTCTTCTACTGCCTACCAATCAGGCTATGAAAGGTCTTTCCTGCAGGACTTGTGTGTACAGTACCAGACTCCCTGGAGAGCAAGTGCAGATCACTGTCTGCTAACCCCGGCCCGACCTCTGTCTTCTCAGTGAGCCTGGAGTAGGCTGCAATGCTGAGACCACCTTGCAGGATGCGTTAAATAAGCGCTAACAGCACTCGTTCCCGAGTTCATTCCTAGCACAAACGCATGCAAAGCCTTCATGAGGCGCCTGAAAAGGTGTGTCAGGAGCACAGGCAAACGGCTCTGGTGCTCTGGCTCGCATTCAGGTTAAGTTCTGGCACCAACGTGCTGCCACACTGTGTGAAACTGCTGTGGATCACCCCGCTGAGGTATTCCAGCAGCTAAACTTTTCCTAATAAACGTTTTTGCCTCAAGGGTTTTGTTTGAGCAGTTTGCAGGTTAGTTTCAGATTTCAAAAGCCTTCTCACAGTTAACTTCTCACTGAGAGAAAGATCCAATTATCTACTTTCAAACTGTAATTTATTTTTGTACAAGTTCTTCATACACAAACACGGGAAGACCCAGCTGCAACGTACTGGTACCTCCAGTTTTCTTCTACTGGTATGGTACAACTATAGTATTGTACAGCTATGACAAATGCACATGGCATCTAGTGCAAATAAATAGCCCAGAGAATAAAAGTGCTACTTCAGCATAAAACGTAAATGAACATTGGATACATTCACCAAGAGCTGAACAAGGCTTTGCTCAAAATCCACTTTCCATATGAAAAAGGGCTTCTAAGAAGAGAAATATTAACGCACCATAGCGGAAAATGACTGTGGGAAAAATATTTTAGACTTCACAGAAAGTAAAGGTGCAGATTTTATCCTGGCAAGCTCCCTGCTGGATCTGCATCCCTTTCAGAGCTTATGGAATGCGCTGCTCCAGCGGGGCCGCAGCAGGGAGCACCTGAAGGTCATTACAGGGAGAGCTGAGGCTTTGGGGAGACTGGCTTCAGATAAACCTCAAGGGAGAGGACGAGGAGAATACTGCTTTTCCACCCCCTTGGGAATTAATAGCCGTGCCCAGTGGTTGTGGCTGTTTCAAGAGCCAAAGCTTTTACCGAGAGCGGATAACTCAACCTTCAGGATTCAGTGTGCAGTAAATTATACCACCACCCCCCAAACAGTGCTTTGAGATGGTATTTTATCCAGTGAGTATTTGGTGTTTAACGTAACACTATGAAGAAATCGAGTAAAGTTCCTACGCTGTCTTCTGTGACACATACAGTGCTCATGATAAACATTCCACAGCAATAATTAGTAGTGTGTAATTAACTTGAAACACCACCACCAATTACAAACAAAGCAAAGAATGGAGAAAGAGTAAAAGTTTACAGGGACAGTAGGGTTGCCCACAGTTGTAATACAAGAGAAAAAAAGCCAGAAACACACCAGCCACCTGGTTCAGTAGAGCCAGTACTTGTTGCCTGGGGCTAGAGGGAGAATTACGACACTGCCCTCTTACAGTGGGGGATGTTTTTATCTTCTTCGGGTGTGTGGCCATGGGCAGAGATGGAAGCTTACACACCAAATGCTCTGGTATCGAAGTGTTTTTCCTTTAGGAGCAGCGTGACCAAGATGCTTGTGTATTCCCTCTGTTACCCAGGGTCCCAAGAAGGGTGCAGGACCAGGGCTGTAATCTCTCCTAAACCCCTTTGGCACTGATAGTCTGTCATGTACGCCAGGTTCTGCAGAACGGGCTACAGGAGCTCTGCAGCTCAGTGACAGCACATCCCCTGGTGAGCTGGCATCACGGACAGCATTTGATGCAAACAAAAACAAACCACCCAGATCCAAGAATCAAGTCTAGAATTCAGCACTGTAGGTTCAAGCGTTGCAACAACCAAATGCATTTCTCTAGCCTTGAGCGCCAACTTTGACTCCAGCCTTTCAGCGTAAGAGTTTCCTCTAAGAAGGATGAAAGGATTTTTCTGCTGGATCAGAGTAGCAGCTGCAAAAAAAATGCTGAACGAAAAACAAAATCCCACATGCCATCAGCAACAAGCTTTAAGCTTTCACACTGTATTGCAAAATGTTTTAGCGCACTGAGGCCATGTCTACTTTAGCAGGGCAGCCCAACATGGACAGATTTGAGTGAAACAACTGGTGCATTTCAAGGTCCATTTCTGTAACACTTGAGGGGATTTTCTGTAATCTAGTGTTAATGTGGTACATGAGGTAAAGGGTCTGTTAGCGCCAGAGTGCCAGGCACCAACAGAGCAATAGGAATTCCTCTGAAGCTCTTCTGGAAAGAGGAACCCAGTTTGAGTGGGTTGAGACCTGGGCCAACCTAAAATGCTAGCGCAGGGGCACCCCGAACGTTCCCAGCTGGCAAACAAGGGTGCCACTTCAATTCCAGGATTCTCAAGTAACAATTAAAAAAAAAAACAACTGATTGTGCCAGTCACATGATGTCAAATGGTATCAATAACTTGCTTAGATGAAAAAAACAGTTCATTTGTAGGGGCTTTTATAAGTCATTCTATAGAGGACCAACTAGTTGCTACCAGGTCTTCTTATAAGAAATGGGAAAATGAGTGAGGAAGCACAAGAAAAAATTATAGCCACTTCTATTACTGGAAACAAGAAGGAAAATTTTGTCAGATCCTAAAGGTCAGAACAAGAAGGGAAGACTGAAGAGCAGAAACGGCATCTGAAATCATTGCTCCTTGCTTCAGTAGTGAGACACAGTGACAGCAAACAGAAAGTCAACGTTGATACCAGCAGCAAAAAGATCTCGGGCAAGGTATTTCATGGCAGGTAACATCAGCCTCGAGACGAAGGCAGGTTATCAACAAGCAAAGAGTGGACTCCAGTCCCTGCAGCAGAAAGTGTGGTGAAGCTGTGAGCCAGCAGACATCCAAATAAATCAGAGAAGAAATAAGGGAGAAAGCGCAGCCAGTTTTTGCCTCTCCGTACTTCACTGCACAAGCACCCGTGAGGAACAAACATCCGCCAGCATCTGAGGACTTGTACTCAGGTTTGGGCTACGCAGGCACAGCTCGAACTAGTTCCTGCTAGGCCTGCACAGAGCAGATCCCTGGGACAGCGGAGGAAGCTGCGAGGATGGTGCTGAGTACGAGCCAAGCTACAAGTGCTTGACACAAAAAGCTGCCTTCCTTGGGCTGTTTTGTTTAGCATTTACAGGCTGCTAAGTAACACAAGGGTAATGTAACTAGAGGCTTTGTTAGTCTTTCTTCTTCCAGGTGCCTTAAGAAACGAGGTTGTAAATAAACTGAGCTTCCCACAAAAGGGTTTGGCTTTGCTGTTCTAGGTTCATCTCCTGCATGATCCTTCTCCAGTCAGCTGACATGACAACAGATCTTATCTTTTGTGGATGAATATACTTTCATGAAACTGCAAAAGCGAGCAAATTAGAGGTTCACCTCTCCAGAAAGGAGATAGAAATCCAAGCTTCTAATGCCCCAATCCTGTCACATGGAATATACCATGTTGCTGCTAAAATCTGTGCTACGTCCACGGTCCAAAGCTTTGTGCAGGAGAACTCAGCCATTCAGAATTGTTTATGCTTCACGCTAAAGATCACACGATTACAACAGCCAAAAAGAATTAGACTGAAAGAATGTCCCTAAATGAGATGACCAGATTAGAGGCTATAAAGCAGCACAGATATCTGCTGGCCTCTGTAATGCAATCCAGAAAGAGCCACAGTGATTTCAGTTAATGGTATTTTAGCAGGGATTGTTTCTAGGATGACTGTTTCAATCAGTGCCTTAAATGCCAAAATGTGTACGTTTCATTTTTTGTGTCAGTTCTCTTAGGGGAAGAGGGGGAAAAAAAAGTATTCAGGAACCTCTGAAAACTGTACTGTGCAAGAGAAGTGGGAGAACAACGGGTCACACTGTAAAAAACAGTTGAACTTCCTTGTGCATTCATTATTCTGTGATCTCACTGACGAATGAGGCTTTCCTCTGCCTCAGAGCGAACAAGAATACTGGTAATGCTTCCAAGTCAACCCACAAAGCAATTAATTTCTAGTGTTTGAGTTCAAAGTCAGCCCTGTGATTGAACAGATCTTTACAGTCACCAAACAAACGTACCTAGGCAATCCAAGCCACGTGATCCAGAGGGGAGACCAGCTGAATCCTCGTTCCTTGGTGTCCAGAGAGGGATCTGTTGAGTCTGATGCAAGGATTTCCAAGGCTTTCAGTACAACCGAGTGGGAAGCTGCATTAGATTTCAATGCTGAGACAGCTTCGTAGTAGTTAAGATGAGTCAAATCAATGCCATTTATGCTCAGAAGTATATCTCCTGTTGGTTAAATAAGAGGATTATTGAAAACCTTTTGCTACAAAGCCCATTTCTGCCTCAAGGTCTCATGTATAACCCTGCTTCCACCTTTACTTTAGGATGCAAGTCCAACTTTCACTTAAAAACAGGTCCTGAAGTATAAAGATCTGAGTCTCCTTACCTCGCTTGATTTTGCCGTCCCTGAAGAGGCACCCAATGGGCTGCACGCTCGTTACATATATAGGGAGCTTGTTTTTGTTATCCCTTCCACCTCCGATTGTTATTCCTAAAGACTCCTTTGGTTCCTTTTTTATTGCAACTGTCTTCTCATGAGTTACATATCCCTGAGGTAAATCCTACGAAGGAATGACAGTACAATATACAGATTCATTAATGCAATTAACATGAGAGGCCCAGATCCAGAACAAAATAACAGAACATCCTGCCTCTTTAATGCAGAGCATTTCAGCAATGTTGCCAGATGGCAAAGTCAGCTTCTCTTGTACTTGCTCTGGGTGGAAACACTACCCTGTATCTCCAAAGTGCTACCACCAGGACTGAGGCACCGCTGTCCGGGAAACGAAGCTGCTCCCAGCAGTCCCACATCCGTTTGCTGTAAGGAGACGCTCGCTGAGGGGTGGCCTCTCAAGGCCATGCCTATCAAGCAATCAGCCCCTCTCTGGCTACTAATAGATTGGGATCAGTAACTTGTATTATCCACTCTGAGTCACTTTGTTTCTCGTGCATAACTTAAAAGGTTCACGTAAACTCAAGTTTACAGTGTTTACATTAGAATAAGCACGTACCCTGATTTCTGCTCATCAAGCCAGCATGACACAGATGGATAAAACAGACAAGGAGGAGATATTTTCCAGATAAAGTATACAAAACAAAAATCAAAACTTGAAGATGGCCAGCATCCTTAGAGAGAACATCTAGTGATTATAATGGTATTAATTAAAGTTTAAATGTCAGGATTTATTGTTTCCCTGTTAGTTTGCACATAGTTGCAGATGCAAATTGGAGGTAAAATTAGTTTTTTCAGGACAAACAAATCAAGGTTTTTCAGGACAAACGTTTTTGGAAGACACTAGCATCTTCGTTTTTCAGGTTATAGTGAGAGCACACACTCTAGCTGGTGCTATAGATACAATATGTAAATGGCAGATCACCCTTTACACCAAGACACCACACTCCAGCCATTTGTGGCAGCTACTCACTAACCTCCAACAGAGGCGTTTAAACACGTAAGTCTAGGCAGTTTCAGAACGTTTTCTCACTGAAGTGGTAGCTCTAAACATGGGGCAAACCTCCACTGGCACAACAGACTGGCAACTCTCCCCCTGCGGGATATTCTTATAACATGTAAATGGATGGCAGACGCAACACTGAAGTCACAGGAGCGCTACAGTGTAATTTGTGTATTTTCCACTTCTGTTCCATAGAGCTGTCTAGCTCCTAACCAGAAGCATAACTTGGTATCATTGTGCAGTACTCTGAATGTATCGTGTTTTATGAATTTCAAGAAGTCCAGTGCTGGCACTGTTAAGTGTCTCACGGATGGTAAATTTCCCGTGGCCCTTTCCAACAAGGAGGGATTAAACACTGTTTCTGCATCAACATTACAGACTTCAGAGGAAATTTTGACATGTTTTTCTTGGTAGATGACAAATACTCAGTTCTCCAGTACTAATAGCCACAAACCTGCTGCTTTTCAACAGTCCAAGAAGAAAAGGAGCTACTGGTCGGCCTTACATGACAAATAACTGTCACAAAGCTAAAACAATAGATCTACAGTCCAAGAGTAACCGGTGCTTTTGCTGTTATTTACAAAGCTTACTTTCTGGTAGGTAGACTTTCGCCTGTAGTGATTCTGGTCTAGTCTTCTCCGATGGTGCACTGGGCTTCCTCCATTGCTGCTGCTGCTGCTGCTGTTGTTCGACGTGCTGCCATCTTCCCCTGGGTCCAGCAGCTGCACACCTGGCTGCCTCAGGACTACGAAGTTCACTCTTGATTCACTGGTCTGCCAGGAGAAGCAAAGACAGGGTGTGAAACCATGAGACGGCAAGGTCCCCTCATGGTTTGTTGAGCACCTTAGTTTTGTGCCTGTTGGTTTTGAAAGCTGTCCACTTTGTGAAAAAGTAAATACCACAGTCCACATGTATCCATAAAAGGAGCTACTTAAAAAAGCAATGCTGGTGATTAAGTTTAACTAAGAAATGCAGATGAAGGCAAAACTCAAAGAAGTTCAAAATTAATCAGAAACTAGCGGAGAGCACCTGTCATTTTCTTGGGAAAAGAGAAGGATAGGCATCGTTTTCTACAGAGGGTCTGAAACAGATCTATGCAATGTGATGCATAGAAAACTGGGAAGAGCTGCAGAATTCCAAGGATGTAAAGAATAAAGGAATTAGAAAATGTTAGGAGGAAAAGGAGTATAGTCAGGCTTCGTTCCTGCCTCTGTTCCCCACGAATGCCAAACAAAAGGAGGCAGAAAGGGATGATCACTTACTTCTTCCACATCGGTACAAGTAACCAGAACGGCGCATTGCAATGCAAAATGAACAGAGCTACAACACTGACTGATCCACACAATGGATGACCATGATAAAAGTCCTGGATGCTTTTTCTTTTACTGTAAAGAAACTTGTTAAAGCTCCTCCCCTCCCAGCTTATGCGCCATGTCTATTGTTCAACATCTCCCACCCATTTTTCCCCAGAGTACCTGAAGACATTACCTTTTGTCTAAGACTGCTGCTAATTAAACACTAAAACAGCTGTACGTCTGGCCTTGGCAGAACTACAGGGAAAGCATTCACTATTGTTACTGCTCCTCTGTCTGAAGGAACGAACTAAATTAATCTGACAAAACCTTATTGTGAAGGACTCCATTGGGGTAAGGCGTATGTGCTCGCTTGGGGCATTTCCTGCAGCAGATGAGTGAAGTGGAGTTGCTGCTCCTACTTTTCCACATGGGATCCTGCTCCCCTGGTGCCACAGCACCACGCAACAGTGAATTCCCTGGCCTGGGAAGAGGCACTGCATCAGCTGCTCTGGTTTTGTTGTTGTTTTGGATGGTTGGGGTGTTTGTAGAGTAAAGGAGAGGGTTTTTTGTTTTTTTGAAATGGAGTTTTAGAGTCTCTCTAAAATCATTTCAGGATGCAATTTCTTCCAGACAAGTTGGCACACATCTATGTCTCCATGAAAGATATTGTAAATATTGCATCCTCAGCTGGGGATGTGCTCTCCCCTTCACCCCAGAGTACCAGACTATGTACAGTGCATATTATAAATATATATATTATAGCTGCAAATAGTACTTTACAATACAGGTGGAAGGACTCTTTTCTCCAAATGGTTTGCAATCAAAATTAAAAAGAAGTTTAACCCATACTTTTAATTAGCTCTCAGAAGAACAGATAATGTTTGGAAGACTCGCACTTTTACAGAATGTCACTCCAAAAGGAATTAAACCCCCCAAGCCCACTGAAGCCAGCTGTGAGACTTCGGTTACTAATTTCAGTGGGATCAGGAGAGGGTCCCTCACGCAGGAGTTATGCTTGCACACTACTAGAGAAATACAGTAGCACTTAGGATGAGAGCAAAATTTTAATGGGCCATCACATGGAATCATATATATAATATAAAAAAGGATCTCAGAACTGGAACCCTGCTGTTTCTCTTCTATTCTCCCGCTCCACTGTGCTCTCCTTTGCTGACTACCACGAAGAGAACTGGCTCTCCCTTACTCAGCTGACCTCAGATCCTTTCCGGGACATAAACAGTGTGTGATCAGATGTATTGTGTCAGGATCTCCAGATAAAAACAAACGAGGTCACCGCCTAGGAAGATAAAGAATTTAAAAACTGACCTACTTGACATCGGCTGCACACGTAGCAGTCCCTATTCCTGAACCAAAATTCCTTGCCAACTCTGTTCACCAAAACGTTTGGCATGCTGCAATAACAACAAATTCCTATTGTGCAGGAAAAGACCACCTCTCCGCCACCATTTTAAGTACTGTAGGAGGCTTTTAGTCTGTGATGCCCCATGTTGTTTTCTAGACTCCCTTCCCAAATACTGGTAAAATGGGGAATCCTACAGAGAATTTCAGATCAATCAAAATGGTTCTGTCCTGTGCGGGCAGCCTGTCACATCCCCCAGCAGACATCTTCAGTTTGATTGCTAGAAGGATAAGAGGCTATCCTGATCTTTTCTGGTCCCTACAGATGATGTACACGGCCATTCTGCAAGAAGGGCTCCACGCCGCCACACCACAGGGGTGATCCGATTGCCTCAGCTGAACTGAAGTGCCACAAGCAGCCGCCTTACTTCAGACTCAGAGATGACTCACAGCGTGTTCCTACTCTTCATGTTTATCCCATTTGGAAGCAATGCTTCCCACACATCTGCAGGGAAGCCGCTTTCCCAGAGGGATCTCAGGGAAGGCAGGTCGCTCCCGCATGTTCTGTTAGCCCTTGGGTCAGAGAAGGAGCCTTGCCATCAATGCAGGCAGCTGCAGTGTCATTAGCTACACAATTTCACCCGCGTTATCAATTACCTGGATTATCTGTGCTGCAGTCTCCGGCGTTCCTTGCCTCAAATCCTGGCCATTTATAGACAGGACTCTGTCATTCCGACTCAGCTTTCCATTTTTGGCTGCCAAACCTCCCTCTAACAAATCTAGAATAAAAATCCCTGCCTCATCTGTCTTCCTGATCAGTTTGATTCCCAAGGGTTCGGACCGGTCTCTCTTTATCAAGGTGACGTGGATCACCTCCCGGTTGGTAGCAGAAGTGGAATCCTGCTGTGCAGTCTTACTGGAAAAACCCTTCTCCTGCAGGACCATGAGGTGGAGAACAGGACCTGGGTGGCGCAGGAAGGAGACAGCCTGGCAGTGAGTCACACTGCTGATGTTGACACCATTCACCTAGAAAGACAAACAAACCAGAGTCCCTCATCAGAACCTCCATAATTTAGGCACTCTCTGCAGCACAGAACATCACAGAGCTGGAGGCAGGATGTACAACTCCCTGTGCAGTGCCGTGACTGAAGCAGCTGCTGCAAACACACATTGGAGAGCAGAGCTTTCTAAAAAAGAATGCAGAAGAAAGCAGATGAAATAAGGCCATCGGTGATGGCGAACAGCTGAGTAGTGGCGAGACAGGACAACACAGCTAACAAATCTGAAACTGCAAAATATTAAGTGATGACATCTGTGCCATGGCACCACAGAACTGCTTTCCACTAACTTCCCAGCATTCAGTGCGCACTTGGAGGAGAAGAGCCAAATGGGAGACTGCCCATCCTCACTTGAAGAATGGTCCACCATCTGCACAACAGCTGGAATCATCACCCTAACCACGCTTTTACCAAGGTAACCCTGAGAAGCTAATATTCACTTTGTTGTCACATGAGACTCTGTAGTGTGCTTTTAGGATATCGGTCGGGCTACCAAGTGTGGGGAGCTGCCCTTTTTACAGCCCAGTCAGGATGGAGACGTGTGCAGTTAGACAACATGCACGCTACACTGCTGGGCTGAGAGAGAAACCAGCTGGGAGATCGCATTGGCCACTCACGCGTGAGGCTGCCAGTCATTACTGATGTCTGCAGTCCAGCAGGGTAATTAGGTCTTTATGGCTCGTCAAATGATTGGGCAGCCGTAGCCGGGAGGTGCTAACAGTTTTCACTGCTTGTAGACAAGCTGCTGCAGCCTCAGTTAGCATGCTACAACGCAGCACAACGCAGTCTGGTTAATCGCAGTGGGGCAGCTTGGTACAGGGCTAGTGCTCCTTATTATCCACCTTATATACGTGATGCTGACTTCAAGTTATTAAGGAAGGGCAGCTTAAGCAACATAGCAGAGCAAGTAACTAAGACTTCCTAGCTAGAGCACAGTCCACTGGAGAGAAACGGTGCTACTGGGTGAAATTTATCAGGTAAAGATCTTTTTCCTTGATCCAAAATGGTCTGAATTCCAAAACCTCAAGGGAATAGAAGGAACCTCAAATCTACTTCTCAGCCCCAGGAGAAACACAATGCTACCAATAAGCATGTCTGATCAGTGCTTTAAAAACCTCATCTGTAGAGATTTCCCAATTTTTCTAGGCAACTTTGCCTGCTGACCCCTTATCTCAAGTCAAGAGAAGCAATGGGACAATCAGGGGTTTGCGTACCTCCAGAATGTGGTCCCCAGGCGCTATTCTTCCATCTGCAGCAATGACAGAATCCCGCAAGACTTCCTGAACAACGATGTTTCCTAGCGGGGTGTCCTTACCCCCAACTATCCTCATGCCCAGCTCTTCCTCTGGGTCTTCTCGGTGAATTTCAATTGTGCTCGTTTCAGCCACAAGACTCGCTCTCTGAGGAAGGTCTGGTTGGGGAAATTGAAGAGAAAAAACAACACATGAACAGAATCTTCCCCCACATACCACAAGATCTGTAATACTGGGAGGTTGTGTTCAAAAGTAGCATCTGGATGGAAAGGAGGAGAAAGCAGCTATCAGGAGAGGAACGGCTAGGTCAGAGTGAGTGCTAAAAAGCTCCTATTTTTCTGTTTTCTCCAGAGTGTTTCTCCTCTTCTAGCTTATGGCAAATTTAGACTGACTGCTATTTCTTACATTTTATTAAAGGGCATTCAGAGCGTTTCATTTAGCATTCAGACATTTATTTTTCCTGCTGTGACAGCTGGACTACACACAACTAATCCCCAATTCCACCACACCCATTGGGAAGGGGGACTGCCGAGCTGTAATTACCAGCCTGCCATCGCAGTGACTCTACCAGAGGCAGCTCACTGCCATTTCCCTCCTCTAATTTCCTTTCCTCCTTTTTTCCCATCCTCCCATACACCAGGAGTCATGTTTACCTATTTCACAGCCTCCTGCAGCCTAAGCAATGCTTCTCAGACACTTTGAAGATGAAAGTTGTTAGCAAGTCATTTTAAATTTACCAGCGCCACAGCATTTAGGCAGGCCCAACGCTAAAGGAGCCAAGTACACTGTGAGGGTGAACTGCTGCTGTCACACAGGAGGTGCAAAACCTGCCCCAGTGTACTTGGGGAAAGAGCCGACGGACAACTAAACTGACCTCTGCGTTAGTACAGCAGCAGACAAGTTCCCAGCTCCAGCCTCTGCACGCTTGGAAACGGCAAACTTGGAGACGAGGCACCCAGACTTCACGCTCCTGCCTTCTAATAGGGACTGAGAAAAAGGAGCCAATACTGAAATGGAGGTGGTTCCCTTTATCTGCAGGGCTTTTCATAGCCAACTGCTAATCCAAAACCAGGCTAGGCTATAAAAACATCTTTGCTTCATACTGTTAGAGAGGTACTGAACACTCCAGGATATCAACTGTATATTTAACTTTCTTAACAAGATTAAGAAGCTGGAGCATTTCCTAATTACTAATTATTTGGCTTCTACAAATGCTTTAAGTGCTGCATGTTCCCACTGAGCAGGACTGCATTTGTTTTGCAAAGAATCCTGGAAATAAAATATTGCAGTCTGAGATGCTCTGAATTGTTTCGCACTGATGGGTTTTGTGCTTGTGAGCAGAGCTTTCCACACCTGACGCACACAAATGCATCTCCCTTCTCCTCAAGGACATGCGGGGGAAAGAGATTATTCCTACAGCTACTAGCGGCTGAACAGTAGTGAGGATAGCTAAGGATGTTGGGGACATCTTAGAAATTGAAGTGTCCGAAATAGCTACCTCATTTTTATATTATAGAAGGTAATTACATAATTACACTTCTTTATCAAACTCTCACCTTCTTCAGTCTCCTCAAAAGCTGGATTAACCAGTCCAGGCTCTGCAGTCCCTAGTGATACCACAGCAGCTGCAGAGCTTTCTGCTACCAGTGATGATCCTGCGCTTGGTACCTCTGAATCCTTGGGCGTGTTCGTCTCCACCTTGACAGGGGGATCCTCCTTCCCTCTGGAAATGGGATTCTTTTTCCGTTGCAGTTCAGATTTGTATTTCTTGAAGCCAGGACACCTGAAGAGAGATTGTCAGTGACTCTGAGTGGCTCATCTCTGCCTGCATGGCTAACCCAGCACACGCAGGCTCTGACCGACAAAGACGTGCAAAGAATTCACGATCTCATCACCTGCAGAGCTCGTATCGCAGATGCTAAAAGTTGTTCTTGTTTTACTTCCAGCTTCTACTTGTATAGAGGAGTGGGCTTCTTATTCCCTTACTTTCAAAATTATTAAGCACATTATTTTAAGAAGGAGAATGCAATGGGAACTGGACTTTCCCTTGCTAAATATTTACCTGGCAAACTCTCAGTGAAGACAACAATACCTCTTTTAAAACATAAGCAAATACTTCACTCTGCACTTCTAGAGATGACGATGAACTGTATCTTTATGCAAAGGAAGTGTCTCGAGTTTCAAGCTCAGCCCTGAATTAGGCTTTGTTTTTAATGAGTTGGTAACATGGGAGAGCAGTAAGCAAGGCTTGCTTGCTTCTTTTTCTCTGAATGAGACCTGGCTGTCAGACAGCTCTGCACCTCCAGCCCCTGCAGGTGACAGCTCCGCTTGAACGATTCAGAGCAGTTCGTGCTCCCACCGACCACTCCCCAGACAGAGGCTCAAGGAGCAATTCTGCATTCAAGAAAACGTTTGCATCTCTGCAGCTCTGTTTGCATCCGCAGCACAGCTAGCCTGTCTCAGCAAAAACGAGTGAGGAAAAACAAGCTCTTTTATCAAGGGTACTTATAAAAAGGTAGCAGGTGAGGAGGGTGATGAATTCAAAAGCATCACTTTCAGAGACGTGAATAGTACTGGGTGTTTACCAGAGTCACTTTCCAAATTAAACTCGACTATTTACATTCTGGCTAAACAAGTCTCATCCTGGTATTACTTCCTCTGGTTATTCCTGGTCATTTATTCCCCAAGCAATAAGATGACCCTAAAGCTTAAAGACAGAAGCTGGTTGATCCACTTGTGCATGACCCTCTTAAGATGCTGAAAAATAAATTTACTTTGCAAAGGGCAGATGAATCCCCCAAGAAAACAAGTTGCTAGATGCTTCTTACCCCTTAAGTCTCCTACTATCAATTAATCTCATTTTTAAAAAAAATGAACACCCAAATCCCAGTGTAATTTTTTCCTTTTTTTTCCCCTCATTTTTCAATCTAACCATGCTCACAGCGCATATCCTTGATTTTTTTAGAGCACTCCATCCCCACAGGAGATGCTGAGAACTATGAAAGGCACACAGGAACGATATAGTTTCCAGTCAGGTCTTTAACGTAAACATTTAAGGGTGCCTCCCTCTTCCATGTTTAACTCGTGCGTCAGAGGGATTAACAAGTGGCACAAGTTTTCTGATACCGGGACAGATTTATGGAGCGGAGGGGAAGGCTCTGACCCTGCTTGTTTCTGTAGCCCAGCCCAGCTCTGGGCCATGCCCTGCACGACAGTGGCTGCCGGGCAGCCCCGTCCCCACAGCCTAAGCATTCAGCCCTGCTGGGGAATGAGAAAGCTCAATTAAAAAAAAAAAGCTGGTTACTGCAAGGACACTGGGAGCTTTCAGGAACGGAGCACGGAGCGTCTTCCATCACATCCCCTGGCTCTAACACGGCCTCTCAGCTCGTGGGTACCACAGATGGGCAACCGCAAGGGTACATGCTTGGCCCGAACTGTGACGTGTCCCACGTGCTGATGTTCCTTGTGCACTTGGTGACCTGCTTATAAAATACAGCGCTGCCACAAAAAGCTACAGCACAGCTGAAGGGAAGCAAGCCAGTTGCATTTCCAGTGCCCACTGAGAGAATACACCTTGCCAATGAAGGTCTGCTTCCGCCTGCAGTACAGCTTGCACTTAGCTCCCTTTCCTGCAATCATTAACTAGGAACAAATGTTCTTCCAGCACCGTGGCAAGAGCTCTTTGTCACCAGCCCTTCTTTTAAAGCTACAAAATTCTGCCTGCCACCAGCTCAGCCGGCAGTGGAACCACCGAAACACGTCTGCTGACAAGCAGAGGGAAAAAAAGTCTTCCTCTGCACAGGAGAAAAAAATAAATGTATTTTTCATTTGCGTCTCTTTCTCAGTAAAAGGAAGAGAGAAGATAATGGAATTATAAGTAGGTGATTCAGCAACTGCATAATGTGCAGCTTGGAGGGACTTACATTATTTGGATCAAAGACATATTGCGCATCTTAATTGGACCAATTAAACTGGCAACACTGCACGATCCCTTGCCTCTACAATGTTGACTTAGTGCCTGTTTTTCTTCTCTGCTCAGTGAAAGAAGGAATAACCACATTTGTTCTAATTTCCAGAGTCAGCTGCCCCAGCTCAGGACACAGAAATTTATGCACATTTAATAGGATAAGGGTCTGCAGACAGCTCGCCTGCAAGGTAAGGACCTCAGCCTTCGCCTCCACAGCACACGGGAGCTGCCCTCCCTACCCCACAATTACGCCATCTTCACCCACCCACCTCTCCAGCCTCACCCTCTGCCATCTCTGCTGTCCCACCTTGTCCCAGTTTAGGGACTGTTCTGAGCACGGATCTCTTAGGTCAGAAGCACAAGAGACAGATGGCATTACACAAGGGGCAACACTGCAAATGGGTATGCACCTGTTCTGCAGGTGAGCCTCCAGTTCACAGCGCTGCATCGTCTGCTGACACTCCGCCTTGAAAGGACAGCTGACAACCAGCTTATCCAGCAGGTTTCGTACCAGGAGGCTGGACTTGTGGCACTGCTGGAAAGAGAGTTTTTTCCGATCCATAGGACAAAAGTTGTACTCCTGCATGAAGTTTTCGAGGCACTTGAAACAGTACGTGTGTCCGCAGGGGGTGTCCATGGGCTGGAGCAGGGGCTGAAGGCAGATGTGGCAGATGAGTTCGTCGTCCACCTCATCCTGGAAGTTATAGAGGTGATTGTCCGGCAAGAGGTGGAACTGGCCGCATTCACAGCAGAGTTCGCCAGCTTGGTACGCGTGCTCCTCTGCTGTGGGGTCAGCCATGATAGCCAGGATGCCGCTCTCCCAGGCCAGCAGGAAGGAAACTTGTCACGCAGTAGCTGTCTGACAGAGTTCCTCTGATGAAAAGAAAAGAGAAGAAAAGAAAGAGAGATTTCCAGCCACTGTCAGCTCTCCACGTAGCCAATTAAAAATTAAATAGCACTCCTGCCTGAAACTCCCCCTGGTATCTTCACAGCCACCAACCCCTCTTAGGGTTCTTCCTTCCAGAGTGACCCTGTGAATGATCAACCCTGGGATCAGAGAATACAGGGACCTGAGTCAGCAAAATGTTTAAGCTTCAATTACTTTGCATGCAACAGTGACACAGGGTAGGTAGAACCTTGCTAACCCTAGGAACTGGAAAAGCTGAGACAAACGCTGCCTGTTCTTGAGGGAGACCACCACAGAGAGAGAGGAAAGGGAAAGAATAACTGACTGATGTTTAAACTGACAAATTTTCTGTAGAGCTTCCCAGATGACACTGAGTATTATTAATTTAAAAGGCATGTATGGCAAAATATCACTTCAGGCACTTCTGGTTGTCTGGTTTTATGGTCTGGGTTTTTTGGGGGATTGGGGATGAGGAAAAAGAAGAGGAAGAAATTTCAAAAGAAAAAAAAATCTACCAATTTCCTTCCTCTTAAGCCCACTCCCTCCAAAAATGTTAGTGTTAACAAAGACTGCATTGTTCCCTACTCATCCGTGCCTGTCTGCGCACTGAAACGTATTTCCTATGGAAAGAGGCAAGCTTTCTATGGGGAAAAAGCACAACAGATAGTCCATGTCATAGTTCGTCATGATGTGACCCAAAGGCTTGAGTTTCAGCTTCCTACAGGTGGGAAGAACGAAGTCAGGGACAAACTGAGTTCTTTGCAGCTGGTGCTTTCCTGATTTTAAGAATGGTATCTCCAGTCACATTCATTTTCAATCTTGCCTATTGTAATTACATTTTTTTTAAATACAAAATTCACCTGAGTTTGCTAGCAGATTAGCTACAGGCAGAGACACCGCAGGAAGGATTCCTGTTAACCTAGCTGTGACTTTAAAGAAAAGGGCAGTGTGCTGCTGGATGAAGCTAACACTCACTGTTACGCTGTTGTTGTTTTTTTGTGGTCGTGATGGCGATTATTTTATCTAAGTTCATTAAAAATCCCACAGCCAAACCCAAAAATAAATAAATAAATAAGTAGGACTGTGATGAAATGGAAAAAAAAATGAAAGAAGACATGGAAAATATTTGAAAAGAGTTGCTTTTTCTGGAACAGGTAACAGCCGAAGCAAGAGCGAACAGCGGGCGCTGGTCTGCACCGGTGCCTGGAGGACACGGCTGGCGTGCAGCAGGCGCTTTGGAGGAGGGTAGGCAAGAACAATAAGACAGCAAGAACGGCAAGAAAAAATTAGTCATGGGTTTCTAATAAAAACCATACATCATTCCACTTCAATTAACTGTCAAGCGTAAACCAGGTAGTTAATTAAAAGGATAAGACATCACCAGCAGAATCAAGCCACTTTATGGGCAAATTTTCCTAGCTATAGAAAGCTGTTCGGTTCAGAAGATGACGACATTACTGTCACGGCTCCAGGTGGGCACAGCGCATGTGCTGTTTGCTTCTCCTGTGGCTGCAGGGCCAGGAAGCATCTTCCCCTCGAGGAAGGCACTTACACTACACAGTCCGAGCTCTTCTCTTTGCAGTTACTCCTTAACCTTTGCACGCACATCAAAGCAGACGTGCCCTGTCCCTTCAGAAACACCTCTGCTCTTGGGTACTCACCTCCATCTGAAACAGTCAGATACCTCTCCTGTTTTCCTTACAGGAAGTCTCCATCTGATCCTAAATTATCTCACAAGCGAAAAGGAAACATTCCCGACATCAGACAATCCCTTCCCATCACCTACCAATTGTAATCAATCAGCTCAGCACCAGCAGTTAAGCGCCAGGCTTCCAAGGCAAACACCTACCAATACGAAATACCTGCGCTTCGGGTTGTAGCATTTGCATAAAATTTTGGCAGGTGATTAAACAAATCTGCTTTCTCGGTGAAAACAAACTCCATGGTAATTTTGCTGATAAACTACTTCTGATTGAGGGGGGGGCGTTCCACATTATTTACCAAATTCATTCTCTGCTTTCTGTGTTTGTTATAGGTTATACGTGATGAATCCCATTTATGAGTCACTTCAAAACTCAGGCAAGATAAAAGCATCACCACAACCTTGCAGCGTTTTTCTTCCCCGTAACTGTTCTGTCCTCTCCGTTCGAGACCCTCGAAAAAAAGGCACGAAGATTTCACTCGAAAGTGCCAGAGCAATTTCTTCTTTTACACTGCTGTCCCTTCAGCGAGGAGGACGCTCCTGCAGACACCAGGGAACCAAAGCCTGACACCTCAGCCCCAAAACCCATCCCACAGCCTTCGGCAAGGCAGGAGTCAGTGAGCAGCACGGGGAGGACAGCAGGCTCAAACAAGCCTGCCGCTTGTTCAGTGATTCAGTCAGAAAGCAGATGTTCTGTAAGAGGAAAATTGCTAACATCTTATTCAGCAAAGATGACTACTTCAGTGCAACAAGGCAGGTTTGAAGTGTCTGGAAACTGCGCTGTTTGGGCACAACAGGCACAGCTGCCGTCTGCTCAGATACACCCAGCTCCACAAGCCTGTCTCAGGCTGTGCCACAGCCAGGCCCTAGGATTCTAGCTCTGGAGGTGAAGTCTGAAGTCCACCTGATCTTTGGCACTTTCTGTCAAGTTTCAGCTACTCACTCCAGCCTCTGAACGCTGGACCTTGGCCAGCAATCCCCTTTGTTCTGGTGCAGCTTGCTGGTACACCGCTCCCCCCTTCTCTAGTACTCGCGCCTCTCCCCAGGCACACTAATTCCAGGAGAGGTGTGTTTGAGCTTACACACAATGTACGTAATAAGAGGAGGTCACAAAATAAGGACCTAACTTGGTCCCAAGTTGCTACTTACTGACCACGTGAAGCCTGACATACGTTTATGCTGCTGCTCTGGCGGGCTCTGCAGTTTTAGAAGCAAAACACAACAAATACATCCCAAGACAAAGTTATCAAAAAAGTAATGCAGCCCACTCCTATACCTGATGAAGAACTGAGGAAAATAAGCCTACACAAATTTCTCTACATTTCCCCCTTTTTACCACATGTGGATAGGGAAAAGATTTCTTTGAGATCATTTTTACCACGCAACAAGAACAAAAGCAGTGTTTTTTACAGGAGGCTTTCTCGTACTGTAACACTGACTCAAAGAATAGCTTTTTCTTTTTTTTTTTAAAAGGACGACTTATCAGGTTGTCGAATCTATTTCCCTGCCAAGCAAGACTATTCCTGACAATAGCAGCACGTTGCCTATTCTTGTTTTAGCCCTGCCGGGGCACAGCCCCCTCTGCACATCTGCATGGTGGGGAGCACGCGGCACCCAGCCACTCGGCACCGCTCCTGCTGGGCGGACAAACCCTGTCCGGAACTGGCCTCCACTACACCCGAGCCTGGCAACAGAGCCGATGAATTAGTTGTGCAGATGTTCAAAAAGGCCTTTTTAAAAAAAAAGCAAATTACCCTACAAAAATCTTTCCAATGTTGTGCCTCCGCCTGCACTAGAATGGCTGAAAAGGGCGGGTGGCTGTAGCAGCTGGCTGCCCCATGAGCAGCATCCCTGCTTCCAACCTTGTCACTTAAGGTCTCAGCATTTCCAAACGCAGCCCTCGCTCCTTGTTTGTAAGGCATTTCACTCTGCCACCGGTTAGTGGGGAGCACAAACAGGCATAACTCAGCCCAGGCCTGTCTCTTCATACAGCTCCAGCGCCTGACACAAGTTGCTTTCAGGCATGGAGATGTTTACCTTCCTGACATCTTTCTGAGGTATGATCTTGCTGCTATTCCAATTTACAGACTGAGCTTGCATCACGAGAGGCTAAACTAAGACCCACAGAGCCGCAACACGGGGGAATTGAACACTGTTATGTGATCCTGAGTCTGATTCTAAGTGACTTACCTCACCTCACGTAGGGAGCTCCTAGGAAAGCAAAGCACACCGAGCCTGCAAGTCCAAAACAATATTCCATCCCTCCCCCCAAAAAGACTGCTTCTGTTAACTAATTGATTTATAAAACCACAAGTATGGCAAATGACCCAGAGCACATTCCACGCTGCAAAATAAGGAAGCGTGCAGCCAGTCTGCTGCAAGGTGAGGACGTGGAGCAGAAGTGTAAAGATTCTTCCACAGATCAGGATCACTACAGGAACGCCTCGTACTGACAGAGTTTAAAAAAAAAATAGACATTTAAAAGGCATCTGTCAGGTAGCTAATTCTCAATATTAAAAAATTATTTGTGCTGTGGAAAGTAGCTTGGAAATACAAGGGCTTTCTGTGTTAACACTTACACACTGATATGGAGAGATATTACTGAAATCCCAGATATAAACGCTGGCGTTGAGGCTACAGGGCGCATGCCCCACGTATACTGCTATGTAATAGTTTACTGTGATAATTATGCTAGTTATTATATTTATGACTACATTTCCCTGGGAGACTGGAAATGCAACATTCCAAGTAAAGGCTCCACAATTAATTTTTTTGGGGTGGACAAAACAAAGCCAGCACATTCTGGATTAAGATGACTGAGGGCACTAACCCCAAAACAATCTGCTTACATAAAAACAAAGCAACAAGTTCAAGATGGATGCTAACATAGCAAACCCAGCGCTCTAACAATGAACCATGAGAAAAATTGACAAAAAAAAAAAAAAGCTTTCTTCAGATAGTTTTCCCTTAGTTCAGAAGCCTTCTGTTTCACTGAATGGGATTTTTTTTTTTTAAATGAGAGAAAGATTGCGAAAGTGTGCTGTAACAGGTTTTTTTGCTGAATTTCAGCTCTACATTGAAGGAGGATTTCACACACGTGAAAAGGGACAGGTTTTGTACGAAACACACCAGTGTGCTGCCTGAACACTTCCAGTGCACTGCTGCAGTCTTTCACAACCACGACTAAACTGTCCTTAGTTTACAGTAGTGGCACTGAAAATAGTGTCGAAACATCCTATTTTTATAAGCAATGCTTACAGCAGGTCAGTTTTTCCAAAAACCACAACACTGAGCTCCACAATACCTCCAAGTGGCAACACAATCCAGTGCCCTATTGCCTTTCTTTTTCCTTTCTGATATTGCTAAAGATTAGGCCACTGGATGTACAAGCATGAAGTCAAAGCTTCGGTACATGGTACGTTTGTTTGTGCAGCGATATAAGAAGTAGCCCTTTCAATGATTAACTTTGCCTTCAAGCCAAAGAGTTTCTAACAAGCCACCTCGGAGGGTCACCGCTCAGCACCTATTGCAATGCTTCGATTGAGAAACTCGACATCCGAGCTGCTTTACTGTGCTCAGTCTAAACAGAGACTGCTAAGTTAGAGATCTCATTGTCCCCCATCATTTTTGCCCATTCTTTAACCATAAACTTGAAAACAAGTTTTATTCTAAAGCCCTCGCATTTTTGTGCTCATTGGACAATTTTGTATTTAATTGGCTTGAACTTCTGGGCAAGTATCTGTTTTCTCAACCAGAAAAACAGAAAGCCAATTGTATTTTCATGAATTTGAATCAGAATCATATTCATCTTAGACTAGAAAAGACGTATTATCCCAGGAAACCCTATTCTGAGGGATGTGCTATAAGGCTTGGTTGAGTAGAGCGAGACTACCCCAAGGAATATTCTCCTGAGCAACTTTTGCAGTATCAGCTCTCAGCTTGGTACGTGGATTTCCATTTCCTTTTTTTTTTAATGTATTGGAAAATTCAACAACAAAAAAATCTTAGCTTTATATTACTTATTTTTTTCAATCTTACTAGAAATCAGCAGTACTAATTGCAAACTTGCACCTTATTTTATGAGAAAGAGAAGCTCCATGGAAAACCTCAGAACTTGGTCCTTCTGGTCCCCTCCTGTCACCACCCCGTGTGCCGTGCGTTTGGTTCTCAGCCCACTCACCCCACTGCACAACTGCAGCGGTCTCACCAGGGACCCCGCGGGCTCTGAACCAGCAGGACTGCACAGATGTAATTGAAAGACTCTTCCTACAGAGCAGGAGAGGCTGCTGTTATCATTCAGTTAACATTATCTAGGTAACAAGCACCAGTAAGTTTCCCGTCTCCTCCCTTTTCTATTAAGGAATTAAACTGGGGTGTAAAATGTTTTCCACCTCCACTTTTCTTCCAAGGGGATTAGACAGTGACTATTTAAATACACTGCTCTGAAAAACTGATAAGTTTAATACCAGCAAATAAAAGTGAAGACAAGTGCTGCAGGAGAAGCTGTTTTATTTATTTCTTCGTGCTTTCTCACCTTTGCTAGACGTTTCCACTGCATTTCACCATCCTTTCTATACCCTTTCTTCTCCACAAACGTACATCATGTTGCCTGTTTTATGGTCAGAAAAACACAAAGCTTATGCAGATTCTTCTGTTTTACCAATTAAATCAATTTGCTTCTTTGCAGAATGTGACCCAGTCTCCTATGGAAGTATCACCGCTAGCAGCATGTGTATGTATGCATTTTCTTTGTGTGTTCTTCAGCTTTTTCTATTGCAACTAATGATATCTATCTCGGAAGTTAAATACCCCTACCTCCACCCCCAGCTCACCAACACTTTGAACTGGGCAACCACCTGCAACTCCACCCCTAAAAATCAGTCTGACAGTTGTGAATGAGGTTTTCTGCAAAGAAAGGAGGAATCCAATACTATAATTTAAGGATAAAGGACCTAATCTGTAATTAATAACCAAAAACTTCTCCTGCAATTGAAGCAAAAAGTCCCAAACCAAACCAAAGAGGGATAAGGAGACTTGATGTTAATGTTTAGGTTCATCTAGATAGCTGGTAGAACAGACGCTTTCCTCAACACCGGGTTTTGAGGACAGGAGGTAAAGATCACATGTCTATTGGCAATATCTGAATACCAGACACACTCACCACATCATTGTCTGTGTCTACCTGTAAATTCCTTATTTATGGAAAGAAAATAGCACCATGGTTTACAGCAGATGAAATAAGCATGTAATGTGCAGGAGCTTGTCTCTGGTGGCTGTTATTCTTGCAGTAGCCTGATAAAACCCCATACGTTGTTAGCCACTTGTGATCTGGGCGTCATATTTAAAATACAGGTCAGAAAACAGTGGACATCTGCTATCACAATTTCCAAGGCCCGTAAGAGACGAAGCAGACTGTGCATTATACAACTGCAAGTTTTTAAAAATTCGTGTTTAAATATCCTTACCAGGGCAATCACTATCATATGTAATTAACAGTAATACAAGGGGGCAGGGAGAGAGTGACTGTTGCTCTGGGTAGACGTATGGCATTTGGCATTTCTACAGTCCTAGGCCTTGCCTGTCTCGTGAGAAAGTCCTGCACAGCACTAATCTCTATCACACTTGCAGTTGTTACCATCAGAAACACTGAGGCTTTATTGCAGGATAAAGTATCAGAACTTTCAGTCACTCACAACAAGTCAAATCTTGGGCTCAGTTACCAAGCACTGATTTTATTTTTAGTTTTTTTACAATACTCTTGAGTTAAGAGCTTGGAGCAGTCTATGAAAGAATCCCTTTATATCAACAGGCATTTGGAGTCTAACTCCGCCAAATGACGCAGGTTATCAGTGACAAACAGGCAGCACAGATGAGGTGGTTATGCTGGAAGGGAGATCAAACTTCCCATGGCCCAGGCTCTTCTCCTGGTGGCTCCAGACCGCCCAGCCCACGCTCAATGCCAGCAGCACCACCAGCAGCAGCAGGGTGTTTCGCCCTGCTCAGTACACAACACCCCAGACTTCCTTTCACAGCGTACGAGGGCATTTTATCAAAAGCAGTGCAAAGTACTTTCTAGCCCAAGCTTGTTCCACCTAACTAAAAAAGCTGAATTAAAAGATAATTAAATCTGGAACTCCCTTTGTATCTCTTCAGATCATGGTAAAAGGGAAAGAAAACAAGTTATCTTCTTTAAAAAAAAAATCCGCACTAATTCCCTAGCCCACGTGTTCTCAAACTGCAGCTCCTCGGGGTGTGCAGCGAGGTTTGAAGTCGGCTCCAACTCCCGCCAGCGCCCGTGGGCAGGCAGAACGCAGTCAGGAGCTGAAGTGGCCTGCCCCACAGCTGGCAGCTCTAAGTCAGCAGCACAAGGCAGCACAAGTGGGAAACAAACTGCAGCCTCTCTGTTAAGGATTACACCCCTCTAAAGACTCACAGAGTGGAATTACAGCTCATTTTAAACAGACAGTCTACTGCTTAGGACATCTGTATTATGGGTGCGTGAGCTCAAGTATGGCTGCACATGTAATTTATGATGCCTTTTCATCGTACCATTTCTCCTGGTGTATCTGGTTGACTTTAGACTTAACTCTCACAGCTTGGGGGGGGGGCGGGGGGAAGAGATTTCCCCCCCCCCCCCCAAATCTTAACCTGATTTAAAGCTGTGTCCAAGCTGGTATCAGAGGCAGGTCTTTCAGAACCACTGTTATCTTACCTTATTACACATATATTTACAGTATGAGTAAATTGTTATCTATGTTGTATTTTCCCTTGTTCTAAAAGTAATTTAAAAAAAAAACCTGGCGTGGCCTTCTCACCAGTTAGAAGAACTGGAACAAGAGCCCTGCTGACCGAAGTCCTCCCATTCCGCACCGAGCAAGGCAGCGGCGCCGTTCCTCCTTACTCACCAGCGAACACGTCGCAGGACGGCCTTGAGTTGGGATATATGTAGGAGCAGGGAGGCAACCTCCTCGCCCTGCTCAGTTCTCAGCCTGTTGAGATTGCCGGCAGAGCAGCCAAGTAGCCAGGTGTTAACCTCACACGGGAGCTCTTTTTTTCCAGTCATAAACACAAAAAGGCCCAAAAGACCCATTATGTTTATTTTCAGGGATCCTACTTGAAATAGTCATAGGGCAATTTTTGTTCACTACCAATTGAGACCATTTAATAGAGGATATCCTCAGTTCTAAGGCTCACAAGGCAGGGACTGATTTTTTTCTTTTTTTTTTCCCTTCTATTTAGAGACCTGCAGTAATGCTTTACTAGATGAGAAGAAATTATCTTTATTTATTAGTCTAGAGGTGGGAGGTTAATAAGTCTGAGAACTTTACAAATAGGGCTGATTGTGATTTACTGGACTTTCAACAACTGCAAAATAAATAATGGCACAGATGAGCCCCATAAACTCTGAAAAGAGCAGGTTAAGTTTTATCTCAACCCTTTTTTTAACTGCTGTACAATCAGCTTTTAATGAGAAGGTCTGCCCCAGCTGTTTACAAAGCTCACATGAGTTAAGGCCCAGGCAAAGAGTAGACAATGACTGACACTTTAAAAAAAAATAAATACAAAATCCCTTGCAGTACTTCCCTTCCACAGATGATTCCAAATAAGGAGCAATATAGTCTTCAAAAAATTTGCACAGAGACCCTCTAGGCTCAGGGGAACATTGTATATACGTAAAACCAGCCTTCATCTGCAAGCTGCTGATTGTCTCTCCAAACTCCTCCAGATTTATTCCATTTCCCTCCTTTCAGCCTCAAGAGTTTTGAGGCCTGGACCAGCGTAGCAATTCCTACTGTTTGTGTTCATCTAAATCCCCCCTAACACTTTAGATGTTAGATGACATAACTGGCTCGTGAACAATTTCTTATCCAAATTATCAAAAGGTTTACCAGGTATTTGCATATTTTTAAGCTCAATTCATTTCAAGAAATTTCTACAGCAAGTTTCAGCCTAGAGCAACATTGTGTGTGTTATATATCAGGAAATATAAACTGAGGAGAGACTGTCAAATACAATTCCTAACAACTGTACGAACAGCACCACTAAAGTAAGCTGAGAAGGGAAAGCCAAACAAGAGGGTTTTGTAATATATCAGCAAAACATACAAGCCTGTAAGACAACAGCTGCAACCACTCTAGCAAGATGTACACAATCAGAATGAAACGACGCAGCTAAATTTTTTTATGAAAAAAAAGTGCATGGCAATGCACAATGAAGAGTTGAAAGTACAGCAGGGAGTGCTGTGTGAACTACAGATACCTTACTCTGCTCACTTACTATTTCTAGGATTCTACAATTTCATGCACAGGTAAATTCATCCAGTAACTATGTTTAGGGAAGCACAGAGTTATCATTGTTTAAGAAACCATTAATTACAAGTGCTAATTGAAGTTATTGGAATTGCCATTCATCTAGCACTAATGCTATCCAAAATAACCCTCAACCTGTTCCATCAGGCATCTTTGAACATCATGGTGTTCTGGAGCAGAGGAAGGTCATGTAGCCACCAGGTCCCTTCTGGAGCTGTTTCTTCCATTTCTTACAGCTTATTCCCCAGACCAAGTGGTTGGGTTTGTGTGTTAACTCTAGCTCACTTCCCTCGCTATTCGTTTGGTAAGAAACTTTAAAAGAAACTTGGTTTTCAACAAGACAAGCTTCCCTTCTGCTGCACGCTGCAGGTTCCTCTCCCCTCTTCGGATTTTATGCCGGTGCATTTCCATTATTTGAGTTACATACGCACCAAGATTTTGTACAATTACAGGCACAGTAAGGGAGGTGAATGAAGGCGGGAGTTTCCAACACAGCTCAGTTTTCTAAGAGCTAGCTAACCTCACGAAAGGTCGACCTCCTGTTTATCATTTCTCTGCTCTATCCCCAGCCACAGGACCCCTTTGTTTTTCACCGCACAAGCACTGGTGCCCTTCTGACTTCATGAGCTGCCTCAGGCAGCAAATCCCTTTGGGGGAGGGAATAAATATGACCACTGAGTTACCCCTTTCAGCAGCAGACATGCTACATCTGCTCAGCTATATTGTAAAAGAACAGTTTGAGTGTAACAGTTTGAGCTTGCAGTTTAAGAGAAAGAAGTTTTGTTTTGAAGGAGCCATGTGCACGATCTGCTTTCCCTTTACTGGAGAACTGCCAAAGAGCTCTGGCCTTCAAGCATCAAGGACAAACGTCAGTGCCGTCCCTCAGAGGCGCAGCACACAACTGACATTGCTGCAGGAGGATAACTACAGTTCCTTAAACTACATCGTGCCACCTAAACCTTGGGTTACTCCGGAGCCTCCAGAGGCTACACAATATTAGACTGGACACTTCTGGGGCTGTATGACAGCGACAGAAATTTCCCTGGGCTGACTTGTGTGCTGTCACCCTGCCCCAGCTTACCCTTGACACAGAAGAGGCCTCTCACAGCACTTACTATCTGCATTTGGGCTGGAATAGTGTTTTCCACAGAGAGTCTTTACACTGTTCTGCTCCTTGGCGGTAAAACCAGAGCAGAAAGTGAAAATACGACCCTACTTGTTTTTTTGGTTTGGCAAGCAACAGGGAGGTCCTCCTTTTGCATCCCTTACTGTACAAAGATAAAATGGGACCAAAAAAACTGCTCAAGGGACTGGAAGTGTCGTTTTGGGAAGAGCTGGCAGCAAACTGAGCCTGCAGTGCCACCGAAAGGGGCAGCCCTGCTCTCCTGGCCACCTCCGGGGCTGGCACCAGCCCCTTGCTGCCCAGGCTCTTAATTTCCGATCGGATAACGAGGCTAATGGCAGACCTAGAGAGATGTCAAGCATGCACAACCGGGACACGAAGCACAAGGTGCCTGTCCCTTTTGGTATTGCACAGCCTTAAGCCTCTCATTAACTCCGTATTGTTAGCTAAAATAAAACAGAAGTGTTCCAGTCCTACGGTATCCCTCACACATCTCCTTCCAAGCCTCTTACAAACTCTTCCAGAACATTACCTCACCTACGAAATCACATGTATTTCTTACCTTTAAGGCACTTCCAAAACGTCCACACCATCACGCTCCTCTCCTTTGCCTCTTACCTCGATTTCTATTTATAGGCTTCTCCGCATCAATTATCAGCGCGGCATCCCAAATTCGCCGACTTAACCCCGGCGCACCTTCCGACCCGACAAATTTTGCCTCACCACCTCCCTTCGAGGTTCCTGCGACGGCCCGGGCACCGAGCTCGGGGGTCCCGCCGGGACCGGGGTCCCCTCACAGAGCCGAGCCCCGGGGGCGGTCGGGCGACCCCCCGCCCTGTGTCGCCAAGCCCCGGACGGCGACAAAAGCCGCTCGTTCCGCAGCCCCCAGCCCCGCCCGGCCCCGCAGGGAGCTGAGGGGAGGCTGGAGCACGGCCCTCGCCCCGCTCCTCGCACCTTAGGGCGGCCGCAGCCCCTGGAGGAGCGAGGTCCCCCCCTCACCCCCAGCCGCTCACCTGGAGGAAGAGGACGGGAGCGCGGCTCGCGCGCCCCCCGGGAAAGGAAAGGGCCGGGGAGGGAGGAGGAGAGGGAAGCCCGGCGCCAACTCGGCCCTGCAGACGGCGGGGCGAACGCGGCTCCTCCACCAAGTTTCCGGGCGGGGATGAAAGTCGAAACCTACGTGAGAGGAGGAGGCAACGCAGCCGCCCAGGTGTCTCCCGCCCGGCACGGTTCAGCCCGGCACGGCCCGCCCTTGGCCGCCGCCGTGCTCCCCTCCTCCTGCCGGGCCGGGTAGAGCCGAGCCGGGCCGGGCCGAGCCGGGCCGCCCACCCCGCCGGCAGCCCTGCCCCTGCCCCTGCCGCTCCCGCCCCGTGGAGGGCGCCGTGGCGTCGTGGGCACCATTTTGTGTGCCGCCCCCTCAGGGCTTCGCCGATCTCACATCCTCTCCTCAGCCGCCCCAGTCCTCTTCGTGGGGGACGGGTGCTGGGGGCTCATCTGCGAAAAAAATACGAAGTTTTCCTCAGCAGGACACCCTGTGGGGAGCGGTCCTGCTCCCTGGGCAGAGGGGTGTGTTTGGGGGTATCCCCGGGGGCTCCCTGAGGTGATTCTGCTCTGGTGCTGCTCCCGCTACGGGGGTGTCGGTTCTCCCTCCGGCCTCTGCCTTACCCCAAACCCCTGTAAAATGGAAGATGGGATAACCTGGTGGGTCTGAGGCTGTTGGGAGAGCAGGGAATAAATTACAGTTCAGCCAGTGACACGGCTGGCAGGAAAAAAAAAAAAACAGAACGGGGGGGAGGGGGGGACTGTTCCTGAAATTTACATTTTGCCTTCTGGCAGAAATACTACCCATCTGAAAGTATTTGGCTTGTTCTTCATCTGTTAGGAAGGCAAATTGTGAGAGCCCCTGTCAGCCCCAGTGAGCCAAGTGCCCACCGCCAGCTGTGGGGCCATGGGGTACCTGCTGCTGCTGTGCAGTGATAGCAGATGACAGAGTGCTAATTGCTGTGCTGTTTCTATAAACTGTAAATATCGCCACCTCCCCGTGTTCAGATGTGGGCATTTCACTGTAATTTACGTGCTTCGAACTAGCAAAACACTGAACCAGGAGGGATCCAAAAGGTGTCAGATTACATTGGCCCAGCACTATGTCCGAGCTAGTAACTCCTCCAAAAGGGAGAGAAGTTGCTGGCCATGTCCTGTGCCTTTCCCTGTGCCAGAACATATTCAGGTCCCCATAGAGAACTAGAATCTTTTCAGGCAAGTAATAATAATAATAACTGTAATATCTTATGGGTTATCATTTCTTTCAGCCTTGGAAATACTCATACTGCATATGAGAGGGCAGTGCAGTGACATAACAAAGAAGACTGCTTAAACAAGCAGTTCAGTGAATAATAATAATAAAAACAGAACATCAAACCATAGTTTTAGAGGATTTATTAGCAATGCAGTCTTTGCATATTAATGTATGTAATGTGCAGTGCAGGTAGAACTAGCACACACCTGTCTCCATGTTGTCATTAGGCCTGTCCCATAGTTGCTGAAGTAGACCTGAATAAAAAGAGGAGTGAGTGCTTTTGAGGCCTTGAAAACACCTCCTCTGTTTCAGCAGGCACTAGCAGTTTGTTGTTCAGGTAAGACTATTGGAATGATGTTCGTCCAGAGAGAAGAGTTAGCTTTTAATCTTAGGCATGGACCAATCTGGCTCAATTTCTTAATCCTGCATTAAATTTTCTGTATTATTTTTTGGGGCCCGTTTAGCCTAGAGAAGAGGAGATTGAGAGGGGATCTTATCAACCTCTATAAATACCTGAGAGGACCATGTTATGTGTATGGGGCCAAACTTTCTCAGTGGTGGCCAGTGACAGGACCAGGGGTAATGGGTATAAGTTGAACCACAGGAGGTTTAATCGCCATATGAGGAAGAACTTTACAATCTGGGTGGCAGAGCACAGGCAGAGGCTGCCCAGAGAGGTTGTGGGGTCTCCTTCTTGGGAGATGTTCAAAACCTACCTGGATGTGATCCTGTCGAACATGCTCTCGGTGACCGTGCTTGAGCAGAGGCTTGGACTAGATGGACTCTGGAGGTCCCTTCCAACCTCAAGCATTCTGTGAGATTCTTTACAGCATAGAAAATCTGTTTCCTGTTTTTGTATATCCAAGTCATCAATGGAGGAGCTGTGAGCCATGTTAGCTTATGAGAGGATACTTGTTTTGCAAAGGTGAGCCCATAGTAGATGCACCATATTTAATAAAAATGTAACAAGGCCCTTTATTTATTTATTTATTTTATTATTTAGGTTGGGAATCCAGTGGAGCCAAGGTACCCCAGCAAGGTGTCCTCTTTCCATGAGACCCATCTTACCATGGGATGCAGACTGAAAGGTATTTTTTGTAGGGGTTTGACTGAGAATTGTGATCTAAATTAGCAAAGACTCTGGTTCAGCTACATTAATTGTTTGTTAGGATTTTCTCTGAAGCACTGAGCCAGACATGGCTAGGAAGGATGGGAGGTGTTATATCCTCAGACCATTCTGAATAAAAAATATTCTGGCAGTGTAGTGTCTGACTGCACTGAGACTGTGCAATTAAGCTCCTGGTTAGGGAGGGAACAGCAGCCAGCGGCAGGCTGGAGCTCTGTAACTGCTGGGGGTGCATTGCCAGCTCACTCTGGAGCACCAGAGCCTGGTGTAGGGGCATAGGACTGTGCCTGCATGTCTGCCAGCCTCTCAGAGCCTGTATTCATTAAGCCAGGACTCATCTGTATTGAATGCTGGCTCGCATGCAAACAGGCAAATGCTTAAGCTGTGCTCTGTGGGGCAGAGATTTAAGCCTTAGTGCAGAACCAGTCTCTCCTTCATGCAGCCTACAGCTCGGTTGGTGAGGACAGGAAATGTGTGGGTGAGCTTGGGGTATTGGGAAGGCAAACCCCAGGGAAATTTCAAATGGGTGCAAGCCTTTAAAATTAGGAGCTCTGTCTAGTTAGCACTCGCTGGAGATTTTTATCACGTCTGATGACCTGTTTTTCTGAGTGGACAATGTGCCCACATATAATTAAGATATGGTGAAAGTTTATTGTATAAGTGTGCTGGAATTTTGGTTTGGCTTTGCAATAAAGGAATCACTGAGTCATGGTTACTAAATAGACTCATGGAGGATACAGGTCTCTGCTGCAGAGCTAACACAAATGTAAGGAACTGAAATTAATTTCTTCCCTAGTCCAGGCAAAAGCAGCCACGCTGTAAATAATGCTGTGGCTTGATGACATGAAGTCTTTGCAGTATTACTGGTTCCTAGCAGCTCCTTGTTCCTACCCTTGCAATGCAGCATACCATCCCTTAGTTGCGTCTGCAGCTTTTTGTGTGGCTGAACCATGAACCAGATCAAAACACTCATCCATCTGAACAATAATCCAGGTGAAAATATTTAAATATATTTTAAGTTATATAAACATATTTAAAATATATTCATGTTTGGTTTTTTAAGCCAGATAGATCAGTTCTCCAGTCATCTAATTTATAACTTTGAGGTTATGGATGAATTTTATTCTTCTCTACTGGTACAGAGGCAAGCAATAGTGGAGCAAAGTGGCTAAATATGAAACTGATCGTAGTGAAGAAGGATTTGTACCTCAAACCACAGCTGAATATTCAGACTGCAAAGCATAAATTGATTGCTTTACTGGATTGTTGTGCTAGCAGTTAATGTGTTGTGTGACTTTGAATAGCAGCTCATACTGTTTCAGATGTAAACAGTTTGCATTAAAAACATCTCAATGATTGGGAGAGAAATAGTTTCTCTGGGAACACTCAAATTATAACTTAGGTTACCCTTACATTGAAGAGAAGGTCGATGTGCTGTCTCTTTCCTGGCATCTCTTGCAAACCCCACGGTTCATCTCTACTCTCTAGTGCTGTTGGTTTTAAAATACCAAAGTCATTCTGGGGAACTTGAGGGCTTTTTTTTATTAGCAGTTCAGTTAATTTACTTGTGAATTTTTTTGATAACTGAGAAGACTCCCTGTGAAAAAATACAGCAGTCTCAGTTCCAGCTTTCATCTGCTCTGACTGCTGGTAATTCCCTGCCTGTGATGGCATAATTGGTACAGTAACCACTGTGATGCTGTCCATGTTCAGGAAGGTGATGTACCTGTGCAATGCATACATCAGGGTTGAAATGATACCTTCTGATGAACAGAACTACATATACTCTGTAAACATGCAAGTATATTTAGTTAGTATTATTTTTTTTATTTCATGTCAAGATCTAGAAAGCATTTCTTGTCAAGGCTGAAAATGAAGACAGAAAATCCGTATGCAAATAACAGGAAAAGTAGCAGTAGGAAAATTGAATGGAGAAGCAAAATCCTATCATGCAGAGGTTTAAAGGTTAGTTTAATCCCATTACTGTTGCATAAAGCTTGGTATCTTGTGTGTTTCTATTGTCCTCTTGTGGGAAGGTACAAAGAATAAATGACTGCACAGGATTAATTTGAGACCCAACTTTGATGTTTCATCACAAGCAAACCTAAATTCCCAACCCACACACAAGAATGTAAACACAATTTAAAAAAAAAAAAAAAAAAAAAACACATCCCACAAACAAGGAGAGAGAATCATCCCAGGAATTTATGATTAAAAGGCATGGAATCTCCCTTTTGTGGAAAGCAGACCAAGAGAGGTATGCATGCAAGAAGGCATGGTGGATTCTGGAAAATCCAAGGTGCTGAACATATTGCTTGCATTCATCCCCCAGATTCTATAGTACCTTAGTTCCTTTTGCTCTGCTTTATTTGTTTTCTGCAAACTATCCTTACATATGCATTGTACATGCCCAGGTAGTAGTTAGTGTCCCATTATTTGAACTCTGCAAGTGGGAACAAGTAGAGTACTAAGAAATGTAGCATAAATATCTTGCATTTGTTATCACTAAAGTAGGGCTATTTTATATTATCGTCTTTCTCTGTGGAGTTTTGTTAACAGTGGCTAGTTATTAACAATGTCAGGTTGCTTTATCTGATGATTCTGTAAAATGTTTTTACTAAAAGTAAGCAGATTGATTCCTTGCTTATAGAAAAGTGTCTGTTGGCAGATATAAAGAGGACGTCTGGCTTTTCTTAGGACAGGAGTAGCCCAGCTAGCTTTTAACCGTGGAACAGCTAATATAACACATGCACTAGGTACATGAAACAAATAGCTTTCCTAATTTGCTGTTCTGAATAATGTTGATGACTATTTCATAATCTTTAAAGAATATTGTTGAAACGTTGCGTCTGCTTTTTAACCAACATATTTTTTTCATCACAATGCTTCTCTTGCAACATTTTAAATAATACTTCAGAAACATAGCTTTTATCAAGAAAGATACTGTAGCAACAAGTAAAATAGCATTTCATTACGCCAATTTTCAGGTCCCACTGAATTTTCCATTATTACTTCACACGACTGATTTGATATTTTGTAGTGCTGAGACCCCTGTCTTGACTCCCTTGTCTTATTAACTTCTTGTAAGGGGTAAAAAGAGATAAGGTACCATCAAGCTCCTAGCAATTATTTTTATAAAGCAAGTACGGTGCTCAATTTTCTTCATAGCCCCTAATTTCGACACTGTTCTTTTAAAACTGATAACAAATACTAATTAGACTTGCTCCAATTCAAGAACATTATCTGTATAACTGCTTGCCTGGGAGGTACTGCTGCTCTCTGATATAGTATTGGTATTAACTAAAAAATGTGTTTCTGTCAAATTTAGAATTTGACCTCTAACCACTTTTGTTCTGTTAACTGTTTAAAAACAAACACTGACTTTCTGCTGTCTGTGTTTATGAACGCTGTTTGCTGCTTGGACAGTTGGGTCAGAGGAAAAGGCTGTGTATGTCAAGGGGTATTATCCTGTCCACTAACAGGAAACTCTTCCCCTCCAAGTCCCAGGCGAGGCCGTGGCAGCTTGCTGCGGTTTTCCTGCAGGAGCAGGAGTTGCAGGAAGTCTGCAGCACCGCACCTAAGTGCGTGCAAATCCCCTGCCACGGTAGTTTGGTAGCAGCAGGAATGAGAGTGTCTGACTTGAGGAGTATGGAGCATAGAGTGATATTTTGGGAACATGTTTGGGTCTTGCTCTTTGATTATTTCCAGATAATAGAGCATCTTTATTTCTCCGGAGTAAGTGTGAAATAATCTGAGATAGGAGTTCTGGGGATTTTAATCACAATTCGTTTTGAATTCTCTGCTAGTGGGTGTGCTCTGGATAACCACAGCACCAGTCCTCTTCCCATCCTGCAAGGTTATTTCTAGGACAGAGACTGTTTGTGTTCTGCTTGGCCGTGCAGTGTTCTCTGCTAGGAAGGCATCTACATGTGGAAAACCAAACCAGAGATCCCCTTGGTTCATGCCCCAACAATATATTTTGGGAGCAATACCTCAAAGTGTTTTGTAGCCTATTTTTGATGGTATTTCATACAGCTGTACAGATGCAGCCTGCACCTGGATTCAAGAAATTACTGCAAGTCCTACATGTGAAATTAGGCATCATCGGTGGGACAGTGTACTTTGGTACTTTAATAGCTATGCAAAGTATGTTAAGGAATAAAAATTATGGACCTAAAACCCATGAAAACTGGCAGGTTACATTCATCAGTTTGCTATCAACAGCTTACTGCAAACACAGCAAAAGTGATTTAAAGATTTATGTAGAAGATAACTCCATAGCAATTCCTCCATCGCTGCCTGACTTGCACCCACTTCTGGAATGGAAGAGGAGACTCGGTGCCCTCTGTTTAACAGAAGATAGCACCATCCTTCAGGAGAGCAGAGAGGCATCTTAACATCCGGGTGTTAGACGCACAAGATTTACTGAGACACCTTGGAATTTGTTTTCTCCCTGGAGCTTTCGGTTAGCAAAATTGCCCCCAGAATACCTTTGATATTTACAGCAATCAGTTTTTAATAACAACAATATACACCTGAAAGGCTTGAAAAGAAGAATGTGGGATGGCTACAAGTCTCATCAAGATCTAACACAGATCTAAACCCATACTAGTTAAACAAACTTGTTCTTCAAAACTCTGTTCAGGCAGTGTGACATATTTCTAACAAGATTGTTCTGACTACACCACGAAAAAGCCATGTCCTGGGGAAAAACAAGATACATCCAAAAGTAATTGGTATGTGCTGCAGCTGTAGCTCTGTTTCTAGAAAAGCAGCTAAATATAAACATTCCTAACTGAATGGGTGGGAAGCCAAGACTGCCTTGCAGCAAAGATACCCACTTATAATAGGATTACCTATTAACAAAATAATCCACAAAAAATCATTTCGCCACAGCGCCTAGAAGGAGATCAAAGAAATAAGCAACATAGCCACTTAAAGTACGATTATACCATTAAATGGACTTTTCAGAAAATGCCCTTGTGGCAGCTGGTGCGAGTTCTCTCTCTCACTCCTAGACCAAGATATTCCATATACAAATCATGAGGTTACGTTTTTTTAGCTGAAAGTTAGGGACTCTACAGGCTCTCCCAGGGGACCTGCAACTTCAGCTATTTTTTACTGCTCCTTGCAGGGCCGCTGGAGATAACGTGAGAGGAAAGCTCGTGGTCAGCACATACAACTTCAGGGGTTGTGTCCAAGATGCTAGCTTAGAAAGGATGCTGCAAACCTGACTACAGATTTTCCCATAATCTTTGCACTTGTAGATCGCTTTACATTTCCATTGCAGAGTTTGCTTTAAAGTATTCTGATGATAACACAGCTGGGAAAAATAGTACAAACCTTTCCTAGGAATACTTTAATTTTTAAAACAGTTCCATCACAACCTGGTGCTGTTACCAGGATGGTTTTTAACAGACCAAGTTGTCAAGTCCCACGTGCTTCTATAGCATGCACTTCCAGGTTCTTTTCTCGAGAAATGTAATTCTGCAGGATTGCTACCTTAAATTCTGCACGAGATGCCTTGAATTTCCTGAGTTTTTGCATGTTCTTTTAGGTCACCAAGATTTTGAACCATCTGGCTGTTTCTTTAAGTCCTGATGCAGAATTATGAAGACAGGAATATGGATTTACTACATGAGTTTCTTGATGATAATTACAAATCTTTGCAGAGTGATGGATGTCCTCTGTTGTGCTCTCCCATTAAGCTGAATTCTCACGTGGGAGATGATGGTAAGTTCAGAAAAAATACGGTCTCTTCACTTTGACGTGGAATATTCTAATGCTAATTCTCTTCCAGCCTTTTGAGTGTGCTGTCCCTGAACACTCAAGTCATCACTTGCAGAAACCAACTCTTGTATTTCTGTACTCGAGAATACTGACAAACATTTTAGAGGCTTATCTGATTACACAGTGTAGCAGCTCTGTGAGACCGTTCTGACCAGTTTTAGCAGCCTAGTTAGAGTTTAAGCTGTGCATGACTTAGGAAGAAGGACTTTGTTAAATACATTCCAGTGTTGAGGTAACATAAGAAAACACACATCTTCGATAGATTGAGAGCAAAAAAGCTACGAAGTCAGTTGAGCTTGCTGGGCTCAAGTTATTAAGATTCTTTATTCTGAACATAATAAACAGTTTTGGGTAAGGCATGACTCTAGCTCAGTCATCTGTACTTGTAGGAGCTTTGAAATACTGAAAGGAGTAAAAATATTTTTACCTGAAGAGTGTAGGGATCTGACTTTGATATGAAGCAGTTACTTTAAGGAGTTTAATGTCTCTGTGACTGCTGTCAGATATTTTAAGTGGACCTTCACTGGAAAAACTTCCACTTGTATTTTGAGTACCATGTTCCTATGATGGACTTAATTCTGAAAGGAGGCTGTTCTATGCTAATTGATGCTATCAGTCCTTCTCTCCTGAATTAGGTAAATTAGTGCATACAGTAAGACAAATCTTGCTGCTTGTACTCAAGAAATACCTTTAATTGTTTTAATAAAAAACTTAAGAGGTACCGGGTAAAACTGAACACAGATCCATTATATAATATTCATTGAAGTAAATGCCTTGCACCCAAATTAAAACTGCTCTTTTGGTCTTAGTCTGTTTTAACATTCAGTTGTGTTTGAAGTCTGGAGACCTACTCTGAATTCATAACAAATGCAGTAGTCACACTGTTGGTTCTCCTTAGAGATGTATTTAAGAGCCAACTACTCTGGGAATATTATGCAGTGTATATTCTAGTGTGTCTGCTGATGTGAAGGGAGTTGATATTAAATCTAATCGACTATCAAGACCCGGAATCAGCCCTTACTTCTAGTACTGTCCTTTTTACATTTTTTTTCAGAAGGAATAATAATCAAAGTAGATTAAAATACAAAAACAGACAAAAAATAAAAATAAATAAATGCTGCATCCCTGCTTGAGTGAGGGACATCTAAATTACTTATCTGTGTACCAGGGGTTAGCTAGTTAAGAATTTCTTCAACTGTAGGACTGAAATATATCTTAGAAAATGAAGTACCAGAAGTAATATTTTCAACTGACAGCTCCTTCTCATGGATATGGCAGCATGTTCTCTCCTGTGAATGAAGATGCTTTTCTTTCAGTTTTGCAGCTCATGACATCTTCAGATTTCTGGTCAAACTACGTTCCTCATCCCCATCTTCCATGAAAGCTCCCCTCTGCTGACGAGTTCGCTAGCAAGTTTGCCTTCTTTGCTCTGAACACTTGGTCCTTCTCCATTTTGTTTTACCTAATCACCAAAAAACAGTTTGTAGATGTTAATTTGCAGATTTGCCTCCTGGCAGTCCTCCAGGTTACAATTCACATTACAGATTTAGAAAGTGAGGCACACAGAGGTTTGGTCACTGTAGCATCACAAAGAACATCTGTGATGGAGGGTTAAATAGAACTCAAAGAGCTGCTTCTATTCTTATTTACATTGGCTTATGTATTTCTTTATTCTTTTGATAATTATGAAAATTGGTCTAGCAGTCATATTGCTTTCTACAAAAAAAAAAAAAAAAAAAAAAAAAAAAAAAAAAAAAGGAAGGCTTCCTGAGTCATATAATCTCTGTTGGGAAGAAGAAAGCTTGTATGTGGAATTTTTTGAAGAGTTTGCCAGATAAGGCTCCAAGTCAAAGGCAGACATGTTGTATTTATCTCTGATATTACTCTAATTTTCAGTACAGGTGGTATATCAGCAGTTAATTTGGTGTTTAGGGTTCAAAGCAAGGTAAAAGACTACTCGGTACTCAGTAACTTTATATTATTAAATATTGGTTATGGAATTTCCCTTCCTAAAAGGTTATCTTGTAAAGCTATTGCAGGGAAACTGCTTTTTTTCTGGGGATTTGTGGCATCAGGATGTTGCTTCTGTTACCTTAGCATGGAGCAGCATGCATCTGACATGGTTTTCCTATCCAAAGTAAAAACAAAGAGGGTGGGGGGAGGAATCCTAGTAGTATTTTGGCTCCAGTAAGATAATAAAATAAAAAAGGGACAGATATATTAATTATCACTTTTTGTCTGTGCACAAAAAAAAATGCTGATACTAGTACGCTTCCTTGCTCTTCTTTCCAATACTGGATGTTCAAACAAGTTCTGCCACTCTTCACTCAGAATTTGCTGAGTTGTTCAATACAGCACTGCCTCTGCAATAGGATGTTCCCTGCTCGACTGAAACAGCACTGCAAGTAAGTCTGGGCAGCAGGTTAAGGGGCAGGTGAGATACCTGTCTTAATAAAACACCAAGCTAAGGAAAAAAAAAATCCTCAGTAGCTCCTAGCTTGTGTGGTCAGACTGTGAGACTGTGCAACTGCCGGCTACTTTCTGTGAGTTGGACTTGATGATCCTTATGGGTCCCTCCCAACCTGTGCATTCTGTGCTACAACATTAAGATTTCTCTAAATCTGGCAGCAAAAGTCCAAGTTGGTCTTCAACATACAGATCATGCAATAGCTGAAGCACAAACTTTTCTCATTGCTCTCTGCTCTCAAGTTGCCTTTATAATAAAACTTGCCTTTGTAATTAAAAAAATAAATAAATAACCTCAGCGATTAATTCCCCTCTTCTCCCAGGGAATGTCTGGCTTTTGACTGCTTCTAGACCAGTGCCCATCCTTGTGGCAGAAGTTAGTGTCCCATAGAGAATGAACTGGGAGCAAAACTCAGGTGTCATGGTACTGTCATCTCTTCTGCAAAGAGATCCTTTTTTTTTTCTCAATCAAGGCATACAAGTGTATGCATATGCATGTAAAATGTACTTTTATTCTATTTTTTTCCCATATGGAAAAAATATGTATTGTTATGAGAACATACACACTGATAATATTACTTACACGTTGAATTGTATTCACTTAGCTGCAACATTTAACTACCCAGGTATAACAGATGTTTATGATAGTTTCATCAAGGTAGCTGCTTTGTAATAGTTGCGACCTTCTGCTTTATCCTAGAAGACCAAGAGTTAAAGAACAGTTTTGTGTGGGTTTTTTTTGTTGTTGTTGTTTTTTTTGTTTTTGAAACGACCTATAAATCAATGTCTTTGGCAACATTTTCGAAGTTGAATTTATGTTCTTTTCTTGCTCCTAGTGAAGCTCTGTAGTTGCCGGAAGGTGGTGAGCAGCTCGGGGCATTCTTTCATTTCAGTACTTTGCTCACTCTCGAAGGTTGCTTGTGCTGTCCCTCCATTACAGTGCACACCCACGCTGGGATGCTCAAAGTATGAGTACCCTCTGCTGGCATGTTTTTGTACTGGGCTCTGTCCTGCTGCTCTTCCATCTGGCTGTCTTAACGTGTAGTATGTTGCCCAGTTATCCTTGTCTCCATGTATTAATTTTGGTAATCTCTTTCAGTAACAGAATTTTGTCTTTACTTAAGGTATTTGCGAGGAGATGCTATTGTCTTGTGTCATTTCTCCTAATTAAAAAAAAAAATAGTATTTCATGACATTAGTTCAAAAGTCTAGTGGTGTCTCACTGTGTTATGAAATATGCCATTCCAAATAAAATTAGAATAAAATTAGTGTTTCCACACGGAGAGAAGTTAGGGATAGATGTCCCTTCAGAGGCATTTTCATAGTTTAATAATTCTTACTATTCTACTTTATGAAACTTTATTTTCACTGTAGTGTGGTTTTACACCCGCATAGGTCACTGCAAGTCATTTCTTTCCCTGCTTGGTGTTTACATTCTTGACATAAGATATTGGCTGTTGGAGAATATTTAAGTGCTGTATTTAAGTATATTATATCAGCATATTTAAGTGCTGATACGCTCGATACCATGCATGTTACATGCAACGCTGAAGGTTTGCAGGGACTGCAGAACAACAGAGAGCCTTGAGCAAGAATTTGGCAACTGAAATGTAAGAGGGAGTAGGATAAGCATTGTTGTACTTTCTAGCAAGAAAGTAAATAGCAAAGGAGAATTGGTTTTCTGGGGAAGAGATTGGGAAGAAAAATTGTCACGGCCTCTGGGTAATAATTGGCTGCTACATCCAGGTCCTGTTTATTTGCTTTTAGCTGGAATTTGGAGGGGGTCCCTGGTACCCATGTCTTTTTGTGAGAGTAAGTCTTGAATACAATAGAAGAAAGCCAGCATGGATGGAAGAAAGGAGTAGCTGCAGATCAAGATGAGAAAACCCCTGCAGAGCAAGGGAAAAGGACATGGGGATTGTGCTACCTGCAGTTTGCACTGTATCTGGTTCTGACCATTCCCTATGCTAAACATCTATAGGAAAGAAAAGCCCAAGTTCCCTTTGGCCCCTAATTGTCCTGCTGTGTTTAACTCGCCTGCTGTCTAGGCATCTGTGGCACATAGGAACCAACTGTCTTCTCTGGGGCCTCTCACAGATGTTTTGTAGGCTGCTTTATAACTGGACAGCTGTTGTAAGTTCATGGAAACCCACATAAAAGCACAACAGCTGCTTGTAAGGCTTCTTTAGAGGCAGTTGTCTAAAGCAAAACCTGATACTTCTGGCTTCTGTAGAACATCAGACCCATCTAGAACGATAAAGCTATTACTGAGCCAGCAACACGTAAGAGATTCTGAAATACCACTTCAGGCTGTACAGAAAATAGAAAATTAATGTATTTATTTTCTGTGCATCTCAAATAGTCCTTTGGAGATCTGAACCAAAGGCAAGAGCATGCTTGATGGGTGCCGGTCCTTCAGGACTCATTCCAAAGCTTCACCATCACATCCATCAATTAGGTAATGACTGAACTAAGAGCAAAACAACACAACTCCATTTCCTCTCCTGTCCTTGACACCTGGGGCCCTGCTTGGATGCGTCATGTTATGAGACAGCAGCTCTTGAGTTCGTCACCCTCCAGAGGGCCTTGCATCAAAGAGGAATTCAGTTCTGAATGCCTGTGTTTCTGCTGGCTGGTGTTGGCTATGGATGTCAAACAATTGCTTTGCAATTTATACTGTAACCCAAAACTTGCATTGTATTCCCAATCTTGGCAATAAAAAGCATTTCAAAATGCTTTGACATCTACTTTACTTGAGAAGTGAGATCTGTGTTCTTCTTGCTCTGTCAAACTGTAAAATGCAGCTGTGAAATACTTGGCAATTTGCAAACTCTTACTACTGTGTCAGATTGTAAGTCTACAGCTGTGTGATTGTTGCAGATAGAGTATTCTGTTAAACTAATAGATTTGGATTTTCTTTTCTCTTTCTCGGAGGGAAGCTGTATCATTTGGTTTGCTTTGCCTTGCTGCTTTGATTCATATTTAGAGCCAGACATCAAGTGTAGCTTGCCTCAGCCCCTTCTTTCAAAGGTGATTTTGGGATTCAAAATCTTAGGTATTGAAATTGCAGTTTTCTGATTGTAAATCCTTGGGCTTCTTTTCTAGGGTCTTCTGCTTTGAATGATTTGTTTTCAAGAGTCTTTATCTGTCTTTAATTGCACTTTGTAAACTGAGTGGTCAGATCCTGCTGAGATCAAAAGGTTGCCATCAGATTAAGGGAGGTAGGTAAATAGCTATTCTGGGACCCTTTCAAAATTCAGAGACACAGACAAAGCTGTGTCATTAGCAAAGCAGACAGTCGGTATGATTTCTCTTCTGCAGCCCTAACTCAGCCCCTTTCACACTCACATGTGGTTATCAAACAGGGGCCTTGTACTGTATTATGATGCTAATACCTGTCCAGTATCCTGCTGTCACCGAGGTTGGACAATTGCAGGCTACATAGAGTACATTCAGCTGAAGTACAGTAAGTAGAGATGGGAAATATCTGTGAAGGTATTGGTCCAATAACATGTTTGTTACCTGTTTTTCGGATGAGGTTGTAAGAAATTTGGTGCATCTTGACTTGACACTTCCTAAAAACTTCTTTCATCTCCTCCTTCCTTCTCCCCCCTCAAAAGACAGCCCTCACATCAAAGTGCTTTGACTGCGAAAATGTGCAGCCTGAAATAGGATCCCATGATTTGTACATCTCTGAAAATCTTATCTGGATCACTGGAGCTTTTTCTCAAGCATGTGCAGCTCCCCTTAAAGTAAACGAATAGTGTGGCTGCCCAGCAAACGTAGAGATTTTGATCAGCCTGCACTCTTCTGGTCCTGGTCACTGTGTTGTCAACAGTACTGTCAATATTTATCAATTTTTTTGTTGTACTGTCAATATTTATTATTTAATATTTATTTTCAGCAGTCACAATATTCTCCCAGCTGTTTTAAGTGATTGGAAATCTTTCAGTGCTACATCCTAAATAGATTATTTTTGTTGAGTGCACGATAACTGCAGTAAGTACAACTGCATTGCATATTGGCAATGTAACTTGTGTTAAACAAGTGTTGGGCTCGGGCTTCAGCCCTGAGACAGCAATTGTGTGTGCGTGTGTCTGGGAGGCTGGGGTGGAATATTCATGCCGTTGGAAGACCCATGTTGTTACTTAACAACTACATTAACCTCATGTCACAAGTGTGACCTGCTGCTGACCCTGGCTGGTATAGCAGCCCGGCTCTGAAGTACAAAACATGAAAGTGAGAAAAGAAAGTCGCAGAGGAGGAGGAAAGATCAGCTCCTCGAGGAAGAGGCTTCCAACCCCATTCAGACAAGCTGCCAAACAATAGCTGCAGCGGGGCTGTGCATAGGCCATCTCCACCCAGCCACTCGCTCACTGTTGAAGTATTTTCCTGGTGAGCCTTTCATAGCCAGCTGCAGACTGACATCGACCTTTAAACTGTGCCATTCCTTTTAACGTAAGGTGCCCTGATGAAGCGAAGGGAAGAAGTCCAGGAGCCTTTAGATCTTGTTTCCATCCTTTTCCTTTGCTTTGCAGTAAAACCCTGTTGCACACGACTGCATTCAGAGATGGGTCCAGAAGCTCCAAAGCAGTCCCACCTGAATCTCCGAAACTGGGTGAAGGGAAAACTTCACTAATCAAAGGTGCTTTTTCCTGAGCTTTTTGCTTGCTGGAAACTTGTAAGTTGCAGTGATGGGATTTAAAAGCCCTCCTCTGCAGTGTCAATAGCAGGAAATTGGCAAATTGACCCCAAGTTTAAGCAAAAAGGAAGGAAGTGGGACCCGACTGGAGAGCAGAGCAAGTGTGGGAGGGCAACAGGGATGTGTTTTGCAGGGCAAGGACTGTTGAGAAAATTCTGTGTGACCTGTAAAAAGGAATTTTAAAGGCAGGCTGGCAGTCTGAGTGAGGGCTGTGGAGATGGTGTTTGTGGTATGATGAGAAACTTCTCTTGGTGAAGGGCTCTGGGGAGAAATGTTAACTCGCAGAAGCTCACGCAAGGTGGTTTTTCCCCCTTATTTTCTCTCAAAGTAGCACAAAAAGTTGGGATGCCACGGGATTGACAGGGCTGACTTCAGTGAGCCCATTGAGGAGTTGTTCAGAGCGTTTTTCTGGCCAGGTATTTTGGTCAGCAGGTAGCCCACTGCTTGAGGAACTGCCAAACCATCTGACCTGTGGTTCACTTGCCATCTCCGGCGGATGTCAGGACAGGCTGTTTCTGAGGAATTTCCACAAGGAGCCTTTCTGAAATAACCTGCTTCAAAATGAAGCTGTCAGTGCAAACAGAGATTGGCTTACATTCTGAAGGCTGAGGTTTATGAAAATTGGTCTTTCTCTTTGATTTTCCAGTGGTAAATAATTATGGGTTTGTAATCCTCAAGCTTTGAGTGCCTAACCCGTGACACTTAAACTATGAGATGTTGCATGAAATTCTCACTAACCTAAAATTAATAAACACCAGGTTATGTTTGCTCTCTTCCTGGGTTTGCATCCTTCAGGGCCACAATTTTCAGTTTTCCTTCTTTGGCTATTTAAACCCAAATGCTGAGGACCGTGCACAGGGCGGGGTTGTTCAGAGAAGCTGGACAGCTCTCAACAAAATCCTGACAACTAGCAGAGGAGGTCTGGCACGAAACCCTACACAGTAACCTCGTGCCAGGCCAGGAAGTTCCCGAAGGTATATAGCGACCTATTCTCAAAGGGGCTGTATCTTTTGTTTGATCTGCTGGGGCCGGCAGCAGGCAGGGCTTCCCGTTTGACAACAGCCAGGCCGGGCCAGCTGTGCCATGGACCACTCCTACTTCCCTCTGCGCATCCTGCATTCGGCTCAAGGCTGCTGGCCCGGCTCTCTGTTTACATGTTTCCAAATTCAAGGAGGAAAAGTGAATATCAAACAGACCTGTGCTCTTTTGATGTGGCTAAAGGATGCTATCAGGTCTGGGGGGGGGGTGTTGTGCCTTTGAGGCTTGTTTGTCTCTCCCTGGCCCTTATGTGCAGGCCTTTAACCAGCCATTCGAATCTTCAAAGCCGCCCTAACCCCAAAGGTGCAGCTTCTTTGGAGCTGGCACCACGACTGGGGCTGTGGGTTTTCTTTGTGTCGAACCCCTTCTCCGTGTGGTTTTCATGCAAATTTCTTTATTCTTTTGAAATACATCATTTGACCAAAATTGTTTACTGTCCAACAGGAAGAAAATAAGGGATTTTTTGTTTATTTATTTATATATTTTTTGGGGTAGGAGGATTTCACCTCAGTGGTGAGCTTCCTTCTGCTGTATCCACTATAACTGCTGTTTTGAGAGCTTTCATCATATTTACTCGTTAGTAAGTCATGGTCTTCAAATACATCCTACTCCTTTTTCTCAGATTTAGCACTTGGATTAACCAAAAGCTTACTGTGATTTACGGCTGTGATCTCAAATCATTGTCAACGTCTGCCCTCTGCGGGTAAAGGGTTGAAATTACTGCTCGAACACTTTTAAGTCATGTTGAAAGGAGAAACTGTTCAAAGTACCTGGGATTTTTTGTGTTTTGTTTTAGGGCCACCTCACACTGCCAAATCCTTTTTAATGTGGAAAATCTTTCTTTTTAGGAAAGAAGTACTTTTCCTAATTGAAAAGCAGCAAGGAAAATCAAACTTTGAAACTCCAAATTCTTGAAGTATTTACCATTTGGGATATCAATATTAGTAAAAACAAACAAACGAAATCATTATTAAGAGCCTTTTTTATCAATGATCTCATTCATTGAGTCTGTTTATAAATTTTCTAAGAACTCAACTGAAAACAGCTCAGACACATACCACAAACTAGTGTTCTGGTTATCGTGCTGTTCCCGATTTTTTTAAAAGAAATTGAGAAATTGAATTTGGTATTGAATTTGAACACTTGTTATATATCATATTTCTGTACCATTGTACCTTACAGAAGATATCTGTTATTTTGAAACTGGCATAAAAAACAGTGTAAAAAAAGATTCATCACTGCCTTTAACTCTGGCTAGGCAGGCAGAAATATGCAATGTGTGATCTTAGTCAAGTTTGTTCTTCTGGATGATCCAGTAGTGCACAGTTCTGGTGTTAAAGACTGCGTAATCACAGGTTTTGGAGCCAGATGATAAGGCTTCTTATATGCAACCAGCAAAAGGTTGAAATCCCTTTATTTTGATTCCAAGTACTGCTGTGTTATGCTATCTGAAAAATAATTAAATATATATATATATATATTTTAGTCTGAAAACCAAAATAGTCCCCAATGTCTCTGGAAGAAAAAGAAGCTGATGGAAAAAAGAAATCTGGCTGATATGTAAGTTTAATTTTTCCTTTTTGCTTTTCATTTCAAATGTATCAGAAATATCAGTTCTGCTCACATAAATCATCTTGGGTGTGTTGTTTTCCAGACAGCTGCAGAACTGTTATTTTTGTTCTTAGGTCAATTAGTCATGCCCTAAATGGAAAATAGTAGAATTTTTCCATTCTTTAGTATTCTTGTCAGTGAATCCAGGTAACCACAGAAGGTGTCAGGGTTGAAGATTTAGAAATAGATTGTTTAGTGTCTGGGTTTTAATCTTACTTGGATCAGCTTTTTGGTTCTCATATCTGACACGCTCGATGAAGGCAAAGCTGACTTTCAGCTTGCTCCTGGAGTTTGCCTGATATTTGGAGCAGCAGAAACCACCTTTAGACTGAGGTGTGGCAACTCAAAATGACCCTCCTGAAAGCCATTCTCAGCAGAAATGCTCCATTTACCCAGCAAAGTTTCATGGCTTTGGAGGTTGTGTGTGAACATGGGTCCTCCATTGAAGGGGAATCACCCCCCTTGAGAAAATGCTCCTTTAATGAATCCTCTTACGTGCTGCCCTACTAGCTCTAAAGAGCCAAATGCATGGCCTAGAACACAGCCCAGAGCAACAGGTCTCTGCTCTAGATCTTTCTTCTTTGCTTGCCAGACACCTCTGCAAAGCGGTATAGCAACAGGGGAAAAAGCATCTTTCTTTCCTCTACTAAAATCAGCTTCCATATCTCTTTCTTCATGTAATAAGAGTTGCCCCTCTTGTTAAAAATCTGTGTTGGCTACTATTCAGATGCTTTCCTATTAGGTACAATTTAATAATGGTTTAAAGCGCTGCTAATTGTACAAGGTGCCTATGAGCGATGTAGCAAGATTCAGGTATTAAATCACCAGAAATATTAACGAGCTCTTCATATTCTTGTAGGCTTTGTTCTCAGATTTTGGTGGGTTGGGAGCAGCCTGAGATGGCCTGGCCAACCTCCCCTAGATTGCATGAGCTGCTCTGTATTTAGTCCTGCAAGAAAAAATATTGTTTGCAGATTGCTAGATTTTCTTCTTTTAAGCTGTAAAGAATGGGCAGAGATTAGAGAATAATATCTTTAACTGGATGCCTTTTAAGGGTGCAAAAACATTGTGTGATTTTTTTTTCCCTTGTAAGTATTGTCTTATGCCAAAATACTCTCCTTCCCTATCTCCTGTAATTTGTCATAAAATTGTTATCCTAGTCTTAGGGACATGGTGATAATTTCCATGACAACCCAGAAAGATTCCAGAAACAAAGATTTCTGACTAAATATATGAAGGTTGTCAAAAAGCACAACTGCAAGAATTCTGCCCACCCACTGTAAATAACAGAGAGAAAAGTGAAGGTTGCATGAGCTCATCAAGTGAAACTGAAATTTTCTTAACCCTACAGTTTTGGGATTTGTGAGTATCTTCTTGCAGAGAACTGCAGCTTTATTTTAGAGAAGGGGCATCAACATTGATTTACTCGATGTTGGATTTTTTTGTATGGGGTGAAAAAGCATTTTTCTGCAATGCCCCCTTAAAATTGCTTTACAATAGCAATACTCCCTGAGTTAGTGCAGATCCCCCAAACCTAGCTGTGTGTCATAAGCTTTAATTGGTCCCATTCCACATAAAACACAGAACGAACACCCACAGAACTGAGGCTTTATGAAAAGATGGCTCTAAATCATTGAAACATTTCTGGTCCAGCAGCTTGATCCAGCCGTAAAGCTGTGCTCAGATCTTAGATTGTAGCTTGAATATCTCCGCTATATTCCGAGTCATCACGTTGGGAAGTGTTCAAGGGCAAGAGGCTTTGCCCCCCTGCCATTTCCCATATCTGCTGGTTGACTTCTGGTGGAGTACCACGTTGTCCTGATGTCAGATGCGGTTCCCCCTGCATTTGTGGTAGTTTTCTGGCATTTTAACCATCATTCTCAATTAGATGAGCACCAACATAGTGCTCAGTGCATCCTGAGACAGGGATCAAGACAATCCCTGCCTTCAGCACTTGCAGTTTAGGAAGAGAGTAACTCACCGTGCCTTGCCCAGGGCTGGTGTCGGGTCAGTGACATGGAAAGCAGCTATTTTTTTTCCACTGTAGTTTCAGCATTGGGTAAGGAGCTAACTTTTCAATAAATGTGTTCGTGGATTTGGAAAGGCTCTCACTGAAAGTGATCTTTATTTTCCTCTGTGTCCTGCACCCACACGCTGCAGTGACTAACAATTTCAAATTCATACCAAATAACTCTGTGGAGGGAAAAGGAAGCAGTTGGCCCTTCTTGCTGCATTGCTCTTTTATTGCAGTTGCTCTTTATTTATCAGTGAACAAAGCAATTTAACCTGCCCGGCGTTGTTCCTTGGAGAGAATCAGCTGCTCCTACCTTTCTGCTGGCTCGATGAATGCTCCATTTGCATGGAAAATCATGCAAATCAGTTGTTGAATTTTTGCCTTACTTAATTGCAGAGCTGGTTACTGTTCTGTGTAAACAAGAAGATGGTGTTTTGTTTGCTGACAGAAAAAAAGAATTGGGACTGTTTATATTTGGCAGTGCTTGTTTTTTGTGGGTGGCTTATGGCCTAATCCTGATGGAGACATTTAGTTGCTATTGTGTGTTCTAAACCAGCAAGATTTCAGGAAAACAAAAAAACGAACAACAAAAACAACGACAACAAAATGAATCTTTATGGTGTGAAGCATTTGGCTCAGCTCTGATCCCCTGATTTTTCTTCTGTCATATTAATAAAACTTGAATGAACAAATGAAAACAGATTAATTACGTATTGGCATCCAGCACGTTTGATTCTCTGTTTTACAAAACTTTCTATTGCTACTTAACATCAGTAAAAGGCTGACAATTGCTGCGATGCTGCATGGATGAGATGTCATTTGTTTTGCTCTTTCTTTATGGACCAATAAATGACTGTAAAAGGAGCAGAAGAGGGGCCTTTTGCACATTAGTTTTTTGTGCCGAGGGTTATGCTGGTCACACACAGGGATGGTGACTGGGCATCCCTCTACTTTCCTGCTTCAGGAACTGATCCAAGGTGAAACACCTCTGCAGTAGTTTTGTGAAGTGAGTTTTTCCCTCACCCAGGCACTTCCACTCTGACAGTGTTTGTCCTGAAGAGTGGTGTGTGAAGGATGTTTGTCTCTTGCACTATGAGTAACAGCATGGAATTCATATCTAGATCTCTAGGAAACCTTTTCAGAATCTCTGTCTCTTATTGAAGTGACATTTGGCCAGAAAAAAAACAACTATCTTTTCAGCTCCTGGCACAGCTAGCTCCCTCTCATATTCTGTTTTCATTCCTGTTTACCCAACAGTCCCTGAAGTGACAGCAGTGGCATGTGCAGATACCTGAGCTGGCTGTAACACTAGCCTACATCCTGGCCCCTCGTTAAACTGTAATCCAAATTAGTTGGTGCTTTAAGCATGCACCGGCTTGGCAATCAGAGTGGGGAGTTTAAGCCCAAGTGCTACACACAGCGGGATGCAGGAGCTTAAATTGTAATAGCTCATCAGCTGCTAATCCAGTCTTTCTGTACAGCTAATCAATTCATGCTGTGTATCTTGAGTGGTTTTGATAGCTTGAAAAAGAGCAATTGCACTCAGTGTTGCTACGAAGATTTGATGAAGGATTTGAATTCTGGCAATTCCCGCAGGTGAGGTAACAGGTAGCATTGTTCTTTCACCCTTCAAGATGCTATCGTGTTATGTGGCTTAGGCAAGTTTTAGTGATAGTGTGATTTGGGGGAAAAAAAGAAATCCATCTTTTCTTAGGAAAGACTCTTAAATTGGATCAGCTTCTGGGATTTTCAGTGATCCAGAGGACATTGGCTTGGCCCCGTGACTCCTTTTTATTCCATAATAGCTTGTGGTATTTTAGCGATAGGGAGCTGTGGAGAGCTGCATAAGCCTTGTCATTCCAGGCCAAAAATATTTTTGCAAGAAGTGACTCCTGCCAAAGCACTGGTTCACTTAAGTCACAGACTTTGGCCTCAGAGTGTTGCGGAATGCCGAGAGCTCTAAATGCAGGAGGAAAAACATGTTTGCAGAAATGGGAGAGTCAGAGTTCTCCTTTGATTATATCAGTGGGGATGCAGAATAGTATAAATAAATGAATTTCAAGAACAGACTGTATTTAGCTCTAATTAAAGGAAGAATTCAAAATTTGCCAAATTAAGTAAATAGCATATTAGCTCTCTGCCTGTTATAACCATGAACAAACTAGTCCATTTGGAAGCTAAATGGTTTCCTGGAGTCATATAAAAAGATAGTGTGTTCTACATGTTATTTTGCCATAGAAAGATTTGGATGAGAAAAATGTTACTCATGCCCAAATTAAGGGCTCAAATGATGCTCTGCCTCCTGTGATGGCTTTCTGCACTGGAGAGGATTTCTTCTTCAGTGACTGTCAAATGGTGTCAAATGCGACGTATCCAAACTGGGCTCCAGTACTTGTACCCCCTCCCAGGCACTGGTGCTGGTGCTGTGACAAGGTAAGCCTCAAAATACGTGGGCTAGTGTGATCACAAGGTGTCACCACATAATACCTACTTCAGTTTTGTATAAGAAATGCTGGTTTACATTTATGTTGAAAATCTAATCCAAAATTGATAAACCCTCCATAAAATGAATTAACAAAGCCTCTCCTTATGTCTTTGCAGTGAAGGTTCATGCTAAGCACAACAAAAAGCTATTGCAAGGTTTCTCCCCCAACACAAGGAGTGAGAGTTCATTGAGGTCAGCGACAGAGTAGATACTTGCCAGGTACTTGCTACAATTCTACTACATTCTATTTACAGGATCTTTTATACAAGGTTTTTATATATATTACATAAGGTTGATATATATGGTGTCTCTATATGACAAAACAATAGGTTCTTCTCGAGGCATAATTCATCTCACCCTTGCAGAGATGTTTTTGGGTATCTGGGATGAGATGAAGTGACTCAAGTAACTCATTTCTCCTACTTGTAGAGTGTTGCTGGAAAACTAGTCCTCAGGTATGTATGCCTACTCTGAAGATATCCAAAGTTAATGAGATTAAGCTGCGTACTCCTCAGGGATGCCAACAGATAATCCGTCCAGCTCCTTACCTATTTACAAATACAGAGCATTCTCACCACTGATTTTCTTTTAATGCAAGTGACTAATTTCAATCAACTGTTGCAGTCATAGAAATAATTTAGGGAATTTTCACTATTTATGCATGGCTGTAGTGCTACCCAGGAATATGTTAGAAAAAGACAAAGGAAAGGATTTAAAATTTAGGACAAATCCAAGAAATTCAGTAAGAAAATCTGACATGGGATTCCCAACTCTAATTACTTTGCTTGTGTTTTTGCTGTGATTTATGGGACCCTGTACAAGGGTTAATCATTTTGCGGTGTTCCAGCAGTCTGAGACATGCATGTTAAAACCCCTCCAGATTTCAGAATGCATGCAGTTTCTTCCTCCACAGTCCTCCCTTTCTTTCTGTGTTATCTCAGTGTTAGAAAGCCTAGTGCTAACTCTGAGCTGAAAAGGACTTCCTGCCTTCCTTTGGTTTGTGCTTAGTGTACTGTCAGTCCTCCACAGATTTGGTCGATGTATTTTGTCAGTCTTAATTTTAGGGTGAAGAAGCAGAGGTTTTTGAAAGAAATGTAGTACCACTGTCTCTGAAATTTTTCATTTTCAGGCTCTAAAACTAGACTTCCACTAAATACAGTTGGTTTCCCTAGCTGTCTGCAGTGGGACTGTTTTGTTTGAAGTGACGCTTGCTTCTTTTCACCAGTTCAGGAGTGACCATCTAGGTGGCATCGCAGACAACCACAGATAGAGGGTCACCTTCCAAGGCCTTCAGAGAGTAGCTAGGTGCTGGGTGCCAAGGACTGTGGTATAAGGACAACTCCTGTCCTGTAGGATGACAGAAATGGCAGTGTGGGAGTGATCCACGAAGGTCCTTACATACCTGAATGACTTAGCACTAGGCAAGAGAAGTCATGAGGTCTCAGTGCCCCCCCACAAGGCAGTTACCCTGATGTGTTCCAGCTCAGAACAGAAGACAAATGGTAAATAAGTGGTTTGCAAATAAACCAGGCCAAGCAGAGCCCAGCTTCCTGCGCTAGGATGTACAGAAACACTGCAGCGAACCTTGATGATGGAAAGCCAGGGGATAAAAGAAATCTCGCGTGTATTTGGAAGCAAGGAGGTTCACATTGTTCACGAGCAGGAACATCTTTGGTTACCAGTAGGTGTCATTGCAGGTTTGCAGACAGTGGGAGTTCACTGGGGCCCCAGCACTTGTAGCATGCACTTGTGACCATGGCCATACTCCTGGGAGAGGCATACACTACAGGAAAGCCCCACGTCATCCCAGCTTCATGCTGCAGCTTTAGGATGGTGCAGAAGAAAACTATGTTTTATTCCTTATTTATTATTTTGAGTTTTGTTTTTTTTTTTTCCACTAAGGGTCAGTAATCCTTATTACATTCTTTTGAACCTTAGTGGCCAGCTCCTCTTTTCTGCGTATTTAAACCCCTTGGAGTCAATCTGCTGAGGATGGAAAAGTTCAATATAGCTGAAGAATGATGTGGGGATGAATTCAATGCCAGTCTTCAGCATGAAAGAGTAGGATATGCCCTTTTCACACTTTCTTTAGGACTTGTTCCTTCCGAGATAAAAGTCTCTCAAGCCTTGTTCTCTTCTGTCATGCACCTTGTGTAGTTGATCTGGCTTGTGACATTTTAGTGAAAAGTGCTGGCAAACCCTAATGGTGGAATTTGCACTGTATTGCAAAAATACAGAGTGGAGAGAAACAGCCAAGTTTTTAAATTTGTGTAGAGAATGTAGAATCCAATGTACAAATCCATTTTTCTGTATTCTGTGACCAAGAGTTTTGGAGCGGGGCACCCAACACTTGGCTCTGGATGTACCAGCTCACTGGAAGGGACCTTGTCGGACATGAAGGAAACTTCCAACTGTTGCAGAGCTGTCTTGTACAGTCCCTAAGGGTCAAACCTCATCTTAGAACTAGTTAAAGTGTTTGTCCCCCACTGGGAAGTTTTTCCAGAACATTCCTGCTCCCGTAGCTAGATAACAGCTCTGATTCTGGGCTACTGGGAATTCATGGACACTTGAGTTTTTTGACTGCATTGATTCCTGCTCAACGTTGTTCCTTTGCTAAGGAATTTTTCTTCACCACTCAGACGGGTGTGTACAAGTGACTTTGTCCCTTCTTGGGATACTTCCTGCACGCCCAAGTAGAGAAAGGTGCCTGTCTATACAATGAAAATGCAATTTTCCCAAAGTTCCCAGGTTACCATTGATGGAGTAAATCTCAGATTTCCAAGAAATCCAGAGATATTGACTGTGTAGAGGCTTGATCTTGAAAAATGAGCTTTTTGTTGTTGCAGCATTGTTCTTTGGGTGGATCAATTTTCTGACTCAGTTCCCAGGTGACTGCAGAAATATTCCTGTCAGCACAATGGAGAGAAACAGCCTGGGGGCAAGAACAAGAAGAGGAAGGCTGCAGAGGGGCATAGGAACTCTGTGCAACCCTTCCACTGATACCCAGTCACATCTGAGCTAATATTTCCCTAAGTAATGTAATGTCCTAGCCCTGTGGACATAAAAACATGCTCAGAGCTTGCTCCAGGATCTTTGGAGGTCAGAGATATAAAAATATACGCACGGCTTCAGCCTCCTCTGGTACGACAGGCTTCCTACCCTCAGTAATTCCTCTGCCTGCACCTGTTCTATTGGGAGTATGGGTGATCAGAGCAGTACTAATGGGATGGTCTTGGGCAGCCCCTGCACAGTGCCACTTACACTCTCTGCCTTTGCTGTAACTGTTTTGTTCAACATCCTCAGATCACATGTCCTGTTTCAGAGCTGCAAGACACTGATACTCATGCACGCTGCTGTAATATGCTACAGCCTTTCTCTTCCTGTGTTGCTTCTCCCTGATTAGAGGAGAAATTCTTGTTCTCAGTCCCTGGGCGTTTGCTCCTGCATCCTATTGCTGTGATTCAGTTCCCCAGAGGAATGCCATTCCTCCTGTAGGGCACTCTGATCCTGCTGCATATAGATGGCACCTCCCAGCTTTACATCATCAGCAAGCTTTACTCCCATGCTCTGATGGTCTGTGCCAGGGTCATTCATGAAAATATTTAACAAGATTGGTTCCTGATTCTTCAGAAATTCTAGTATTTGGCCTACACCAGTACAATGCTTTTCAGTTACTGTTACTATTTCTAGTTTAAATAGTTTTGTTTTTTTTTTTAATTTAATCTACAGCAACATCCGTATACCAGGCATTGTTTCCCATTCTTTAACTAGTAGTTTCCCAGCTGGTATTTTGCCAAATTCTACACTGATGTCCATTATAGCCTAGATCAATTCCATGTCCATGGACATCTGGTGAACAGCCACCCTCTTTCATTAAATCCCCAGATGCTAATTTGGATGCCTGAGTGGTGGCAGCTCAAGTACATAGTTTGGCACTTCGGCAGTGGAAAATCATGGCCTTAAAGTCTGGTATAACACATAACCCCCAACACAGCCTTTCTGTCACTCAAAAATGGCACAGGATGTCACATAAAACAGTTTTCAGTGGCCCATAACTGCCTCCATTGAATATGTAGAGAAGATGTTAAAGAAATAAGGTAAAAATAATCAACTGAGAGTAATCACTTGTTACATAATACACTAAGTGGCGCAGTAGAAATAATTTGCTGTTATCCTTTCTTTAAAACCTAATCTACCCTAGGCCATTCCCAAACTTTTGGGACTGTAGACTGCTGTCAGCTATAAAAACCACAACTATAGATTGTCGTGCACCTGCCTGTCACTATTAGGGGAAAATTTGATAAACACAATGTGGTTCTGAAGGTCAGCTGAAGGTCTTAAACCACCAGTTATCTGGGAACCACAACTATAGCATTAGGCAATGTTCGAGTGACTTTATCTTGCTTCTTAGAACTGAGGTTAAAGTATCTGCCTTGAAAGAGGCAAGAACTTAAGGGAAAACATTAAACAAGCTTATCCATTGAAATCAAGTGAAGAAAAATCTTTTTCACACAGAAGCACTGGTATTAGAAGAACAGGTTTGCAGTAACAAGGCTCCTTTTTTGCTCTACGTTTGCTTGAAATATTTGGTTGATTTTGTTATGTTGGTACTAATTTTATGTCTTTTTCTTTAATCTTTGTACGTCATAAAACTCACATAATGGACCTAGCGTCTCCTTATGGTTCATTTTATTTCCTGTTCCTTACTTTACAGATAGTGATGATATCTTTATTGGGACATCTGGACTTACCAGAACATTGGAGGGTAAATAGGGCAGTAGGTAGCCAGAAGAATGCTGAAAGATCTTGATGCTTGTGTCACTGCTATTATCATTAGAAACAACAGTAATGGGAGGGAAACAACATGGGAGGGAAACATACTAAAGAAAGAATGTAACCATAAAGCTGAATTTAAATAGTATGACCTAATTTTTCCATGACTAGTTTCCTCAGTAGCTCTTTAATTGCTTTCATGCCCTGTTAAATAACTGGACGAGAGAGTCCTGTTTATTTTTTTGGGGCTCACTCTTTCTCAGACCTGGATTTCTGGGCACGCACCGCAGCGGCATAGCTCCTGCCGCCAGTGATGTTGCAGTGGCTGAGCATGCACTGGTGAGCTTCGATGTTTATAGAACGCTGTGTCTGTCACATCTCCAATTCACAGCACAGTAAGTGCCCAGCAATTGTAAAGGCTGCCCATACCACAGAGCTTTTATTAAACACTGCTTGAACTTTAAAGGCAGGGAGATGATATTACTGATGAATTTAGGCTTTGTTTTGCTCACTGAATACTTGTGGAAAGATTATTTACTTTTTTGTGCTATTCAAAAGCAGTGGGGAGGTAATTCTTTTGCTGTGTATTTCTCCAATGATGTTGAGCAGTGCTGTGTGATTATATGTGTTGTGCTTTGTTAATTATGGCCACTTAGAAAAAAAAATAACATTGCATTGTTTCTGTGCAGAGTGGGTGAGCATGCAAGCATTTCCAGAACAAATACCCAGCTGTTAGACCCAACTCTAAGGGCACATCCACATCTCACAGTAATGTGAGGCAGTGAGTCCTCAGTTAATGCCAACCAAACCAGCCCCATAACTGGAAGCAACAGGGCTGTGTTACTGCAAAAAAATGCATTTTTGCAGTTAAAAAGAGATTGTTAGCTAGAATGCAATTTCATGCTAACTGCTGTGCTTTCATGTCTGGGTCTGCTATGGCTGTGGAGTCAACGGCTTGCTATCTGGATGTACCAGGCCAGCCAGCAGTAGCTTCTGTATCGTGCTAGAAGGTATCTATAAATATTCTGTTGTTGCTGTAATATCATATTTGTTTTATGGGAGGACTCCACTAACCCACAGGACTCCCACGTGCAGTCGTAGTACTCTGATGCTGCACAACAAGGTAATTGATACCCTATAGACATCAATCCTAGTTGCTGGAGCTTTTGTGCCAGGAAGAATCTCACTGGGCTATTCCTGGAAAGTGAATGCAAAATATGCACCAGGAGTTTAAAGCAAATCAGAGGGCCACTGAACATTCAGAGCTTTTGTTTCACTGTTGACACAACTCTCAAAACTTTTTCCATGTGGCTTAATGGAGAGAACCAGTAGACACAAAAGGTACTTCTGCAAAGCTTTCTCTGCAATTGCAGGGGTACTCTGGGCTTTGAAAAATGCCCTGCTTCTTCTGCATATGTGAAACTACCATCCTAGCCTCAGAAACGTTTCTTGCTGTGAGTGATTTTTAGGCTGGGTTGAATCCTCAGCTAATAAACGCTGACAGATTTCTGTTGATCTGCAAGACTCTCATGGTGCTATGGCAAGTTACACCACTTAAAAATGTGGTTTAGGCACACAAAACAAAATATCCCAGCTGCTTGATACGGAGCCTGCGTAGAGCATTTGCAACAGGAAACCCTGTGTCAAAACAGTTGTGTTCCAGATCAGTCCCTTGGAGAATATTCGCAAGGTGAAGAGGAGGCAGGCTGCCAAGCCTGACCTTGTTTTAATTCAGCTCCCATTGAGACATCAATCTGGGTTTCTCCTTCTGGGATTCACTTTCCTTAGGAACAGTTGTTCGTTCCTAGGTTTACCCAGAAGCTACAGAGCTCTTGTAGCTTTTGTTTGTGATTAGAGAGCAAAGTTTAATCCCAACTTCCTGCTCTATTAATAACAAACCATCAGCCCTTCTCCACACAAGAGAATATTTAAAACAACATGACACCTGGCTTACACACAGGAGTTTTAATCAATAGATCTCAAAACACTCTACGAAGGAAGGAAGTAACATTTTAATTTAGTGGGAACCAGTGCGTAGGTGTGGGACAACCTGAACAGCACCTGGCAGTGTTCTGGGTCTCGGGTTATGCTGCCTCTTGCACCAGCCAGAAAACCTGCCTGAGACACAGGGAGGGCGAAGATTTGGGGCTGGAGGAACTGGTAGTGACCCACAAAGGAGATCCCCAAATAAATATTGGGGTTAAAAAAAGAGACTTAAGGTTGGATCTTTCCGTTCAGTTTAAAGGCTGAAACTGGGTGCTGGAAACTGACAGGGCTGACCTAGGGAGTTTTCATGGGGCCCATTTTAGAAATAAAATGTTTGGAGCTGTGGGCTTGAGTTTGACATTTTCCTAATTCCTAGGAAATTGCTTTCATGTAGTAAAAAGACCTAACTAGCTAATTTTAGCTTGAGCTAGAATCCAGTGATTCTTCTGGAGAAGCCCAAATCTTTACCCTGAAGGCAATCCGACCCACTTTTGCCTGATAGCAATAGGATCAGCACCTATCAGCCCACAGAAACCCTCGCTGACCGGCTTTTCTGGCTGTATCCTCCACCAGTCAAAATCGAATGTCAGTAGCTCTGTTATTTAAATCTTTCTGAATCCTGGTGACAAACTGGCCTGAGGATTTCCTGCCATGAAAGGAGTTTGTTTTTTTTCATGCAGCTTCGGGGCGAGTGGTGTTGAGCAAGAGGATTTGTCAGATGATTCCCTTCAGACATTTGTTATCATTTGGTGGGAAGATGGAGAATTTTCTCTTCTCAGCAGCAGGCTGATCTCCCCAACCTCTTTGCGTTACTGCCATCCTTTGGGTGGGGGGCAGTTCTTTTTGGTGTGCAGGAGGAGCATATTGGGCATAAACTACAGGGCTCACTGTGGCCCTGCAAGCCGAGGTTTAGCAGCCACGGGCTGCCAAGGTGACCCGTGTGGGACATGGCCATGACATGCCACAAGCCTGTCACCAGCAGCTCTGAAAGCCTCGCAACGCCCATTGTGTGCCAAACCATCCGCAGGTGGCCCTGCTTGGCTGTGTTTAAGAAAGAGCAGCGAGGATTTGGGATGGGCTGAGAGTGACCCAGGGTGAAAGGCAGAGGTCGAGGCTGCTGCGTTTGGCTTCAGGGGGAGAAGGCTGAAAGGTGTTTGCTTAAGTGTTTGTGTAATTGTTTGTTTTATTTTTTCTCAGCCCCTTAATCAGTGCCTAGCTGTTCACATTAATTGGCAAGAAATTAAGTAAGTACAAATTCCCCAAATGAAAACTGTTTTGCCTGCAACAGAGGAGATGGAAACTTCAGAGAAAACACACAAACGTGATGCACTGGTCTGTAGGAGTAGGTTTTGACATAGGAAGTGGTAGTCATGAATGAGTGATCACCTTGCTCATGTAGGAGGCCTACAGGTGAAATCAAACGAGGCTGGTCAGTACGTAAGAAGTGATCTGAGATCAGGCTGGTCTGCAGATTCACGTTCATCTGAAATTTGACAAGTTTATAAATTGAAGTTTGCCGCCCTAGGTAGAGCCCCTTAGTGTACAAAACAGATCTGGTAGCATAGGAAAAGATCCGCACAGGCAGGAAACATAAATATAGCAGGCATTGCCCCCAGAGGAGTCCCACCTCCTGGATTTGCGGGGTGCAGGAAGGACCAGAGCTGCAGTTTGTGTCTGGGCAGCGATACTGTGAGAAACTCAAGGCGTATTTTGCAATGTAGCGTGGGAACCGTGCCCAGAGCAGAAGCACGCACACATGGGAGAAGCAGAGGCAGCCGGAGCAGGAAGCCCTTAAAGTCACACAGGCGCTGCTGATGGCTCCACCACGGCCCCTTCCAGCTGGGCTGAAGCTGCTTGGGAAACCATCCTTGTCATTTCTCCGGGAGTTCGTGTGCTTCCCTGGCTCTACTGGCTCGCCACTCCGTGCACCCCCTCTTTTCTTTCTGTCTCCCCCACACTTTGACCTCACACCATGAAACTGTCAGAGTGAGGAAACATTTTGAGCTGAAACATTCATTCCACATTACGTGATTCTAGATTAAAAGCAGGAAACGTTTAACCCTTCAACAGCCTTCTTCCCTCATCCCTCAGATTTAAAGCTCATTGCAAACCATGTTCAAATAGGTGGTGAACGCTGGTGCTGTATGGATAGATGGATATGCCTGTCTTGCCAGTGGCTATTACCAGCAGCCACAGGACTACGATTAAGGGGTGCCTGGTCTTTACAAACTGTACCTATCCTCTCAACCCTATTCATGATCCTTGGTTCTTCCAGTGTTGAGACATACTCAGAGTGTCGGGTGTGGATGTGCATTGCCAAACGTACAAAGAGATGAACCTTTGGCTCCATTTCCTTCGGCTCATTCCCCAGTGCAAGGTTCATAAGTGCAAATGCCTAAAATTAAAAGCACAAAAATAGATAAAATGAGGAGTCTTAATGATTAACACTCATGATTTAGAAACAAAACTTCTTGCTTTCTTCAAAGCAGCCTAATAAATAATGCTAGCAGAATAACACTTGCATATAAAATGTATCATTTCACAGTTCTGACACAAATATGTATTCTGGGTTTTAAAAACTGCTTCTTTGGCAGATTATAGCTCTCCTGAGTGCCAGTTACTGATCCCAGCACAGACTGATGAACACTAGTCACATCTATTTGGTCCTAGCTCTTGGACTCTGCACTTCATAGGTGGTCTTGGCAGATAAAAGGGTAGATAAAAACAGTAGATCAAACCCTCTGCTCATTGCTGGAGCAGTACTGGTGTCTACACTGAGACCAGCAATACTACTGTAGTCCTTTAGGAGAAGTGACTTTGACACAGGCGTAATGGTTGTGTGGGCTGCCATGCGATGAAGACGTGGGGTTTTTACCACTGCTCTGAAAAGTTGTGGATGAGAAATGCAAACGGCTCTCCAAGGCCTGGATTCTGGTTTTCCATTTCAGCAGAGCTCCCCCAGATATGTAGTTCACAGAAACGTTTTGGTTCCTTCTCAGAGAACCAGCTGTTTCCCCTTTTTATAAGGGTAAGCCTTCTTTGTGCACTTAGGAGGTTCTTCTCACAAATGTTGACCTCTGTCCCAGCTCCCAAACTAAGGGGCAGGAGCACAGACTTGTTAGCCAGAATTGCCATCGCTACTTTCTTTATATTCAGCACTGCAACCAGCCTATTACCTTTCCCAGTACTTAAGGGAAAGTCATTCTCTCTTTCTCTTATAGAAACTCACAGGAGTGTAATTTAGAGATTTTATGTCTCTCATTTCCACATCCCACTGCTCTTTACTGACAGTCACAGAACTGCTGAGGTGTGTGACAGTATAACTTGTTCTGCTAGTTAAATAATAAAAAGTCTTGTTCATTTGAAATGATAAATACCTATGCTTATAGATTATGAGTTCTAGTCCCCAGCGACTGCAAAAGCACCTCAGACACTTCAGGTCTTCATCAAGTGAAGACACTCATGTCTTTATCAAAAATAGGGAGGTAAGATAATGGGCTGTTGTACATCAGAACGATACTCCAAAGTTGTTTCTCTTTTTCATCATCAGGAAAATATTGAGAGTTTTGAAGTGAAATACAATGCAGAACACAGTGTGAAGAGTGGTGGCTCCTGCAAGCATCTAGAAACCTGGATCACAATCAAGAAGTGACATAATTCAACTCTCTCTGTGAGAATTCAAAGGCTGCATTAGAAAAATCCCAGCCCCCATTTATCTGGTGAGTTTTCTAACCAGCAAAGGAAGTACGGTTTGTCTCCAGATTCAGCAAACACAGCTAAGCTCTTTTCAGAATGGCCAGTTACTGTTTGCTAGTGTTCTGCATTTTCGCCCAGAAAGAAGAAAAACATTATCCTTAGGAACAGTCTCCACAATCATCTGTAATAACAGCACAAGACATGCATACTTTCACCTATCACATTTAGAAAATGTGCAGCTTCCCCTTGACCTGCTACAGAGGAGACAGTAAGTGTCTGTGTGACGAGATCCAGAGGCTGTTTCTTGAAACCCATTTGGATAAAATGGAAAATGTAAAAAATGTATCTCCTAAAGAAAAGAGGATTGGTATGACAGCTCCTGAATGAATTGGATCTTAGGGTTTACAGAGCCTATCAACTCGTCTATCCACTTCATATTTGGTGTTTTTCCATCTCTAGGAACCAAACTGAAATGCAATCATTTAGGATAAACTTTGTCTGCTTTGTGATGGATAAAATTATTGTCAACAAAGGAAGTTGACAGGTGAAAAGAGACTAGAACTAGGTTTCATGCTTCTCTCTCCATGCTCCTGTTTATTCAAAAATCTTCAATAACAGGCAAAAATCTAACAGAGCAGAAAGTCACCAGCTGTTCTGAGCTCATCTGCAGCTTGCACAGCTGCTTAGAGAAGAGAATTTGGCTGATTAAACTAAAGAGATTTCAGAGAAGAGCAGTAGAACTTTACCAGAACTAAACAGGTTTAAGTAAGCAATGACTAAGCAACAGAAATGAGCTTCACTTGGTAAATACAAAACAGGGGAAGAAGATACTGGGCTAAACCAGTGAGAGCATTTGGGGGCAAATGGCGTGAATTCAAAGGTTTGTCTAAATACAGAGGTCTACTGACTTGATTTAGATGTAATTTAAAATGATTTAGGTAAATAAGGTCAAAAGGCTAAGTAGACACTCTTCTTTTGATATAAACCATGTTTGGAGTTAAAATAGTTGGAAATATATCTCAAACTAAACACCAAAAAATATTCCTCAGAATCTAAGGAAGAACGATTGCAGAAGTATTCCTTGCTAAACTAAGCCAGCACAAAGGCATGAATGGAGAGGAACAAGGAAAGGGAGAGCCAGTGGGAGCAGGAGGGAAAAGTATCAAAGGAAGAATTGTGCTTTGTCTCCAGAGGTGATAGATTGGATAGCATTTTCTAGGACCATTGTCCCCATTGTCCCTGCTTTTGAGGTTTTTAGAATATATCCAGAGGTCTTTTTAACTTAAATCCACAGCTTTCCTGTGCTAGCCCCAAAAGAGACAAGGGCAGCTCATAAGAACTATTTGAAAACACAGGAACAACTCAGAACCAGCAAATATGTCATTTTGTTCTGCTACTTCAGGGTCATGCATCGCCACTGCAACTCCAGCAGAGTCAGTGTGATTTTGACCCAGTCTTCTAGCTTGCATAGGGAAAGAGCATAGGGAAATCAGCAGTAACAATAAGCTGGCTGTCTTCCAGTTTGCTTTTTGAAACAATTAGACGACTATTTTCTGGTACAAAGTTTCTTTCCACGTCTCAGGTACTCACCCCTCCTTGGTTGAATACCTGACATAAATCCTGTGAGAAGCCTGGATACAAACATTTCTGTCTGAGCTATCCCCTGAGATCTGAGTTTTCCATTTTCTTCCTCTGCTTCAAGTGTAAACGTGGGATCCCAACAACCTGAGTCTGAGGGATCTGAATTCAGATGTTAAGATTTAAGCCATCTCTACTGCAAATGTGAGCAGTTTCATATATTTATCATTGGTAATTCTTTCCTGGGAATGGTAGAGTGCATTGCAAAGATGTGTAAATATCTTTACCCTTATAAACACAGTAACTTAGGTTAAGAGATCTGGCCAAAATCACCAAGCAGGTAACAGGAAAAGTTACAAACGGGGCTTGGTTTTCTTGTCTTCCAAGTCACACTGTATTCCCAGGGGGAACTGCTAAAGATGTGTGAAAAATACAGCTGACAGAAATACTGCAGAAAATAATCGTTTACAAATATTTTCAATAACTCACGAGCCAGTCTCATTGCTACTATAATTGTTCGCAGTGCCAGCACATCAGAAATATTTTGCTTAGTCAGTTTCTAATATAGGTTGTAATTCAAGTAACTTTTTCCAACTTTTAATTGCATTCTTGTGTAACACAACTCACTGTGCTTTGTGCATACCTTGAGGGAGGTGGTATGGGCTGGTAGTTGTTGTAAAGAGTCAGGAATTAATTACAAAGGACACAGTTTTTGAGCTCCTCTGAAGTACTTGCTCAGCTGTGTAACCTTGGGGCAAATCACTCAACTGCTTTGTGCCCAAGTAAACCCAGCTGTAAACCATCTTGAAAACCAGATGCTGCACAAGATTTAAACTGCTCAGGAAAAATGAAAAGAGAGGGGGGTGGGGAAGGAAAGTGAATTCTACAGCTCATTGCTTCCAACAGAATTAATTTGGATTTAACCAGGATAACTGAGAAGAGAATTTGCCATGCTGACAAAAAATAAAACAAACCCCCAACCAACCAACCAACCAACCAAACAAACAAACAAACAAAACCCCCCACCATCTATCCTCAAATCTATTTTTCATTCTCTCGCATGATTTTATGTCAGGTATCTTCTATCTCAAGGGTTCATTTTAAACCTTCATTAGAATGCATGTTTTCTGTGGCAGCTTGAAGATGCTAATTCAGGACCAGGTTCTATATGACTAATCTTTGATATTTCACATGATTATTTTTAGGTGCTTAATTCTATATTGTTCTCTTCCCCCTGCTTTTCAGGCTAATGTTCTCCTTGTTCAGCCTTGCTTAGCCATCAGTGGCACAGTGGTGTACGCTGGTGCTCAAGGACTGTGCTGCTAATAAAAATGCTGAGCTCTATTGTCCTCTGTAGATGGTATGTCCTGGCTCAAAACCAGTATCAAAGCTATTACAGGATTTGTATTGCTGTTCAATGAACAAAGGAAATACTATACTCAAGTTTCTGTGGCAGAATAAATGCTTGCCACATGTTAGTATTTAGGAGAAGACTTAAATGTTTCAATATTTTTTGGTCTTAGCTAAAATGTAGATTTTTTTTCCCCGCCAGTGCCTCAGGAATGTGGGAAGACTTATTTATGTAGGAGTACAAATGTAGGAATACTTGTGTATACTTCTAAAGCAGGGTATTAAGAAAAAAAATATTTTTAGTCTAATATAAACAAAGAACATTTAAAGATGTGAGATGTAAATGAGCTGTTTTATATATCACTCGGGAAAGGCCTTGCTTTTTTTATTAATTGCTATTGAAAATAGAACATTGACAGTTTTGGAATTTGTTCAAAACAAATTTCTTTAGGAAGAAACTTTCTTCCCAAATAAGAAAGGATTAGAGCTGAAAGTAAGTTGCAAACAATTTTAATAGGATAGAGCACCTAATTCTCTTAGGCTTTTATGAAAACAAATGTCAGCATGTTGTCTTCAGCAAATTTAGCCCTTATTATACAGTACCAGGATGGCAAAATATTTAGTTGTTCTTCAAAATTGGTGATTGTTATTCTGATGTAAATAATTTTTAGTTTGTGTGTCTCTTGTAAACTGTTTGCTCATTTTCATGTTAAAGGTTTGATATTTGAGCTATGCTATTAGTAATTTAAAATACAGAAATTTTGTGCTGATTAATACCATACCAAAATGCCAGCAATGAATTACGACACTGCTCAAATACCAAACCGTTAATAAACCATAAGCTAAAGTAGAAATCCCCCGATAGTGTTTGAGTCCCTGTTTGGATGATCCAACTTTCCTTTTTGCTCCCTACTACCGCTTGAAACTAATTTTAAAAAAGGTGCATTTGCTTTGTGTTAACAAAAGAATTCAAAATTAATCTGAACACAAGATATTCTCAGATGTCCAGCTGTGGAAAACAATAAATAAAACTGAAGGTGAGCTGTAGATAAAGCAAATCCAAGTGATAAGGAAAATCATGACTAGTGTTGTCTAATACAGGGACAAGTAAAATGTAAAATAAATTTTCAAGACCTGAGCTCTACAAATACTCATCAGACTCAATTTACATTTTTGCTGGTCACGAGTAAAAGGTTGATTTAGCTTGGTATTGCTGGCTGAAACTACAGCTGGGAGTATTTTTCCACATCCATCAAACCAGGATTTTCCCTTCTGTGTTCCTTGGTGTAAATCACTGAGCTTTACTTCATTTCATGGTCCCGTGAATTGCTCGGATGGTGTGTTTAAAGAAAAGATCATTGCATCCTGACTTTTGCATGGTTCAACCTAGTTTCTCTCTGCTCCCACTAGGAACACAATGATGGATGCTTCATGTTGTTGTTATTGCTACCATAAAATTGGCCAGCTCACAGGATACAGCTTCAAATCCCTTTCCACATGATGCACCCAAATCAAATCCCTTTGCACCCAATGCAGTGAGATGCTGCCAGCGAAATATTTATTGACAGACTGGTGATTTGGATGCATTGCAAGGTATTGAGTAAAGTCTGTTTTTAAGGCAAATAACAAAATGATAAATTCCTGAAGCCAGGAATTTCAGGCATCATAAAAAGCATTTATTCTTTAAAAAAAAAAAAAGAATCAGATACACTTTGTGTGAAGACCTTGTTTCTTTAAAACAGTATCTTTGAGCTTGAAATCTAACTAGTTTGGGAAAAAAAAAAGTTAATCAGTTTTAGGTTCTGTCCTTGGTCTTGATTAATTAGTCTTTTTTTTTTTTTGAGCAGGTTTTACAGCCACAGTGCTCTATTTGTCCCTCATTGCCATGTAGCAAGCCTACTCAGAAATGACAAGTAGACCATCGAGAAACTGGCTACAAAATGCTGCTAAAAGTTAGTATTTTGCCCATATAATCACTTTCATAAATAACAAGTGTTTAAAGAAAAGTAATCTGAAAAAATGACATTTTTTGAAATCTCCCTTTAAAGAGACACTGTATAAGCTTGCAAATCACTCTCCAAGTTCCTAAGAACTTTCTAAACGGCAGTTTCTGAATTATTACTTTTTAAAAAAATTTACTTTTTGCCTTTATTTTCCAGTCTTGTGACTAAGCAAATCTGTTAAGTTTTGCTTGCTCATTATAGCTCCTGTCGCTCTCCTGGTGTCCTTCTGTAGCTTATTGCCTATGCTTAGGAACACAACCACCCTCAAGAGAAGCCACTTCTCTTAATAGTAGAATTTAATTATTTTATTATTAAAATCTACATTATAAGCCTAAACTGTATGACTGTGTCCATTTTGAAACAGAAATAATTTGCGACAATCTATTCTTTAAATCACAGTTTCTAAATTCTTGCCCCAAAGAGCACACTCCGTAAGTTCCTTTGCTGAATGAATATGGGACTTTTAAGGAAGATGTGTAGACAATATGAAAGAACCTTTCACACAATCTGATTGTTGATGCCCCTTAATACCAGCTTATTTTCTTGCCTTTTTTTTCAAGGTATGCAGAAACCAATTTCTGGCAGCTACATCAAAGCGTAGTGGCAGATTTCCCTTTGGAAGTCAGAGCCTGTTTCAAACGTCTCTTTAAGTCCTGCATGTTTGGAGACTTGGGTCGGACAAGGTGGAGGCCTCTTCGTTTCTCTCCGTTGCAGCTTCCGATCATCCTGCTGACCTCCTGGCAGAGCTGCTGGAAGGCTTCATGCACTCCCTCACAGTTCTCCCGAGCTGACACTTCGTAGTAAGTACCTCCCAGTTCACTTGCCAGCTGGAGTCCTTCTTTGGAGGACACCTGCCTGGCTCGCAGGAGGTCTCCTTTGTTTGCCATCAGAAGCAGGGGAATGTTAGCATTTGGGTGAATCTTGCGGATGTGCTGGTATAGGGGCCGGATGACTCGGTAGCTCTCATATTCTGTGATGGAGTAAACAAAAACGAAGCCATCTGCCCAGTAGATTGAACGGTTTATCTGCTCTTGGCAACATATGCTGTCAGTGTCATCCTGCCGTCAAAACCAAGAGGTGTGAGATTAGAAAACTGAGAACAGGGAGCAGACGGAGCAAACAGTCCTACAGCACCGTTAGCTACTCAAAGCTGTGTATTAGTACGGCTGTTGCTCAGCAGACAGGCAGAAACCTCTCTGTTTGCTGGGGGATGCACTGGGGACAGGAGAAAGTTCCTCTCTGTCTCAGTACCATATGACAGACAAGGAGCACAGTAGTGGAGAGGGATCAAAGCCAATCGGTTAAAAATAAGAGAACAACCTAATACTGCAATTTAAAAGTTCATTTTGGATTCTCTGGTAGTAAATCCTTATGACAGCAACCTGCCCTTTTATTGTGGATAAAATTGGGATTGGCATAGTAGGAGCGTTAGAAAATCTCAGCAGGCTAGTCATACTATTGCAAGTGAATGGTTGTTCCCCAAGGTGTTTTTTTATGTCTTTTTCCAATTCTGTATTGGATGTCTCCATGGTTGGGGGTTCTCACTAATTCTGTTAAGTGAAGCCTGACAGGTTTTACTGCCATATAGTTTTCCAAATAATCAGAAGTAAAGTTACTTTGAAAGAGCAATTTGTTGCAAATAGCCAATTACTGGCACTGAAAATGAGGCGAAATCTCATTGCTCATTTATGGAGCTGCCGTGGGTTTATATTACTGCTTTGCTGGTCACAAGTTTGTTCTGTCCATCACAGCTCCTACTCAAACAGTCATAGCAGTCACCAGCATGGGGAATATAAAACAGAATACAATACCACAATACTGTGGAGCTTGAAAAGAGATCTGCTCACTTTTCTAGATGACGGTATTTTCAGCTAATGCTCTACCCTTTGTTATCCCTGCTGGCATGTTTCCCAGCTAGATAGGGAGATCAGTGCTGCAGTTATTACCAGTATTCTTGGTTTGATAAGAACTGACATTCCTGTCAATAATCCAGGCTTTCTGGAAACTTGCAATTTCTTCCACACCCAACAAGACACGATACACATTAGGCCCTTGCTGAAGTTGTAAGGAATTAGAGGCTCCTGGGTGTTTTAGTGGGAGTTCAGCATCATAAATAAGAGTCCAACTTTTTTTTGTTATTATTATTGCTAAATTCTATTCAAGAAATCTTCATGAACTTTAGTAAGACTTAGGACAGGCATTTTAAATCCTCTCCAAAGCCCACTAACGTCCATGAATGTTTTATCTAACAGTTACTGGCCAACAGAATATGCCCAGTAAACAATTCAGTTCAGGCTGTGGAGGACAGATCCAGCACAAGAGGTCAGATAGTATCTTCCTAAACTGAAACAGGCAACATTTCACATACTTCAACATCATTCAAAAATTGTTTTGTCATGTGTGTATGATGCCATGTAATGACTCATTCCAAAGGCATAAAACACCTGGAAAAGCACTTAGAGGTTTTTTGACAGAAATCTAGTTTGTCATAGGAAAGAACAAAAAATATGTTAAAAATTTAGCCACTGTTCAATATTAGTTATGGAAATTTAAAATATTAGAACATATGCTCCAATATCTATCTAGCTACATAACACTTATCTGCCTTTCTCATACATTTTAACAGGATTTGCATGTGCTCAGCAATCTCCCAAAACAGATCACGTTTGTTTAGACATCTAAATATGAATTACAAAGCCTAACTTCAGGAAGCAGAGGTGGAAAAGAATGAGCAAAACTGATTAGTTCTTTATGGTGCATCAGACAGTTTAAAAGAAGGACCACAGACAAGACCCTTTTGTGGGAAGGAGGAAACAGGGTATCTGAAGGCTCAGAGTCTAGATAAGGCTTAAAACTTTCAACAGCAGTTCTTCTAACTGCCCTTTTGATATACCTATTTGCCCTGTACTTATTTCAGTATGGGCAATACAGGCACTGGCCCATCATACCTAGTAATTCTTTGCTCTTGCCAGATCACAGTAATATAAACTTAAATCTTAAATGTCCTTTATTAGCAGCGAAATTGTTTAACAGATGTCCTGATCACTCTCCTCTCCCCCGCTCCCCACCCGAGGGAAAAAAAAAAAAAAAGAAAACATACAGGGTTGCATAGAGAAGGAAGAAGGAGCCTCACTAGCAGCTTTGCTTGAAACGTAAATGAGAGTGAACTCAGCCAGGCCAGGGCAGGCTGTGGGAAGAAGGGCAATTTGCACTGTTGGTGTCTGAGTTGTATCCAATCTGTAGACAATTAGCCTCTTTTCACCAGCAAACTCCTTTATGGGGAAAAAGAACTAATTGCTCTGGCAAGCGTTGGAAAATGTTTTGGGAGAAGGTGTACGTTCAAGGGAGCCCTAATGAGCAGGAATTCTCAGTTACTCCAGCTAGGCCCACCCAGTAGTGAGATGGATGGATAATCCCCAATGGAATGCTTTATTCAGGAAAATCAAAGGCTAATGGGCTACTTTTTAAATGGAAATCTCTGCTCCAGAATGAATTTTGAAACACACAGTCATTTGCCACGTATAGTCCAAGCAGCAATGAATCACCTAACAAAACCAGTTATCTCCTTGCTTCTGTTTCTCTCTTAAACATTAACATTTCCAGTGTGGCAAGAATCCTGAGTGATTCCACATGACTTCCTCCTGAAACACTCTGCTCAGCCTGCCCACCACAAACAACTCTCTTAAGGATTTTAACAGAAAATCTGACCTATTCTCACTCAGTCTTAAATTCTGTTCAGGAACAATCCTTTCAAATGATTTCAGATACATTATTTGATGCCAGCAGAGATCCAAGCTAAGATAAGCATGTCTGTGGGAACTTTCGAAACAGTACAGACCTTTGATTGGGACAAAGAAAATGAAACTCCTTCCTAACTAAATTAAAATAGTTCCTCACTAGGAAACCTCAGCTGCTGGCATTACTAAATTTTGCAGAGCTCTGGTTACAGTCTCTGAACTTTAGGGCAGAATCTTAGTTAAAACAGAGAAATCAGAAAATAAACATGTATCTGGTGTGAGAGGGGAGTTAAATTCATTCAATCCCTCCTTTCTCCAGGGGACAGAAGAGAGAAGGGATTCCCTTTGCTAAGCCTATCAGGCATTCCCTATTGTGCGTAATCACTAACGATAGCTCCTCTTTGCTATGTCTTCTGTAAGCAAGCTGGCATAGGGTCTTTGTACAATTAAGTCCCACTTGAATATTTGGAGGACTTCCATAATAGCTTTTGTTTGCTTTTTAGTGTGCAGAATAAACAAGGTTTCTTCTGCTCTGTGCACCTCTCACAGCAGAGAGTTTGGAGCCTTGTCAAGGCTTTCCACTTCAATCTGCTTCTGGTGGTCGGAGAAAATGCACATGCAAGCTGAGGCTGGGGGAGCTTTGCTTACCCTGTTCTGTAATCTCAGGGTGGAACAGCTCTTCATGAGCACAGAAATGAGCCCATGCTCATGGGTCCACGCAGACTAAACAGGATATATAAAGCCGTCCAGGGCTAGCTTGAAAGTGGATGAGAGATGGTGGTGTTCCCATCCAGACATATATTTGGCCAAGTCTGAGCCCAGACTGAGGTTAAAGCCAAACCTAGAAGTTTAGATTTGACGGCGACAAGAGGATGCCTAATTTTACCATGAAATCTCAGCTATTCTATAGGAATTATTGCTCTCCTGAGATTTCCAACATTCCTGTAAAAACAAACTTCATCACAATTCCTGCTGCTCTGACACCATTTTCATCATGTTGTTCTACATGTAAAGCAGATCTTCAAAAAAAGACATCTTTATTTTGGAATCTGTTTGTAAGAGTATTTATAGAAACAGGTTCCTGTTCAAATATTAAACCTTGAATATGTAAAATAAGAATAGAAAGAGGGGTATATGTAAAAGCCAACAACTGAGAAATAAGGAATGAATAAAATTAAAACATGAAAAAGTAGGGAAAGCATCGAAAAGCACCCTAGCTGGAAATGACAGTTTCTGTGAGGCCTGTCCCTTTGAAAAGAAACACCTTTTTTCAAGAAGAGAGATTCTGGGTGCACCGAAATATGTACGGTGAGCCAGCTGAGCCTCTAGGCAGGTGAGTTTTCTGCTGCACAGAGACAGAAACCATTTGACAGGAAATAAAACAGGGAGTTGGCAAGAGCAAGCCAGCCTATGATTTTCCTGCTATCTAGGCTTGGGATGTAGGTATGTATTTGAAATAGATTTGGTTTAGTTCTGACTTACTCCTAAAAAGAGCCTGATTTAATCTCTTCAAGGGCTCGTTTTGGTGGGGGTAAGGTACCCCTGTTAGTCTTCCTTTGGGTTTGAGCCCAGGTGTATTTCTGCTGGAATACTAACAGACGACAGTGCTGGCAACCAACAAGAGATAGTAACTGTGTTGTAAACTACTGATGCACTGAGCAGATGTTTTACCTCCAGTGAAACAAAGGGAGTATCCTGCACCTGTAGGGAGATCTGTTCCCCATCTATGGTGAACTTTCTTGAATACAAAGCACCTGGTGGAAAAGCAAAATCATTAGAGGCAGGGACTGTAACAACAAAGAAAGAGTGCATAAAGGCAAAATGGAAGTGTCGAAATCTAGTTTTTGAGGCTTAGGATATGTAGCTGCTTATAGAAAAGTGAAAGGTACCAGGGAGGTTGAGTGGCTGTTTACTTAAGTAAAGTGGTTTTGTATTTGCTGTGTGCTTGGATGTTCCCACTGTAGCCCTAGGATGGTATATGGGAAGGGTGGCACTTGTAGTGAGTCAAATACTCAGTTACAGTGGGTGCATCAATCCCAGTCAGGTTTCCAGTCCGTTTTGTTAACTTTTTAAAATGTGGAGGGCACATATTTTTAACCTCAAGCCAAGCTATCCAGGTGTTTACTCTAAAATAGGTGAGCTGCTTCCTATTGCATTTTTCTGAAGTTTTTTTTTTTTTTTTTTAAAAAAAAAGAAGTATTCTAGTTTTGGACACAGAGCAGGTGAGCATATACAGAATACCCAGATGCTCTTTGGAATTTGTATGACCTTAGCAGTCAGAGTTTGGTTGAAATCCCCAGAGAGTAAATCAGAGTTCTGGTTAGTCTGAATGACTGATACTCAAGGTCAAGCCCTGGCAAAGTGTCTAGGGCTGACCCAGCTCTCATAGGAGCATGACTGTTCTGGGCTTGACCTTTATTTTGGTACTGGAGTGCAGATGAAGTGACAAAGAAAACTAAGTTTTGATCTTATGAACTATCTGTGGTTGTGATAAGGACAGCTTCAGAGACTGATGTCATCATCGTTTTTCTTTGGAACTTAATGCAAGTCACATGGATGTACAAGAAATGCTATATCTACAGCTGTTGTGTTTGACCTTTCAGAGTTGTCCAAATATAATTGTCATCGCTACATTTTAAATGATGTACTTCATCTCAAACCTAGAGAAATCCCATCTACTGGAGAGCAAGGAATTCAGACCAACAGGGAGGTCGGTTAGTGACAATAATGCTGTCACTTCTGAAAATTATCTTTGTAAGATTTGATTCAGGGAAACAAGTGCTTTTATTCCAGTGGAAAAGATTCTGAGCTCATAGAAACATTTACAATATAAGGAAATTTAATATGGCAAAGTTCACTGCATCTGGATCCAACATTATCATATTATATTTTAATACTGACTCTGTGAGGTAATATAGCCCTCCTGGGAATTATTTATTTATTAAAACACATCAGATTTTAAGCTGCTTAAAAAAGATGGTACTACTTTATGGGAAGATACTGCACCCCTGAACCAGACAACATATTATTTCTAGTCTGTAATGCGTTGCAGAAAAAAGATCAGGTACTTCCAGACGCTGTGATCTTACTTATACCCAAGTGGAGGAAAAGCATGCTTGAGTGATCACAAATACAATACCACCTGTTTCTTATTTCTGGCATATTTGTTTCCTCTACAGCATGGCTGTTGGGCTGGTAGCTTAATGAGAAAAGCATGTGGTTCTCAGCACCAATCCATTCCAAAGCTCAGAAGTCTGACTTGATCTACGGTCTCCCATAGAAAAGATGAAGGAAAAGAAAGAGAAATAGTGCAGGCAACCGTCGAGGTTACTTAGGGTCAGTGAGAGGGAGCTGTAAGGAGGAGCTTTCGGACTGTATTTCATCAGACAGGCAGAGATCAAAGGTGTCTTGTACTGCCATCTCCATTCCTAGCTCACCATTCTAAATCCAGCATGTCTCTCCAAAGTGAAGCAGTCACTTCTCTGAATCCCCTCCTCTTTCACCCCAAATCTGAGGCGGCCTACGTGTGGGATGTGCTAGTAGGTATGCACACGGTGATCCCTTCTACAATGCTGGCTGATACAGTTAGCACTTACTTGGAACAGAGGCTGAGAATTAAACAGTCCACACGAGCACATCCCCTGAGGTATCGGGATTAAACAAGAAACACAGTAGGAGTTTGCATGGCCACTTTGCTTATCTTATGGAAAGAAGACTTCAATTTGGAAGTCTCCCATGTCATAAAAGAGACTGAAAAAAGGGAATACAAAGGGAAAAAAAAAGTTCTGAACTGCCTTTTACACACTTTGGAATTCCTCTGGCTTCCCTGGGGTTGCAGAGAGAGCAGCATTGGGTTTCTGCGGTTTAGTCAATATGCAAGTTGTTCCTAGAGTCTGCATTTTAGTATAGGTATGTCCCCAAGCAAGCCTTTTACTCTGATCCTTTTCCTTCAAGTTGGAAAAAAAAAAAACCAGCTAAAAGGATCATAAATAATGAGGCTTTGATTTATTGCTTTCATAGCTTGAGGCTATTAACTGAAAATATGCACCTTATGGACATCTAACACTGCTTGGCTTTCCTGTAATATGCACCAGTCACAAAATTGAGTAGATTCCTTTTTAAGCTATCTGCAGCACTGCAGTAGAGAGCAGACTCACCAGTATTGGCTTCATAGTCTCCAATAAATCTCTTAGTGAGAAAGCGCACAACCAGGGCTGTAAAACAATGAAAAAAATATGGGTCTTTAATGTGAACCAAAGTCAGTCTTTGCAGAACACATGTAATATCTTACTGGAAGAGTTAGTATAATATGAAACCAAGCTAATCTTGCTATTGCTCACATGCTATTCTGCAAATCCTCTCTGCACTCACACACACACACACAAAAAAAAATAGCAACTTGTACTGTAAAATACCCCTCCAGTTCAGTGAAGCTATTCAGTATAGGGTGTGGAGGGCTGCTTGTTGTGACCGCAGATATAATGATCTGACCTTTGGTTTAAAATAATTTAGAAGAGTAACAAGCCAAACCCTTACTATACTGAAACTAATCCCAATACCAACTTTTAGACCTCTGTGCCATATCAGAAGTGTGGCCGATGGATCAAATGGCTCTTCCCAGCCTTAAAAATCCTCAGTACCCCTCTAATGAAACCCATTAGTGATATCTAAGCACACCCAGCAAACAAACTGCATGTGCTGTGCACACACAGGTCATGGTGTGACATTACCTCCTTATTCATCTTAACCTGTGGTGCTTTCATACACTATTGGATTAGAACATTTTCCTTTTTTTGGTCTCTTTATAACACTTATATCTCATTTTTGGCCACAGGAATTTATATTACTGTAGTGCTTTTATCTCAGCAGATTCCTAATAATTTTCAAAACCACTCAGTTAATATCTAAATAAAAAGTTTTGTTCTGCAAGCAACTGTATCAGAGATTTCATTTAAAACAATCATTTTTCTCACAGTATGTACTGAGTCACCTCTTTGGTACATTTACATGGGCAGCCACCTTCAGCAAGTTACCTAAAAATAATACAGAAACAGCTGCTTCAAATCCAAAGCAAGGAAACATTTTACTGAGTGCTGTGGAACCCCAGATGCAGTAAAACAGATCTTCCCGTAATTATTTCTGAAATCATGAACCATCTACTCCAAAGCAGTAATGCTCCCTCACCCTCCTTTCTTCTGCTCTCCTTTGGAGAGTAATACAGGAAGATACATCTCCTGCCCTGTTATTTGTCCACAGAGCATATATCATTTACAGCAGGAGAATAAAAATCGCTAGCCCATTTTTTTCTGAGTGGAAATTTAGATGTTAATCCCTCTGCACAAGACCCCGGAGATTCATTTGTGAGTACAGAAGTCCCCACGCACTGGCCGGCTGCACAGACCTGCAGCAAATCCTCCTGGCAAACCAGGCACCGAACAAACAAACATAAGCACGAACTAACTTCGAATGCTTCAGCTGCAATGGTTAAAGGGGTTGGCACAGCCTTGGGTCTGTCGGAGCCACCGTCGCAGGCAGCCAGCAGCAAGCAAAGAGCACGAAGGACACCTGTGGGCTTACCTGTCTTGCCCACGCTGCTGCCACCCAGCACCACGAGCTTGATGATTTTGTTGGGCACGCAGTCTAGCACCGGGTACTCTGGTATGGGAAGCAAGAGAAAGTTAGTAGAATACTGTGACATCGTATCCTGAGAGATGAGACGCATGCCAGAAGGGAGAGCTGATCAACTCCAGTAGGAGTTGGGAGACAAAGGGAGGAAAGCAGCTTCTCAGCGTCTGCTCTGGGCTGTGTATCCCCGGGCAGAGAAGCCTTCTCATTTCATTGAAGTAGCTTTCCCAAGGAACGTTACAGCCACCGGCCCCCTCTTCCCGATGCCTCTGCTCAGACAGCAACTTTGGAAAGCAAAAGGAAACTTTTTGATCAACCCCCGTGAAAACTGACTCCTCCATTCCCCAGCCAATCACGAGGGAAACCAGGACATTCCTCCAGCCGGGCACAGAGCGTGTGCCTCCATCAACCACGCTCCCTCGCTCCCCGCTTTATCTCCCCGCCGCCTGGTTTGTGTGCTGCCCCTTGGCTCCTTGCTAAAACGAGATTCTTCTGTGTTTCAGTCGTCACAGCGGCAAGAGACAGTCACCCCGGTGCCCTGCTCTAATTCCACTTTGAATCATCCCGTTCTGCCTGTCTAGTTTCTCTGCATTTTCAATGGGCTTCAGCTCCAGGCTCTGTTGTTTTCCCTGTCCTATTGTGTCCTGCAGTTGGGCCCCTTCAGGGTGCCGGAGCTGATGGGACACTCCTCTTCAGGAAAATAAACATTGCCCCATTCCCCCCCTCACCCCCCCCATTTTTCAGACAGCAGTAGGTTTTTTATTCCAAAGTACAAGCTCGTATCTGTATCCTCCAGGATACATTTGATATGCTGGGTTGTGCATGTTATTAGTTGTAATTGCCCACTGGAATGTGGGTCAGCACGGGGTTGGGGCACTGCTGTTTCTCTGAACATGGAAAAGTGAATTTAGGGCTGACGACAGGCTTGGGAAGGCTAAAGAAGCCAGTATCCATCAGAGCCAGACAGAGGGAATGAAGAAAGAATGACTTCTATAGGCAAACCCGGTGTAGTTTTAAGACAGCTGGCAGCTGCAAGGTCTGTAGGGATGACAGCATGTAACCGTACACGGGCTACAAGCAACTCTCAGTTATCAGGGATAATGGGGAGGGAAGAAAAAGGGACGAGCAGTGGGGAGGGAATGGCCCAGATAAAGGAAAACTGCAAATAATATAAAACAGATGTAAATGAAACTACAGAAAGTACAGTCCGAGCATTCATCTCTGAAAAAACTGGTCAAAAGAGATCTGCAAAGGGTAGGGCTGGCTTTAGACAGCGGTGGGAAGAAGGAAGCCTGGTGCAGACAGCATTCTTCTGAGACGTGTACTCTGCCACGCTGCGTGGGAAACAGAGATATTAACTGAAAGCTAATCCACCCACAGATCTCAGAGACCCGAGTATGCAGATTTCTCCTGTCTTCTGCACGCTCCTACCAGGCAGAAGGTAGGCATGGCTCCTTACAGAGAGGCTGCAGCCACCAGTAGAGCTTTTTCTGCCCAGACGCTTTCATGCAGCTGCTTTCAATCACAGCACACACAAGAGTTCTCCCAAGCAGGTTTTGGAGGCCGGGGTATCACAGTGAGCTAGCACAGGAGGAAGGGGAATCAGGCTAGGTCTCTAGATTACCACCCCTCCTCAAAGCACTGGGGGCCAGGTTTTCAAATGATCTCGATTTCCATGCCAGCCTCACACAGGACCTGTGCATGCTGAGCATGAACTGGGTGCAGAGCTTCAGAAAAATCCAGCTTTGGTGCACAGCAGTCCAGTAAAATAAGCACAGGATGCAGAAGATTTATGAATGTATCACTTTTCCAGGGCTCGGTTTCCCCTCTAAAAACTCCTTCTGAAGCTGTATTTGTGCTGAGTTGTTGTGTAAGTGTGAAGGGTTATTACTTTGACCATCATGACAGTCAGCTGATGAAGAGGGAGAACAAAAGGCCTGGAGGGCTATCCAGCTCGTGGCACTGGGAGGGAGACACCAGATCCTGTGTCTTTTGGGACATTGCTCCTATGGGAACGGTTTTAAATCTTCCAGTGTAAATTGGCTTCCAGATTTTTGCAAACACCCAAACACTGAAAAATCTTTTCCAGGAAATTTCATTACCAGGGTGCTTTCATCTTGCAGAAGTTTTGTAAGAACTGGCCAAATGAAAGGAGGAACATGAAAATGTTCAAAATCTTGTGGTCGATTAACAGGACACTTTGAAATGTGTTGTTGAGCTGGACAAAATGATAAATTTTAGGATTAGCTAGCAACAGTATGTAAATGTCCCCCTCCCTAAGTGTAGGATGTTGGAACCCTTATTACCATTTGCTATTAAAAGCATATGTGAGTGAGTAATACAAAGTTATTCATTGTAAGTCTTCCTATAAAAACAAGTGGTAATACATCTACCGGCTTCTTGGTGGCCAGAACAATTTCATCCCAGGGAAAAGGGCCAGATAAATTAAGCAATATCATGGGGAATGTTCTATATGAGCAAAGACATTCCTAGAAGTATACAGGTCTGCTGTCTTGCTTGAAAAGAGAGGCAACACCGTTGACAGGAACAGAAGTAAATGTCCTTTTGGGTTGTGTCAGTGCTGAGGAACTCCAGAAGGATCTCACAAAAGCAAGCACAGAGAAAGCTGGCAGAGGAGCTTTAGTCTAGATAAATGTAAAGCAATGCATCTAGAGAAAAATAACATAAACTATGCTTAAGTGGTGCTGAACTTGGACTTGGCACCCATAAATTAGGAAGGAGACCTTGGAGTCATCAACGGCTGTTCTCTGAGATCATCAGCTCAGTGTGCAACAGAAGAAAAAAAAAAAACAGCAAAATGTTGGAGGGGAATGGAGAATGAGACGTTGGGTGGCTTTTGCTGCCGATATGAAAGCTCAGAGCATCCCCACCTCCAGCACTGTGTGCGATTCTCTGCATCTCAAAACCACACTGGGGGCTGAGAGGGCGCGGAGCCGAGCAACTGAAATGGTCATGGCTTGAAGCAGCTGCCGGGAGGAGACTGGAAAAGCTGCTTGCCATGTGCTTACACGGATGCTGGTGCTGACACCCGAGAGGAGATGTGTCGAGGCAGGAATGAAAGACCAGTGCTGGAGGAAATGTTGGACTGCTTCTTTTGGCAGCTGTGATGGCTTCTGGTTGCTTAAAACAAATGTGAAAGCAGTTTTAGACTGAATCTTGGAAGCAGACCAATCGATTTCTAGTTCTTTGGCTAATAGGGTTCAATCTGACTTTCTGATGCACTAGCCCAGGCTTCTTGTGCTTCTAACCAACGCTTGCATCCCCTGTGCGCAGAAATCTCTGTCCAGAGTAATAGTTTCTGATAGGCAACATACACTCCAGAAAGTTTTAAATAGATTCCCAAACTCCTTTTCTTATTAACCAAAAATGATAAATTTTGGGCTCTAATTTGGAAAGAATTTGAGTAAGATACGTAGTAAAAGCCAGAGGGTTTTGTATCTGATCTTTATTTCATTTTCTAGATTGTCAGAATAGTCTTTTCACCGAGTGAAACCATGCAGAAGGATTCACACTATTTAAGATTGTATAACCCTTGGCATGTAGAATAAGAATTGTTTTTAAAAGAGATTTTCATTGTTTGTGTACAATGGGCTTATATTTAGCTAAAAAAGCACATGTTTTTAATTCAAATTCTTCTGGAAAAACAATAGCTTAAATTAAAGGGAGAATGTTTGCAAAACTCAGAGCAATTTTGAAAACATTTGGATGATTCTGGAGATTTTACTAACCACTCGTTAGGTTGCTCCGTGCAAAGATATCTGCCTTTGCATGTTGCACACAGATTATGTTATTTCCACACCAATTTTTTTTAAGATTTATTTATTAGTCTATGTTACTTTTGGCTATGATTTTTATAAGATTTTCTATTTTTATTGTTCTTGGCACTTGTGCATATCTTCAGCGATGAAGCATAATAAAAACAAAAATATTTGCCATTACCATAGTGCTTTTCATACGAGGATGTCAAATTGCTTTCAAAACTGGATATAATTATTCCTCATACATTTTACAAAAGGAGAAACAGATGAGCAGAGCTAGCTGCTTGGTGCAAAGCTTAGCATCTTGCTAAGATCCCTGCATATTGGGAGGAAGGAGATTGTTCTCACTCTTTCCCCTTCTTCCTAGAAGAAAAAAAGAAAAAGAAAAAGAAAAAGAAAAAGAAAAAGAAAAAGAAAAAGAAAAAGAAAAAGAAAAAGAAAAAGAAAAAGAAAAAGAAAAAGAAAAAGAAAAAGAAAAAGAAAAAGAAAAAGAAAAAGAAAAAGAAAAAGAAAAAGAAAAAGAAAAAGAAAAAGAAAAAGAAAAAAAAAAAAAAGTGATCTTTCTTCTAAAAGTCTATTTGCAATGGTTACATTTACCCCCAGTGTCTCTCTGATGCTTTTGCACAGTATTTTGACATTATGGCAACACTGCTAGAGAAGCGTGGCATATTTCTGAGCAGATGTGTGAAGTGTGCAGTTGGGGAAATGCCACTTGCTTTTGCAGGTGCTGGGATAAAACTCATAGTTGGTTGCTCCTGTAAACACCCCCTGCTCCTGAATGTATTCTAAACAAGCACAAACTGATATTTGCAGCTTTGTCTGACTGTCTTTGTTGCAAATGTGAGGCCCAAAGGCCAGCTCTCACACTGCAGAGCTTCAGCACTAAACAAAAGTAGCATTTTTACCACCTTTTGCTCCCATTAACCCAGTACCTCCTAGCCTGGAGGGGCAAATACAAAGCACCTTTGTGGCAGGTAAGACAAAACAGTGCTGAATGTGATGTGCATGGGGAGCAAGCCTTTTTCTATGTGTTCAGGATTGCACCTTGTGCTGGGCCTGATTACAGGTAAAAACATCAAAAATTAGGCAATTGTGGTTCAGCAGTAGCCTCAGAAGTTGTCGTTTAGGGACAAGACTGTCATTTTAGCACCATATTTGTAGCCAGCAATAAACTGTTCCGATCCTGAGGCTAGAGGGGAAGGAAGTGTCCTCAGATGCTATTATGACATCTGTGATAAATCATATTTGGTTCTATTTTGGGATGTAAGGGAGGTGATCATTTAAATCTACAGTTAAATCTGGTTAAACGCTGTACAGATTCCACTATTTCTGTATTTCCTGTCCCTAATTCTGTTGCATTGCTGTTCATGGAAACCCTGTAAGTTGCACGTGTCTTTTTTCACTTTTAGTGTATTTTTAAGGATATTTTTTTAGGTTGCGGAACACTCTCCCCTGAGATCCTATAGTAGATGACGTGGGAAGTACAGCGTGTATAAGAGAACATCGCTGCAGGCGAGCAACTCAAATAGAATGGAAACATCTTGGCCTCATAAAATAGTTTGTGCTTTGGAAACTGAACCAGCTCTTCCCCACAGATATTCCCACAAGGTCAAAGCTGAAGCAAGGGGTGGCATGTGGAAACGGTCCTGCTCACAGTGTGTTTCATGCGCAACGTAAGCTCAGGGCTTCCTATGATCTTCACCAGCGCTTTTCAACAGCACTTAATTTATAGGCCACCCGAAATATTAGTCAGGTTTCTTCCAGGTTCAACACAGAGAATTCTGTACATCGTCATCGTTGGGACAAAAAACGCTTCCACCCATCTGTCTCCACAAGGGATTTTTTCCTCTGATAGGTATTTGCTTTTGGTATGCAGTGTGTGAAGTGCTACGTAGTGACTGGGCAGCATTTTTCACTCCTTTCCTGCTGGGTGTACAATAGACACTGTTAACACAGCGCTGTGCTCTGAAAGGCTCCTTTTTGTGATTTTGCTGAGACGGGGATGCATGGTGCAGAGCAGCAAACAATTACTTGGTGCAGAAACAATGGCCATCTCCCTCATCACGCTGGATGGCTCCATATAAACCTGCCTGTGGGTGCTGACGACTGCTGAAGACATTCTTGGGAGAAGATGAGTTCCAGATGATCCTTTGGGACTATTCAGTGCCCCAGTGTCCATTGCCTTCCTCACTGGGAGCATGGTGATGTACCCCAGCTCCAGCCATTGCACCATTGTGGGGATGTAACTCCAGCTTGGCCTTTTGATATCATGATTCTGTGATTCTTCTGCTTCAGTTTTGGGCCCCTCACCACAAGAAGGGCACTGAGTTGCTGGAATGTGCTCAGCAAAGAGCAACGCAGCTGCTGAAGGGACTAGAAAACAAGACGTATGAAGAGCTGCTGAGGGAACTGGAGGTGTTTAGCCTGGAGCAGAGGAGGCTGAGGGGAGACATTATTGCTCTCTACAACTGCCTGACAGAAGGTAGTGGCAGGAGGGTGACGGTCTCTTTTCATAGAATCATAGAATCACAGAACCATTAGGGTTGGAAAAGCTCTCCAAGATCATCTGGTCCAACCATGCCCCTACCACCAATGTCACCACTAAGCCATGTCCCCAAGTACCACGTCCAACCTTTCCTTGAACACCCCCAGGGACAGTGACTCCACCACCTCCCTGGGGAACCCATCCCAATGCCTGATGGCTCTTTCTAAGGAGAAACATCTCCTCATTTCCAACCTGAACCTCCCCAGGGGCAACTTGAGGCCATTCCCTCTAGTCCTATCACTGGTTACCTGTGAGAAGAGGCTGACCCCCAGTTCCCCACACCTTCCTTTCAGGTAGCTGTAGAGAGCAACAAGGTCTCCCCTAAGGTGACAAGCAATAGGACGTGAGGCAACGGCCTCAGGTTGCACCAGGCGAGGTTTCAGTTGGGTATGAGAAAGACTTTCCTCACAGAGAGGGCTGTTAGAAGGGCCTGCCCGGGGAGGTAGCGGAGTCCCCCATCCCCGGAGATGTTTCAGAGACGTGTGGACGTGGCACTTAGGGACGTGGCACTTAGGGACGTGGCACTTAGGGACGTGGCTCAGGGGTGGCCTCGGCAGCTCGCTGACGGCTGGCCTTCATTTTGGGGGCTCTTTCCCAAGCTGAAAAGGCAGCGGGGCGGAACGCGGGGCGAGGCGGAACCCGCGGGCGGGCGCGGCGGCGCGCAGCCGGCTCCGCTTGGGCGCCGCACCGGCGGCCCCATTTGGCGGCTGCGCCACCCGCGGCCCGGCTGCCGCTGTCAGTCGGGCGGCGGCGCAACATGGCGGCGGCGGCGGGCGGATGGAGGCGCTGATGACGGTCCGGAGACTCGCCTCCATCTGTACCATGGTGGGTGGGCCCGCCCGGGCCGCGGCTCCGTGGGGACACGGGGCTCCGGGCCGCGGCTCCCGAGGCTGCGGGGTGGCGAAGCCCGGCTGGGGAGGGAGAAAAGGGGGAGCCCCCGGTGTGGGGGAGGCCTCAGGTGCTGGGACCGGGGTGCCCTTAGGGGGTGCCTGCAGCTGAGGGGGCCGGGATTCTCCTCCCCTCCAGCTCGGCCGTCGCTTTTTTTTGTGGTAACTTTGCCGTTTAAGGTTATCGTGAAAGGTTTGTGATCGTTTTGGGTGAAAGTGTGGAGCAGGGCATAGTGCGTGCTGCTAAAAGCACCCAGCGACAGGCAGGCTGCTAACTGCGTGGTTATGCAGAGTTTTTAATGAGGCTACTTTGTAAACAGAGGCCAGCAAGTGGCTTGTCCGGCTCTAAAGCACAGGTGTCTCATAGTGTAATATCATATCTCACTAGGGATGTGCCATCTAAACACATTGTGTTTATCCCTAATGCGGGGAGTTTGAGCAGTACCGGCTGGCGTAGGGGGTCTGAATTGCCAAAATCCAACATTAGATCAGGCTGAGGACATGGGTTTTAGTGGCTCTGTGCCCCCCATCTCCATTACTCCAACTGGTCAAACTTCAGTTTTAGATCTTGTTTGAAACAGTAGCAAAGCAGGCATGGGCTGCATTCTCAGAAAGGCTGCTACTTCTGACCTGTACAAAGAGCATAAGGGTTTTCTGTTGCCTTTCCATGTGGGTACTGATGCCAGTTTTGATTAACCTAAGATCCATTTGAACTGAACTGTAGTGTTGTTTTACAAAGCTTGGTGTTTGGAGAGTCATAGTAATACTTGTAACGAGTTTTACTTATTTTTTTTTTGATTAAGGCAATGAGTATCTGATTTAAAAAATCAATTTAAATACTGCAGAAGATCACCCAGAACTTCATACTTTGCTCATTTCACTAGATTTCCTTTTTTTTCCCCAAAGCAACTTGTACTTCTAATAGCCCATCAGAAACACAGGTGAAATTAAGGTCATGAGAGGTGGCTGAATCACGCCTTCGTTGCGGAGTTCCGTACCCCAGAGGCAGGCGATTGACTCAGTCCCATACAATATTTTGGATGCATTCCTGAGATCAGCTGACTGAGCCTCAGATTAAGAGGGTAAACGTAAGGCAGTGCATTTTCCTATGACTATGCAGCCAAACCTGACTATAGTCATTCATGTGTTTGTGATTTGTTTTTAGAGACTTTGTCTATACATATTCAGTCTGGGATTCATTTTTGCACCCGTGCTTACCCTAATTTTGGTTGGGACACTAGATGAAAGCTAAGCAGATACTTGTAGCCTATTAATGTCTGTTCTGAAGTAATATTTATTTTCAAGAGAAGATGTCTAGCAATTATGTTTTCATCCTGTTGCAGCTTTGGGGTTATAACCCCAATATTGCAACTTTGTGATATAAGCATTTTGTCAGATGTTATGGATTTTTTCATCATAAGTGTTCTACCTGCCTATGTGGCTTGGATAAACTTCCTTGAAATGCCGCTCTATCTTTTCTTCAGCTAGCGTGTAAAATGTAAAGTTCTGGGTGCTACGTTCTAAAAAATGAATTGCTTTATTTGCGTTTACTTCAATGTCCAGTACCATTTGCCTTGTCACAACGTGAACGCAAAAAATGTAAGCCTTCTTTGTAAAACCATTCAGTTGCTTTAACACAGTCCCTTTAGGAAACTACTTTCTCGAGAATTATGCTAATCTGTGCTGTCCGAACAGTACTTGACATGCTTCTAGTAAAACATGCAGTTTTTATCAACAGTTCTCGTCATAGAACTGTTCAGGTTGGAAGGGACCTCAAAGATCGTCTAGTTCCAACCCCATGCCATAGGCAGGGACATCATCATCTGTGCTTTGGGCTAGAAAGCTGAAACACAACGTTTGTGTCATTCTCAGACCTCAGTCAGTACTGTAAGGGCTGGTGTTCTGACTTACCATTTCAGACACTCTGGTATTCTGCAATCTCTCTTTAAAAACTGAATTCCGTGCCCAAACTCATTAGCAGGCAGTAGTACGTTTGTAACTTGAGTTCGATCCCCCCTCCTTAAAATAACTCCCAGGTTTTTGTAGTATGGATCACCTCTCCTGTGCCTTCTGATCGTAGCGTTCCCGGTGTGTGAGCACCGTCCCTCTTTCAGCAGTTGCATAATATTCGTGTGGCAAGTACGGCGTTGGGAAGATTGGAGCTCACAGGAAAATACGTGGTAACTTGAGAGTGATTCATCGCTTGGTAAGGATGCCGACACCATATGGCAAGGCACATCCATAGCCAAGAGCTACCAACTAGAGCTCTGGTTCTCTGCTCTGTCCTTTTGTCTTAATTTTTATTACCTGGCCTTTGTCTTTGTCACGGACTCTAGGATTTTCGTTTTCTTTTTGTAAGTCACAGCAAAATTAAGTGGCAGAATGAAACAGAAAGACTCAACAGAAACTGTTGAGACTTTTGAGACCTTTTTTTTTATCCTCTTACCTTCTGCTTCATGAAAAACGCATAGCTCCTGTTTCAAAAGTATATTTAAACTGGTATGTTTCTAGTTCTGTGGTGTATGTGCGGTCATGGACAGATGTGAATCCTCTCTTGACTACGAGAGGAAGGAGGGCTGAATTGCCGTGGGTCTGACTGTGTCATCTGATCCAGAATGCGCCTGCTGTGCTCCAGGGCTGTGACAGTCAGCTGTAGAACTGAGCTTACCAGTCAGGGTCTTTTGTGGCATTGACAATAACCTTTTTTTTTTCTTTTTTCTTTCGTCTGTATAAGCAAATCAGAACGCTAGTATGGAGCAAAGTAAGAAGCACAGAGATCTGATCTTTTCCTCTGCAGACTTTGTGAAAAGTCTTCAGTAAGCTATTAACAGAAATATTGGTGTTTCTTGGTAGGCTAATTAGGGACACTTCCCCTAGATTCATGTCTGATTGTTTGCTAAACCAGCAAGACATGCCTTATGAAGAACTCAAATCCAGTATACAAATTGGTGGTAGTTCTGCTCTACTCCTCTGAATCAGTGCAGCGAGGATATAATTATTAACTTCAGCACTAGAGAAGGGATGACTGATTCATTTGTAAGCAATACATTTCCATTTGCCACCTGAATAATTCACATTATTCAGTTCAAGCAGGGCTTTCACGTCCTTGATGTATACTGTGTGCCTTCCTGCTGTTCCACCTATATTTTTAGAAGTTTGTTTTAGCTTTAACAGAGAAATGGCATTTATGGCTGGGAAGGTGTCACTGAGGAACTGGAAAGAAGGGAGGACAGAAGCCAAGCTAGCTCAGCAGACTTCTGTTTCCAGCAGTGCTCTGCTTCTTGATTTGTTAAGTTAAAGGAAACAACTACTCATCTGTGTACTTAATGCACAGGTTGAGAATGCCCTGCTTTATAGTAGGGAAGGAAAAAGTGTGTGTAACCCTTTGAAAACTAGTTTGTAGGTCACGCTGGTTTTTCTGCTTGTGCTCTAGTTTAAGGCTGGGTGTGCGGGGGGTGGTCATCGATGTGTTCTCCAGATCCTGGACTTGTAGCAGCGTGGAGATGTGAGCCTGTGCCTGGCAGGCAGAGGGCCTGCATCTAACAGCCCAACAGGTGGACAGCGTGCTGCTTTCTTCTGAAGGCTTTTTAGGATTTTGTGCAGGAGTCCTGAGCTACCACATCGGTAAGTCTTTCTGCTGTCCTGGTGTCTGTTGTGATCTCAGATCGTTTATAAACTTTAAGGTTTAATGTCTTTACTATCTCTGGGAAAGTGAGAGATCACAGTTGTGCCATGGAGTACTGAGAACCCTGGGGGCAGTGTGTGGTTCACTGAAACCAGGTATTAATTACACGAGAGGATGGGTACTAGAGGAGCTATTGCACTTTTTAAAATGAGGTATGAATACTGGGGAAAAGGTATTAAAATAGCAGAGTGAAGATTGTTCAAGAGATGCTTTGTAGAATGTTGCTTGTTTTGTTCTTTAATCAGGGTTCAGAAGAGATGTTTTGAAGACAGTGAGTACCTGTGTGTGTATACACACACATCGCTTACTGGCTTGTACGTTAGAAAGTGCACGGCTTTCAGCATCTGCTCTTACAGATGTCAGTTCAGAAGCTTCCTGGACTTGTTGCCAAAGTAAAGGGCTGCACTGTAGGTCATCGTGTTTTGTTTCTGGTACTTTATCTTCTTAGCTCCTTTCCTAGTGGATTATCCTGCAGTGATGCCTCCTGCAGTGCTGTGAATATACACGCCTTCAGACCCACTAGTGGGCCTTGTGTCTGTATGTTGTGCTGTTATCCCGAGGTTTGTGCCCTTCTGCTGGTCTCCTTGTTTCCTTCAGCTACAATGCATCAGTGCCTGTTTAACCTGTACATGCATAGTGCCTGAAGTTACAACCTGCTCAGAAATCTGTAAGGTTAAGCCTAGCCTTCTGTCAGCACCCACGTCCTCACTTCTTCCAATATTGTTTGATGTGTGAAGATCACGCTAAAATCTCATTGGCAACTCACAAAAGAGCGATGCTGGTGAGGACCAGGCTTTGAGTGCACCTGTGGGCCTGTGTGTGTTCCTATAGAGGGCCAAAAGGCCCTCAAATACCTGAGAGCTGTCGTGGCAAGGCATCTGCTCTTAAATGTGTTACTGAGTCAACTGAGGAGGAACCTCATGGAGCTGCCTGTGAGCACTTAGGTAAGCTTGGAGTCAGTGGCTAAGGAGGGAGAAATGAATTGCTTACAGTACCGCGTTACAAAGGTACAGAAACTATCGCTTGGAGTCCTGACTTCCGAACCCTAATCGGCATCCTTCCCGTGTGCTCTTTTAACTGGAGCCTGGCTTTGCTGTCTAATTTTAAAGAGCATGAAATTATGGAATTTCGCAAGTGCGTATGACTTGCTGTACCTCAGTAAGTGAGGCACAGATCCTGCAGACCTCGCAAGACCAGCTCCTAATTACATAAACATCTATATGAAACAATTTACAAAGCACTCTGGTTTAATTTACTTAAAAATACTTTAATTAAAACTGTACTTAAGGCTTGAAACACTTGGTAGTAGTAAATCTGTTTTGAAACACAGCATTTTGTAATTTCCCGTCGGTCTCCATAACGCTGGCGTGCTCCGTAAGCTTTACTCCCTTTTTACTCCTTCCAGAGCCAACCTTCCCTGCGCGCACTTTGTGCAGACTCAGAAAATTCGGTAACATTTAAAAGCGTGGAGTTTGGGAAGTCTGCGGCACTCTTGTACCTGCTCCTTTCAAGATTATCAGCTTGTTTGCCTGCATGAACATACTAAGTGCTGGAATCCAAAGTTCAATTTACTGCAATTTGCTGTGCTGAGGACGTGAGCCTTCCTGGCTGCGTGAAAGGGGTCATTTCAAAACTGAAGTCATAGCGTGAGGTAGCTGAGCTGACAGATCTCTTTGTCTCGCTTCAGTGCTACACACAACAACGATGTTTCAGAAGAAGGGGAAGTAGCATCTAATTCTGCGTTTAGAAAATCATGGCTCTATGTTTTATCAAGTGTTTCAGAAATACAGCCCCAGGTTTGCTTCCCCCTCCGCTCTCCCACACAGTGATTTTAATAGTCCGGAAACTGGAACTATTATGACAGCGAACGTAGCAAAGGAGATTCAGGCAGAGTACGAAAGGCATTGCTGCACGAGGATTTTTTCCCTGAAACGTTCTGAGTAGTGCTGGCCTGGCCTTCTTGTTCGATTTTCCTTTTGCTTTTTGTTTGTTCACTCGTTAAAAATCACTCGTTAAAAATCACTCGTTAGTCATGCAGCTCATTTAATGAGCTTTTGTCATCTTGAGGGCTGTGTGGTGGTGCCCCTTGGAGCCTTTCTGCCCAACTTAAAAGCCGCTTCCTGGCTTTTTTTTCAAATGCCACATCTTTTCCTGCTCTAATTCCTTAAAAAGAAAGGGTCAAATGAGTAATTAGTGGCTTCAGCAAGACTAGTGTACCAGATCTGTTCTGGATACTGAAGTCTCTCATGGATCCCTTCCTCTTTTTTTGCCTTTCCTGAAGGGAAGTGTCTTCTGCAGGCAGGTGCACGCTGTGCGCTGAGTGGGAATCAGCTGGTTCCAATCCAGAAGCTGCGTTCGTGTGGTGCTGAGCCCAAGCTGGTACATCTGAAGGCGTTTTTGTTTCAACAGGCTGCTATACCAGCCGTGCTCTGCAGCTTCTGAATGTGCAGCTGTAATGGAATTCTAGGCATAAACTAAGCTGCAAATTATGTCATTTGCACTGAATGATATTAATTGCAATGGGAAAAGGATAAAAGGTTTGCATAAAAAGCATACAACGTCGAAACCAATGTTTTGCACTGAGCTTAAATATACATACATAGCAAGTAATTTATCTTAGAAGAGAGTCTGCAACTTCAGATTTCCATGGGCTGTGTGGAGTTGGGCATGGAGAGTTTTAAATTAACTGATTCTCTCTAGCTTGTTAAAAGTAATCTGGTGATGAGATTGGTCTTGGGTATATTTTAGCTAGCAGAGCAGTTGAAGGATACGTGCAGGCATAGGAAACTGCAGTTTAAACATCATGCAACATACAGATAGGATTTTTTTCGGGAACTCTGAGAGCAGTAATGTGTGTACTGATGGCTTTAGGAGTTACTCTTCTGAAAATCTCCTGCCAACTTCAAATAAACTGTAAATGAAGCATCTAAAAGGATGGAGCACCCCTAAATAAGCTCAGCAATGATCTACTTGGATTTCTCATAGATTTTAACAAGTTCATTAATGTTAAAAGAAGTAACAAACTGTAAGTTCTTGGTTGCATTTTTCTGAAAATATGAGAAGAGCTTCACGGTTCTGTTTACTTTCTTGTATTGTACTGTAAGCAACTGCGTCATCTTTGCTAGCATTTAAAAAAACACTACCAGTAGTTGTTTGGCAAGTGCATTGCCTGTTTAGGTATCTGTAAATTTCTGCGTCCTTCTAAGAAGGCAGACAAAGTATTTAGTATTTTGTCCCTTTGTGTTGAGCTAGTAATGAAGCTACTTATAAATCCATCGACAATCTGCTGGTACATGGGTTTTCCTGTGTAATTTCAAGAATGCTGCATAATGCAGAGCATGTCAGAAATGCTGCTTGTACGGTAGCCGCCTTCAGTGAGTATTTCAACATGTGTTTTTTTTTTTTGTGCCTTCAGTTATTCTTTCTTCTTTCACCATAGTTTCTTCTTTTTTTCTTATTGTACTTCTCTCTTCCAACCTATTCCATAAGTTTGCCATCTCCACAATTAGGAAATGGACCCAGTTCCAGATAGCCAGTGAGTTGTGCTAATGTAAGACATTCCACCCTTCCCTCAAAGCAGATGTGAATCTGGCACCCTCCAAAATGTGCAGGACAGCTGCCTGAGCCCTCCTTGGGTGCTTAGTCCTTGAGAGCAATTCAGCTGGCAACAAGAAATCCCATAAACTACTCTGCCTCCCCCCACCAAACCCACAGGGTATTGCAGAGGGGGCAGTGGGATCTTCCTGCTCATAGCCCTTTCCCTTCATCTGCTTGGTGTGTTTTTTCCTACTTCATTTCACAGCTTCAGTGCCACTCTGCTCGCTGTTTGCCCAAGCAGCAGTGTGGCGTTGACCTGATTATTTTTGACAAGAGTTCTGAATAACAGCAAGGATACTGACCCGGGGTTGTGCTAATTCTGATCCTTTTCTTGCAGAAGCTATGGCAGCAGCTGCTTCGTGCTCAGGAGGTCTGCTTGCAAGCTTATCGAGATAGTACGGCACTGCTTTTGTAACCATTCCCACATCTGTACGGTTATCTTCATGGCTGCAAGAAGCAGATACTTATAAACTGAAGTGTGAATTCTTCAAACTGTGAAAGTTGTTAATTCGGGATAAGAAATTTGACTTGTAATGTTGCTTGTTCTATAATAATCCATTTGTTTGCAGCTGAGTTTTGCAGAGGAGCAGGACTTGCCTGAATTTTAGTTTTTAAAAAGAAAGCAGTGCTAAGAGGGAAGAGAAGTAGTAAGTTGAAGTAGGAACCGTGAGGATGCTGGACGTGTGGATTTTGCCATCTGCTGACCGCGGTTCACTTCTGTGCTGTATTCAGTCGCTCCCAGCTGTTCTGCTGCTCATCCGTGACTTCAGAAGAGCTCCTCAGCTCTGGGCCTCGTAACTGTTTCTGCCCCAAAGCTACCTGTGTATGGCGGGTAGAAGAGAAGTCTGTCAGTGTTTTTTCACTTGCGTGGTGCATCGGACTGGATATAAAACTTTAAGGTTGCTCTACTGAGCAAAAACGATTCAGTTTCCAAGTTGGAAGACTTCATAGATCTCTCTTCTGGTTTTGAGGGATTATGCAGTTAAAATTTCAGCTATGCTGTAGGATCACTTCCTTTGCGATGACTTGCCTAGCTAGCTACCTCAGGTAAGGGGTTTTGAAACTAGTCTTTTCACATCCCTTTTTGCTTTGCCAAACTCAACGAAACCTGCCTTAGAGAGGTGTTTGTGCTTTTGGGGTAAACAAGAGTTGTACTCAATCCTACCTTCCCTGTATGTCACGCATATCTAATGTTGGTGTGCTGTCCTCACCAAGCTGGTATGAAAATTGGGGAAAAACTTGAGTATTAACAATTCCCTGTGCTTTGTTTGGTTCATTAAATGTCAGCATATGGGACTTTTTTCTTTTTAAATGGGTATTCCTCATATTTTCTGATGGAAATCAGCGAGCGCAATTATTCTTGGAAAGTTCCCTCTTCTAAGATTCAGTATCCACAAAGTAAAATGACTGCAGCTATAGGAGAAAACGTTTTGTTGTCTGTACGCTGCTGGGGTTTCCTTGGCTGCTGTTGGCAGTATTTATTATGCTGATAGCTCAGAGGGGCCAAGCAGCTTTCCCTTTCGCTGTTAGTGCCGACCTGTGCAAACCCAGTGAACTGAGCTCGCTCCTTCTCTAGGCTCAGCCACTTGTGCCCGCGGTGGTGTGAACAGCATAGGGGAGGTCTGGCAAAGTGCGGCCAACCTCTGAGACATCATTTTAAGGCACGGTAATTTCTAGAAAATTACAAGTCCTGACTTCAGGTTGCTGAAACTGCAGTCGTCACCTCTCCCACCGCTATGGGAGTGTTGAATTCGCATCGCTGAGTCTGGTTACAGGAGTAGATCAGTATTACCACTTCAGTTAGACTAGGGGGATGCCTTTTTTTGGGTGATTGTGTTGACTACAAATTTGTGTTTCTGTGTTCTCTCAGAACTACTGCGTACAAAAAGTTTTATCTCTGCCCAAACCAGAGCAGCAGTTCCTTGAGAGCGTTTCACTGGCCTCCCAGAAGTCACAGGGATGTTCTTTTGAGGTTTTTGTAGGATGTGTTTGTCTTGTGCTGGCATTGAGAAGTCAATTCTGATCTCATGCGTTAAACTTGTGCATTTAGCTGCATTTTATTGTACAGTGCTTGCTTAGCTTTCATATGCCAAGAAAACCCGATTGGTGTCTATTAGTGATTTTTTTTCTTGACGTTTTTATTGCTCCCACAATGTGTCATAGTTTAGCAAAACAGTATTGAATGCATGTAAAACAATAAGAAAAATCAAAGCTGTAAGATGCAGAAGGGTTTCTTTGTGGCATGCCAGCAGAATTACATCTCTTTGATTCTTCAAATAACCGAATAGCAAGTCTCTCACTTGGATGCTTGCCACTTTGGTTAATTTTATTTCTAGACGAGAAATGGGATTTTTGTTTCCAAAATTCCCAAGTGTGCATTGTTTCTTACGACTAGGTGTTTGTTGGCAGGGGTATTTATCAAGATGGAAAAATACTGTAGCAGGGTGGGAAGCCGTGTATAACACCTTTCAGTCCGAAGGTGACACTGCTCCTCAGGCTCCATTACAGCAAGGCACGGCTCAAGTCCCCAGCTGGTTAACGTGCTGCTTGCAAATTCAGTTGCAAGGATCGCAGATTGCGAGGAGCTGAACTTGGACTGCAGCTATGTGCCTTACTCACAAATATCATGTGTTTCCATCCTGAAACATGCCCGAGGCCCATTGGTGTTGTCACTGGGAAGTGTTTTTCCCTACATATTTGTTGCCTTGTGGAGCTTAGGTCTTCTTGGAGCTCACTCCCGTGCTGCATCGCTCTAATCACTGTGCAGCTTGCAGTGGAGTAATTTAATCATGCTGTGATAGGCACGTACATTTTCCAGAACCTCTTCAGTATGTTATGTATTATTTAATCTGTGAATCGACAACTTCAGAACTCCGTGTGAGTAGTTTGTGATTTTGATTCCCCGCACAATTAGTCTGAGTCTTCTTTTGGTTTACATGATTTTGGTATGCTAACTTTAAACGCCATCTGACAAGAGCCTTCGGAAACATTCTGACAAAATGTTGGGTTAATTTAGTTTCTGCAACTGAGTAACTTTAAATTAGGCATTTAATTTACTACAGAAACCTTAATTTTTCATCTACTCCTATAGCTAACTTATTGAAGTTACAATTTTGGGGCAGTAGATAGAAGTAAACATTTGGAGGTGGGGGGAAAAAGGGCAGAGGTAACGATAGATAAAAATCTTAGGTCTAGGGTTTTTTTATTACTATTTTTTCTTTTTTTTTTTTTGGAGGACACACATAGCGGAGGGAGAAAGAAAAAAGTAGTTGGGAGCAGGGAATGGGTGTAGGGAAACAGGAGAGGAGCTGCCTGAACTGGCAGTGACGCCTCAGAAATGTCCTGTGTAATTGCTGCTTGCAAAGAGCCTGGCTTGTAAATCTATCAGCACCTATGTTTTGGTGTGGTTTTTATAGTACCAAAATTTGAATCTTCCTTGTTTTCTGTCTTTTTTGATGTATGTAATTCCAGTAAATCTGATGTGGGAGATCTAACTACAGCGTTGCCCTTCTTCCTCTTAAACTGAGTTATTTCTTAGGTTCTGTTGTGTTTCTTAGAATTTTTTTCTTCTTTCTACGTATGTTGTCTTTAATGGTCTAAATATAGTCTCTACTTGCCAGAGGCTTATATTAGTAGCAGAATGTTAATGGAAATGATTGAAATAGCAATTAAAAACCATTGCTAGCTTCAGGGAAATAGGTGAATTGTGTTTTGCTGGGCTGTAATTTGTGATTATTGAGTGCTTTTTTTAGGAGTTTGAATTTAGGCCTTAATATGGCTCACCTGTGCAGTAGGATCCCTGTTTGCAGAAAGTTTCAGGTGGAGTGATTTGGGTATGCAAAACAGAAGTCAAGAATCCAAAGTGCTTGGATGCTGCACTGGAGGATGGTGACCCCTTAGCTGTACAGATGCAGTGGGAAGCAGCTGAGGGCTGGTGGGCGATCCTCAGGAAGCATCAGAGGCCAGGATGGAGTGGGGTGTGAGGGAAGGCACCAAATCCCCACTGGGAGCTCAGCTGTGAGGTGTTGGTGGAGTAAAAAAAAAAAAAAAAAAAAAGAAAAAGGGGGGGGAATGGGAAGAAATGCATAAACCACTTTGAATTTGAACCAACAAACTTGAAACTTGGATGTTGGTGTGCTTTAGTTCTTGTTCTGTGCAATAATTAAAACCCTATGGATATGTAGTGATATTTTGGGGGCCGCTCTATAATAGTGAGTTCTGTCCTCATTATATCACTGGAGACTCAAGGATATATCCAGAAATACACAGTAAGCTTAAGCTTCCTTAAATTAAAGGTGCCAAAGCACTGCCAAATGGGCTGAGTTTGAGGAATGTCTCATAAAATATAAAATTTTTCTTTCCATTCTTATCTTAATCATGCTCCACCTGTCCATAATACTTTTCAAGAGGGAGAGAAGAGAAAAAAAAAGATAGTATTTCTGATAGGAAGTGTCAGTGAAGGTAAGACTTAAAAAAAAAAAACAAAACAAAAAATAATAAAAAAAAAACTTTATATATGATAGAGACAAATAATCAACAGCCATATTTACCTTCAAAAACTGTAACAGCATTGAAAGATCTAATGAGTACTCAGAAGTATACTCTTTGAATACTCTAAAGTATTCAATGCATGTTGAAATACGTTTAGAACAGAGAATTTGGTGAAAGTACCTGTCTTAGTTACTCAGGCACCTTAAATATGGCTGTAAGGTAACAGCGGAAGTCTTGATGATCACATAGCATCTGATGGATGCAGGTCGAGATTACATAGCAATGATTTAATATTAGCTGTGAAGTTGTATGCAATACATTGGAAGTTAAAATTTATGCAGTTCCCTCCCTCCTGCATCCCCCAATAGATTCCATAAGGAGTTGTCTTTTTGTTCTTTCATGAAGGTGCAGTCCACATCAGACAGACATTTTTTCTTTCATGGAATTTATAGCCTGTATGGTTGCTGTCCTCTAGGTTTGAAAATTCTGTGTGTGTGTTACAAGTTTCTTTATTTTTACAGTACATGCTTGACTAAGTCTAAGTTGGCATTTCTACGCTGTGACTAATCAGAAAACTAAAATGAGAACAACTTTCGTGCTGTTAATTTTCAAATAAAATCAAATGCAAAAAAACCTGTTAGATCAGATGGTGCTCTGCTGTAGTTCTGGCTGATGAAGTAGTATCTTGAAGTGGAAGTGTGGTGCCTTTTATAATAATAAATTAAAGTCATCGTGTTGATTTCATTTTCAAGAACATAGGAAACACCAGCTGCTAATTCTTAATGGAAGTACCTCATTCTTAGCTTCTTTGTTTCTGTGGTGGTAGTATGAATTCTGTTGGATTTTTTGTGAATTTTTTTCTTCTCTCTAACATACTGTTTCTTTGCAGGGCGCCAATGCCTCTGCTTTGGAGAAAGAGATTGGTCCTGAACAGTTCCCTGTGAATGAGCATTACTTTGGCTTGGTCAATGTAAGTGCATGTTTCACGCTTTAAGTGCTGTTTTTTTAATTCACATCATAATTTGGAATTTAACAGGCTTCTGTTAGAACTTTATTTTGAGCCCTTCTGACGTAAAGGGAGACTCTGCGCAGACACCACATCCTGCAATGCCTCGTTGTTAACCAAGATATAAATTTTGTCTTCAAAACAGAAAAATAAATATTTTATTATAAATATTGATAAGTGAGAGTATTTTTCCTACCAGGTACATTTCTAAATATAAGATCTTAGTTCTGAGCTAGAAAGGTCATTAAAGTGTGTATGTTGTTTGTATTCTCTCCATCTAGAGAAGAGAGATTTGATGTTACGCTGATACTGCGGTGTGTGGGATTCCTGGGGTTTTTAAATGTTACTTTTCTAAAACATCCTGCTCATGTGGGATTTGTGGCAGTTCTTCTAAGCAAGTACATAGCTGGATGAATGACATTAACTTGGCCAATAATTTTCTCACATGTAGTAACACTGCTCTTCTATTTTTTGACAGCCTTGTGTAACAATGAGTCCTTCTAAAAAGCTTTATTTCTTCTATCTATCAGCTTGCGTGCATTTGACCTCATTAAGATCTGCTGAACAGGAGGAATTGTCTACCTAAATTAACTGTGGAGAGAACTGGTGTTGATCTTGCCAGTGCTTCTGGAGGAGAAAGGCAGCTGTTGGGCCTTGTGACATCTTTTACAGTGACTGTAGGAAGCTGGTTGATAGAAACAGGTTCTGTGGCATCGTACCTATGGTGTGAAAATACAGCTCCCTAGAACCCCAAGTACACTTCTGTTTGCTGGTCATCTAGGTACATCTCATTGAAAACAGAGATGATCATCTTCAGATGCACAGAGCAAGGTTAGCATAGCTACTAAAGTATTATTTGCTGCAGCTCATCAGAAACTCATTTAATTGCCTTCTGTGTGGGCCTCTGGCAGTTTATGTTCTCAGACACCAAGATATCTAAACACATTGAGTTATACTCCTTAAGTATGGTGTTAATGGCCGTTCCAAAGCTTCTGAGGTTTGCACCATAATGAGAAAATGGAAGGCATCTCCAATCGTAACATAAATAGCAGAGTGATGAGCAGTGTGAAGAGGGAAAACAGCATTCTAAAAATAACTGCAGTTATTATGTCCGCATCCATTCTCTGTTCAGAAGGACAAAATATGACTAATACTGTTGTGCTCCATTTCTTGCAGTCGGTTTCTTAGGAATGATCATTCTCATGCTTGTTGTTTTGGAGAGCTTTTTCCTAAGCTATTTCAAGTTCTTTCATGATGTGAAATTAATTGGAGCACTTCAAGGAGTGCAGTTTCATGACTTCGGTACTAGTAAATATGTAGTTGCACTGCAAATAGAACCAGGTGTTGAAACCATGGACAATGAAGGCTTTCCAAAAAATTGTTTCATAGTTTCCTCTGTGGATCAGGGAGCTGAACCGGCTCGCCTGCAGTCAGACAATTGCTAACACCGCTGCAGAGGGTATGGGGGAAAGCTCCGACACTTCCTTCTGACAGCTGCTACTGAAAGAGATTTTGTGTAATGTTGAACTGAAGTGTGAGAGGGATGGAACATTGTTTTAGTTCTAGAATTTCATCTCATACGTTGTTTTAGTTATAGAATTTCATCTCAGTTTTCATTCTAGAAAGCTTCTTGTCTTAAAATGAGCCTTTGAATTTCCTTTACGCTTTAAATATCAGATGTTTGTAGTTATTTTTCCTTTGTATTTTAGGTCACAGTAGACTCCATACACACAAACTGAGTGTCTGATCTGTGCATAGGACTGTAGGACTAGAAATATTCAGCAGCCTGAATACAGAGAACTGCCATGCCATCTTCTCTTTTGGCTTTCTTTTGAAGATGGATGGCTACAACCTTCTTTTTTTGGGGCAGAATTTCTAGCAAAATTATGGTCGTGGTTGGAACTGACTACAGTGTTCTTCTAAACGCAGACTGATTTAAGTTAAAATTATAACACTGATACGTAATACTGCTTATTTTTGGAGAGCTGTCTCTAATATAGAGAAGAGTAGATCAATAATAGAGTTGTTCAGAAGTTTCCCAAGGCACTGAATTGCTCGAAGTTGGAAGGATTTTGTTCTAGCATTTAAGAAGTCAGAATTTCTGAAAACGTATCATGTGGTTTTTCTGTAATGTACTTGGCATGCTGTAAAATACCTAAAACACCAGCAGGTAAGATTGAATCATAGTCGTAGAGTATCCTGAGTTGGAAGGGACCCACGAAGATCATCGAGTCCAACTCCTGGCTCCACACAGGACCACTCAAAAACCAGACCATGTGTCCAAGAGCGCTGTCCAAATGCTTCTTGAACTCCAGCAGGCTCTGTCCTCTGATTGTAGGAAGAGAAGTGCTTCCATGTTGTTGTGTAAAAGTGGTAGCAAACAAAGCAGGCTGAAACACTATTTAGTAGGAATATTTTATACAAGGAGATTTTTTTAAGCCTGAAGCATGCCATTAAGTGAATTTTTCGCCACATAGCTTTGGCTACTGGAAAGCATCTTGTTCTTATTGTCAGCAATTTTTAAGGCTACTTGGCTAGCATTTGAACTCCTTAACTCTTCCATGTAGTTTGATTCTAACATTTCTTTTACTATATGGGCAGCATCAAAGCAGTACACGTGTAACCAGTTAACTTGATGTTCTTTGATGCTCCTGAAATCTCACTAGCTATGTGTTTGTGAACTTTTTGGACGCAAGGTGCACCATGACCTCCCAGTTTTTTAAAGTGGTTACCTGGTTACCTTCTACTTTCTTCTCTCTCTTTTTCTGGAGTTATTATGGACAAATATATTACTGTTTCCAGATGAGGTATCTAGTCAGGCTTGTGGTAGTTTTCCTGCCTGTTTTGTATTGTATGCAGATTTAGTTAGTGTGATGTTTGTTTGTGTGCTTGATTTAAAGGTCGTTCATATGCATGAGTTGGGTTCCATCCTAATTCATGTTTGTTCAGCTTGTATATTTGTTTTCCTCATGTCAATAACAGTTTTAAATGTTGTTCCATGTTTGCATATGGTATAAATTATTGTTAATGTATGTGTAATGGTGTAGCCTTTTGAGCAGTGTGAATTAAAACTATTAATTTTCTGTTTCACTCAGCAAACTTGCAGTCGTTGTGCTACATTAATTACACAGAATTCTGGTGAACAGTAGTGGCCATACTCTGAGTAGTACATAATAAAATAATAAAAAATGCTTGTTTTGTTTATCTTAATATTTTGCTCTCAATGTTCTTGGGCTGCAGAATCTCACTACCAGAATATTTTGGGACTGGCAAACCAAAAATTGTTTCACTTTTGTGATATGACAGCACTGTAGAATATAATTGCACAATAAATTGCAAAGACACAACTCGAAAAATGCTGTGTTTCTTCTAGATGATATGCTAATATCTCAGTTTGTTTCTCCTTGTTAAGCAATGTGGAACACTGCCTATGGAAGCCATTATCGCTGTCCTCCTTTCTCTAAAATGACACTGCCTTCAGATAGGGCAGATGTAAAACAGCTGCTCTTTGAATTTGCCTGCATCATATACTTTTCATATTTCATTGTAAACAGGAAATACTCTAGACATACCTTGCTAACTATCTCCAAAAAGTAATCTGTGTATGCGACACAGGCAAATCAGAAATATGAATTCACGCGCTGAGCTCTCATTGCTGTAACGCAGTCAAGATGCAGGGATGCCGTCTCTTCCTTTTGGTATTTACTCTGTGCTGCTCTACCATTGGCATCTCTCGAGATGGGTAATGCCAGGATCTTCCCTACCAGGATTAATAATATGGTGTCTCCAGAAGGTCTGATTTTTATGATGAGCCCTCAATTGGCTTTTTTCATCAGTGCCTTCCTGCTTTTTTTTTTTTTGGTGCCCAATATCTCTGTGACTGTTTTCTTCATTTTACTGCTACTTCCAGTTGTGATGATGTATGGATGAGTCTTTCAGAACGTGCCTACTAGTAGCTCCCCAGTAAATGACCTCTGGCAGGCAACTTGTCCATTTTCAGTATGTGACCTTCTTTATGAGTAACCTCTCTTCATTTATTACTTTTTAGCAGACCTAACACGAAAATGTTTGTTTTCCTTTTGTTCTGTTTTAACCAGTTCGGCAATACCTGCTACTGCAACTCAGTCTTACAGGCACTTTATTTTTGTCGTCCATTTCGGGAAAAAGTTTTGGCATACAAAGTGCAGCCTCGAAAGAAGGAAAGCCTCCTGACATGCCTTTCTGATCTCTTCAACAGTATTGCTACGCAAAAGAAGAAGGTGGGAGTCATCCCACCCAAGAAATTTATTTCCCGATTGAGGAAAGAAAATGGTAAATGAATAAATGAATTCTTTAAGTAGATTAAAGCATTGAATACCTAAGCATATAAAAATGGAACAGTTTTCTTTTTAAGTGAGTCCAAATTGTCAGGTTGTGGCAGATTTCTGGAATACTTTTGAACTCCAGTTTGTGGTATGAATTTTGCCACCTCTGTAGCATAAGAAGAGATTATATCAGAATTAACTGTGCTGTGTCATAAGAGGATTATCTGGATATCTTTGTTTCTGTGCTTGCTCAGACCAAGTACAGAGAGCTTACACGAGTCTCAGTACTCCAGTTACTCCCTGTTGGCACTGTGTTCTGTAGAAGTCTGTTGCAAGTCATCACACTTCAGGTCACTGCTAGAATTTGTCATGACTAAACAGACCTTACGGAGTCGGTCAAAGTTAAGATCTGTAGGGAGCCTTAACCACCCTTATCCTGCTTTCTTACATTTGTGGTACGATAAACTTTTTATGATGAGAACTGGTGGTTATTTCCCAGGGCTGGTTTGTGAGGAGAGGTTCTGTATGTTGATTTATCCTCTCTGCTTGAACTTGAAAAGATAAGCTTACTAGTAGGGGATTTTTTGCCCCTTGATGCTGGACTTAATGAGCTAATGGCCCAAGGCGATCCATCTGAGTTTCTTTATTCCTTTTCTTCCCCAAAGGAAAGCAAAACAACAACAGTTGTTGTTCTTCAGTTCTAGGAAATGCTCAAACTAAATTTCTTTCATGTTACTTTTCAGATTCTGATCTGTTTCATGCAACCAGAGGAATAGGTGAGGGTAACCTAACATCCTCTGCTAGAACAACAAAGCCCAATTCTTTAAAGACTCCTTACAGTGTAACCCCAAATAATTTGTGGGGTCATGTAGTAGAGTACTTACTGATTCCTGAAAGTGTAGTAGCTTGATATTATGTACTATCTGTATTTTTTCATTTTTCATTGTCTCTTCCTTTCCAGAATTGTTTGATAATTATATGCAGCAGGATGCACATGAATTCCTGAACTACCTACTTAACACTATTGCTGACTTACTGCAAGAAGAGAAAAAGCAGGAGAAGCAGAATGGCAAGCTCCAGAATGGCAGCATTGAGAGTGAAGAAGGGGAAAAGACTGATCTGACGTGGGTCCATGAAATCTTCCAAGGAACACTAACCAATGAAACCAGATGTCTTAACTGTGAGGCTGTACGTTTAAAACAAAACAAAATCTCTTAGATTTTTCACAGGTTCTGGATCAATTTCCCTAATACTAAGCACACTTTTTCATTTATTAGGATAGATGAAATTGCACTCTCTCTATTAAAATATGGAGCATAGCCTATTTTATGACTGTATCACCTCTATGTTCAAACCAATACTCATTAAGGTATGTTTCTCAGAAAAAGCATAGTGTTTTTTCTATTATTCCTCCCTGTTTTCATCAAGGCAGTCTGCACCTGGCTGATATGAGCTGCCTTTTTGTCTTCGTGTTATTTCTTGTGTCAGTGATTGATAGTTTATGTTTCTTCATGAGAGTTGCTCACTATTTATTTAACTCTGGGATTAACTGAATTTAATGGTTCTTGAACTGAGAGTCTGTGCTTTGTGATGCCGGTCCATAGCCACTCTATTTGAGAGCAAAAGAAGTGTCAAAGTCTAGAGTTAGAAGAACCACGCTACCTTCAGACCAGGAATTTGTAGTTAGCGATGTGCCATGTCTGATTTAATATTTCTAAAAAATGAAAATCCAGATGGGGAGAGAGAAAGAGAGAAGCAATTACAAGTGAAATGAGTGCTCTTGGCATTTTAAATCTAAAATTATGGCTGTGTGGTGAATAGAAGCTCTAAAAATGGAATTAATAAGATTCTGTCTCAAAAATTTAGAAGCTAAATGTGACTGCTCCACAAATGGAAGGATGGTTTTCCTAACTGCTAAGCCATCCCGGGATTTAACTGAAAATCTAGCTGACTGTTTCTGCATTTCCTATCAGTAGTTGCTGTTATACTCAGAAATGCAGCAAAAAACTGTATGTGGTCTACAGAGCAGAGTGGGATACAGATAAAGCTTCTCCAGCTCTGAGTGGTTAAAAACTTGGTTTTGCCAGTGAAGTAAGCAAACATGTCTTGAAAGCTCAAGGCTTTTTAAAAAAATATCCCCTTTGGATTATAACTGCATATCAGATTTTCTTCAGTTTTAATTTACTTCAAGAAAGAACCTCTGTGTGTGTGTGTATGTATTTTTTTCAAATCAAAGTAGTCTGTTTGCATTGAGAACATTGTACCCTTCCAGAAATAGTTAAAAGAAATCTGCAAGATTATAAACTGTTATGAAATATTTTTTCTTATTTTTTTCAAGGTTAGTAGCAAAGATGAGGACTTTCTGGATCTGTCGGTTGATGTGGAACAAAATACGTCAATTACACACTGTCTAAGGTAAATGAAAATAGTTGTGAATGGGAAAAAATAACCTGCCCTTGGTTAGAGGGAAGAGCCTTGTTTATTCTTATGTGCCACAGTTGAAGGCTTTGAGCTTATGGTAAAATATGTTCTGTTCAGAGTGCTGTTCATTTCATCTCCACTGGCGTTGCTGCTCATTTCTTAGTGTTTTTTAGTAATCAGTGAGTGTGGTGATTTCTTGCTGGTGTGGAAGATTGGGTTTCACTTTCTTTAATGGGGTTTTTAATTTGTTACATAACATAGTTGGGTTTTATGAAACTAAACATGTATGGATTCATAATATATTCCTGTTTAATATTTTTAGTGCATTGCAGTTGCCTGGTCCTGCTGTTTGAGGCAGGTGTTCTTGTTGCTGATAGAAGTTTGGTCCACGTAGCTGACTGCCAAATCCGAGGCTTATCAGCTGCTAGGATACTACAAGTTGTGTATAGCAGCTAGCTTTTTAAAAGCTGATAACGGATGTATAATTGCTAGGAGCCGAAAGATAATCCACTTTCCCTAGTCAGTGGCTAATGGCCAGAGTTTGACGTTTAATGCCTGCCACATGGAGTGTCTGTCTCTGGAAAGAAAACATGATTACCTTGTTGCTGCGTGCTATCTATCTCGTTTGACTCCTACCTGGAAAGTATGCAGTTAGTACCTGGTGGTATCGTTTCCAGATTTTGCTAGCTGAGCATTGATATTACAGCCCAAGATTGGGACAAATAGGCCTAAAATGTTTGGGAGATAAAAGTGATGAGAATAAGAATTTTATCTTGTGTGTGCTTTTTTTCATCATTATTAGCAGTAACTTTTAGCTGGTGGTCTGACTGAATATCCCTATCTATCTGACTTTTCTTTCATTTTCATTTCCACAGAGGGTTTAGTAATACTGAAACTCTATGCAGTGAATATAAATACTATTGTGAGCAGTGCCGCAGTAAACAGGAAGCACAGAAAAGGTAAGGTTAAAATACTCAGGCTAATAGATGTTCTTTTAAAGCAGGCAGCTGTTAGAAAATGCACCTTGTGAAATCAGTAAAAAGAAAATGCAGGATTGTTTTGATCTGTGTTTGGTGGGGAAAGGAGCAAGGAAAAGTGGGGAGACCAGGTAACTTTGTGGCAACCTTATCTGAGAGAAATGAGATTAATTTTGTATTCCTCCCAGAAGAGCTTATATCTGGTGTTTCCAGACATTTGTGTTTTCCCCAGTTAGCATTAATCACCTCAAAGCCACCCATCTGCTTTCATTATGAATACTGTGTGCAAAAATCTTATTTCTCACCTCGAACTTGGTAGCAGCTGGAACACCTGGACAGATTTATTCCATCCCTTTCTTTCCATTGATATGATGAAAAATTGATGTTTTCAGCTCAAACAGTTGTCCTACATTCAGATGTCAGTTGTGTAGTTAATCTTTCAGAGGAAATGATGCCCATTCTCACCAGAATACATACGGGAAAGGCAGCCTTTAAAAAAACCCTTCATCAAAATTTTAGACGTGTTTAAGAGACTTCTCCGTATTAAGGCTATTTTTGGACAAAGCTTTGTTTTTAGGTGATCTGCTAAAACCTTTTTCTTTGTTTAACCCAATTTTGTTTCAGAATGAGAGTGAAAAAGTTGCCCATGATTCTAGCTCTGCACTTAAAAAGGTTCAAATACATGGACCAGCTGCATCGATACACCAAACTTTCCTACCGTGTAGTCTTTCCCTTGGAGCTCCGGCTCTTTAACACTTCAGGAGATGCTACAAATCCTGACAGAATGTATGACCTTGTGGCTGTAGTTGTTCACTGTGGCAGGTATGTCTTTGTGCTTTCTGGACTTCAAATGCATCCTCTTGAAATTTAAAACGAGTCTGTCATCCATATGCCATTTTATAATAGCACACTGGTTGGCAATATGGGAGCATGCCAAGCTAGTTTTCCAGAAATATTTAAAAAAAAAAAAAAGATGATTTGTGGGTCTTTTTCACTTTTTAACTGTTTTAAATTTTGCTTTCAGACTACACAGTCTAAGGCTTGCTTGTTTATGAGCCCTCAAATATGCTGGCAAAGCAGAAGAGTTGTTTCTTTGAGGTTTAGCAGAGTAAGAGCAGTCTTCCAAAACAACAAACAAAAACCCACCGGCTTTCCAGGGAAGCCAAAGTGAAATAAGAACAAATATTGGAAAAGGCTTTTAAAAATAATAGTAGTTTATAGATCCTTTGTTGCTTCTGGTTAAACCATTGAAGGTTTGTTTTTTTAGAAGCTGGTGCCACCACGTGGAATCAGCTATGTACTGCTGTTTTTTTTTTTTTAATTTACACTTTATAAAATTTCTATTGTATTTCTTAATTCTGTTTTTAATAGCAAGGAGGAAAAAAATAAGCACACAGGAAAAAAAAGCAGTTGTGGAAGTGAATAAATATGATTGCCTTCTAGAAGTGCGAGTTTTAAAGTAATAAGTACTACAGCACACAGAAATGGTGGAAACATCTTTGTGAGGAGCAGGACAGTAGTCAACACGTCAATACTGTATAGATTTAGTATAAACACTATATAATTCTAGGTGATTTTTATTGTGGTACAATTGTGCTATTCCCGTTTTTATCATTTTAAGATCCCATCCTATGTCATCTTCTGTAGGCGTTAATTTGCTATACCTATAGCTGCATTTATCAATAGCCGTTTCTTTATATTGTTAAAACATCATTTAGATGGACTAAATGGCTTTGCTTTCTTTTCTCAAGCCTGTTGCCTTACATAGGGCTTTTAGGGGCCCGCCGATGACTTTTCTGGTTGTAATTCTCACTAGAAGCTTACCAAAGAGTTAAGACAGACTTCATTTTCTAAATAGTTGAGCTTTCAGAATTTGCCTTAAATATTTTGCCTTCATAGTTTTTTTTCATTGAGTCATTATAAGCAGAAGTTTCATTCTGTGACAGGTATAGTGTTTAAGTATATCAGTAATTCTGGAAGGACTAGAGAATTACTTTCTTTTGGCTAAAGCCCCAAACACTCCTTGTGTTACGTAGATCCTAAACAAAAAGTTAAGATGGGGGAAAAAAATACGTTTTTTTTCACTGTGCCCCTGAATTGTTCCCTGAGAATTTGAGGTTAAATTGATAGTTTGTATTTTCCCACCCATACAGTTTCCTATTCCAAGCTGGCAACTTTTCAGGACAGTCCCTGCCTTTACTCTGTAGATCCTTCTCTCTTTAAGTCATTTTGTTGTTCCTTCCCTTCAAGGTAAACATTCAGGACAGGGGAGAGAATCAGACTGGAAAACTGGGACAGCAGTTGCAGAAAGCCCATCTGCAGTCAGCGATAGACTAAACCACATTAAATTTAAAAAATAAAAAAGTACAAATTAAGTATTTCAGATGAGTGCTTAATAAAATTTTTAACAGTGTTCACAATACTCAGTGATGATTGTGACAAAACAGTGATTGAAGTGACTGGCTTTTAATTTCAGTTTTGAAATATATGAGTGATTACCTAAAATGTTTATGGAATAGTGTATTTTGAATATACTGAATTTGGCAGGTAGCAAAGATAGAAATTTTAATTCAAGCAATTTAGTAAAGTCCAAGAATGTCAACAGTGTTATTAGGTAGTATTAGACAACATTAAAAGCTGGGAAATCTAATTCTGCCAGTAATAGCTAGAGTCACGTGGGAGAGCAGCAGCCCTGCCTTTGAAGGCACAGGAGTAATAAATCTTCAATCTTTTTTTCCCCTGGCAGTGGTCCAAATCGTGGACATTATATCACCATTGTGAAGAGCCATGGCTTTTGGTTGCTGTTTGATGATGACATTGTAGAGGTAGGTGTGCTTTTACAGAGTGAAAACACTGCTGTGTAGGCAGCATCACACTCCAGCTTTGTGAAGGGTTTATTTTTATGTCTCGGATTAGCTCTTGCACCTGTGAAACGATTTCTAAAACCCATGCACAGAAGAATTCTGGGTATTTCAGAAGTAAACTTTATCACTTAACCACTTCTACAAAGATGATGCATGTACAGAGAAGGGCAAACCAATGCAATGGCTGTGTTGACAGCTAAGATGTAGGGTGGTATACAGCTGTTCAGGCTCAAATACTGCAGTGGTCTTGATAAAAATCTGAAATGCTCATATTTTAGACCACCTTCTGGGCTCCTTTTTGTTGCTAACTTGTTTTCTGATAGTTGTATTTCATTGCTGCATTTAAGAACTTCTTATTTTTTTTCTGTAAACATTTTTTCCCCAACAAATTCAAGTATAGAAAGTCTGTACAATAAATAAAAAATCTTTGGAGACTGTACTAAGGTCCTGAGGATATACAGGGGTGTTTGGGCTACTGGTGATAATGTTTAAATAGTCAGTTCAAGCAAATTTTCCTTATTTTTTAACATACCCTTAAATCTAATATCCAAAATATGTTCATCCGTATATCTCACATAGTATCAACCAAATATCAAGTTGTAGAACAAATACTACAGTAGAACTGCTTTTTGTAAAGACAAAAGTGTACTTTTTGCTTCTGAGATCTCACAGTCAAGGTTAAGGTTAGACGCTACGTGTCTAAACAGGTACAGCAAAACCCTGGTTTGTGTTGAGATGATGATGTAGTAAGCTCTCCCTTTTTTATTCTTCAGGCAGCTTTGAGCATCAGGCGTGACTTCCTGGTGATTTGAATAACTTCTCTGGCTATGAACAGTTCTTTCCCACATTATTGTATTTTGTGGGGTTTCTTCTGTCGTGGCAGTGGTACATAATTATGTCACCTCGTTTTGAAAATAATGCTCAATTTAATATTTTTAAATGCAAATATTCACTGTCATTTTCATCTAGGAGATAAACTTGGCATTTAAAAAGTAATGTAAAATAACTATCTTGTTATTCCATATTTGTTTTGAATGAGTCACATCTATGTTGTATCCTAACTTTCAGGTTAAATCAGAATTTATATAATCCACAAATATCGTTGGCACTTTTATAGCTGTGCCAAACAGAGCTTTTAAACGTGTGTTGTCTGTTACTGGATAGTAAGTTCAAGGAGCTGTCACAAGGTAGAAGGTAGTTCCTCTCTCCTGAATAGATACGCTTTTTTTAAAGTTGGTTTTCTAACTTAGATCATGGCTTTTTAAATTTCATCTTCTTTAAGAGTTCATTTTAAAAGCTGTAAAAATAAAGCTCTTTCAGATGAAACTTCTGCTTTTTGTGGTTTTCATGGTTCTGTGAGTTTTCAGAGTTTTGAATAGGATTAGGAGTGCGGCCCTGTGCTGTAGCTCTCCCCCTGCCCCAGCTGCAGATCTGGGACTTTTAAGATTCCTTTTCCTGCTCAAAAGCTGTCTGTTTGCAGGTGTTGTTTTCTGTGAAACTGAGGCTTTGTTTTTCCTGCCCACGGAGGGCACAAAAACTTGCACAAGAGTTTTACGTACAAGCCACCTGAGGTCTTTGACCCTTTCCAATCAAGTGTTGCTCCTTGGGCCGCTCTGAAGCATGTAGCATGGGCATTCTTGCTGGTTTTGTCTCAAGGGCTCTTACTGTCCTGCTCCTGCCTCCTAAAAACATGATAAAGGAGAAGCTTAACTCTCAGCTCCCTCTACGTACGAAACACCACCCTTTCCCTTTCCTCAGCCTTCCAGAAGTCACCTGGATTTCTGGAGATTCAGTGATCAAGAAGAACAGGGTAGTGCAGACTGCCTTTCCTTTGCTGTTGCTACAGGCTTCTGGAAGAAGTAGCTGCAGTTTTGCTCATCTGTTCTTGCTCTCCCCAATTAGTCATCAGCTCCTGAGAATTAGTTCCTTTCTGGGGCTGTAGGCTATTCACTGAAAAAACGAAGTAAAGCTGAAACGACTTTTGTCAGCTCCATCTGCTGCCTTAAAGGGATTTAACTATCTACTCTGAGCTTAACCAAGTACTATTTTCAAGCTGCTTGTGATTGTTCTTACAGTGCCACTGCAGGAAATACATTGTTCTGTATGGCACTTCAGAGGTTGGCCTCAAAAACTGAGTGGCAAAAAAGAAGAGAAGCCCCTAACCCTGGAATCTCCCAAAACATGAATTCTGGAGGAGTTTCTGTATTTAGGGCTCGCCACAGGAGCCTCCTACTCTTCAGAGACTCTCGGAATATGAAAGCAGTTTTCTTTTAAGCTTTGGAGACATCTCATTTTGAGTGAGAACTGGCTACGTAGCCAAATGGGTATTAGTCAGCAGGCGTCAGAAGATGGGGCCAAGGTCCTCATACCCATATACAAATATTGCAGCTAAAAGAGAATGCAGGAGAAAGTTTTTTCCCCTTTAATACGGTTTAAAAGATTTGTTGTGTGTTTGATAAGTGATATGAATTAATAGCTCTGAAGTATCAATAGGAAGTAGCTTATTCTTATTACCCACTAAATGTCATAAGCAGTGAAGGCATGTTTATCTGTTTGGGTTTGCTTGGGAGGCCAACTTCCAATTAAATTGGAGATAAATGATAAGCAAACATACTACAGCATATGTGAAAAGGAATTGCATCAAATCCAGGAGGTAAGTCAGTCCAAATGGGATACTTTGCCAAGGAAAAATAATTGAGAAACCTGAGTAAATGATCTCTGGCGGGTTTGGCACTGCGTCATTAGAGAACTAACTGATACATCATGGTGATCTGTACCTGAAACAGAGGGAGAAGTAAGTGTCCATTCCTGGAGTTCTCCATATCCAGAACAGGGCAAGAATGATTGCATGTCTTCTCTTAAATATCTGTTCACAGACTTGCAGGAGTCAGTTGAATGCTGTAGATGGTGAGTAAGGAAGATGCGGTTTGGGGAACCAGAAATGATCAAAAGATATTTAAGCTCAGTTGACAGGAAAAAAACATCTTAAAGCCAAGTGAAGCTACAGAATCCTAAAAGTAGTTGTGAAACCATCAACCAGTTGTTGCTCTAAAGCTGCAACCGGGTAAAACTTTGCTGTCCACAACATACACAGACAGCTAGGATAGGAAGAATAAAGTCTATATAATCCTTTTTCATTTCTACTTTGTTTTCTGTGGATAGTGGAATCTAAAAAGGAAGCTGTTTTTGCCGTGATAAAACTAAAAATATCTGTAGGATGAATTAATCTATGTAAAACATTTGAATTGCATTCAGAATGAGTAGTAGTGGAAATAGACTTGATTGCACGGCAAACTAGTTGGCACTTAAAATAAAATGTTTGAGTTGTCAGCTAAATATATTAAAAGGACTAGAAAATGTTCTTTTGCTATTTTTCTATTAAAACATGTATCTAACAATTTGAAGTAGACATTATTTCAGTGAACTGTGTGAAAAGGCAAATGCCATTAGTGTAGGATTTCAGCTTCTGTGAAGTCCAGAAATGGAGAGGGGAGAGAGAGAGAACCAAAATATGTTTTAATCTCTCTCCCCCTTCCCCAGATTTTAACAGTAAATGTTTAACAAGACTATTCAAGGGAATATTTTCCGCTGCCTGATCTTGCGGTCACTGTATCTTCTGGAAACTTAAGACGTTTTTCTTGCATTCAGTGCTTCAAATAGGCTGGGAAAAGGGTGGCCTGAGCTTGTGGGTTGTTTGGCAGCGCCACTTAGAGAAAGCAATGCTTTTGTGCTTGCTGGTGATGCTGAAGTCTGTTCGGTGAGCAACCATTTAGCACACTGCCAAATGGATTCTGTAGCCAAGGAGGCTCCTTGATGCAGTCATTGCGTGGTCCCTTTCTCTTAAAATGTTAGCACAGCTTGGTCTCTGCTACTCTCCCTTTCAAGATTAAAGCAGACATGTTCAACCCAGAGACTCGTATTCTATATGCTTCTTTGCTTCCTCAGTTCTAGTCCTTGGGAAATAAAATTTAAAAAAAAAGCTTTTTTTTTTTTTTTTTTTTACTTTAGACCACTCTCCCCTTGGTCTTCCTCAACAAGTTCAGGCTACATCAGCCTCTCATCTTTGAATCCAAAGTCCTAAAGGTCTTTTAAAATACTAAAACAAGTGTGGAGTGCTGAGCAGCACAGGCCACTGGGGGTGTTTTGTTTCAGCACTTCAATCTCTGCACTTGTTCTCCACTGACTGCAGGATCCAAGTCAGTGATGTGAAGCCAGTCGTTCTCAGGAGCTGAATCAGGATGGTAGAACTTGCATCTTTAAAAGCCCTTTAAAATGCCCTCCAGACATTTAAAGTATTTCACAACTCTAAGTATAAGCAAGCCATTTAATTCTATTAATATGGCAAATAAGTTATTTCTCTTAAAGCACGAATCTTATGATAACATTCCAGCAGGCTTTGTACCAGGAAATCTGAAGGAAGAAAAGCTCTCATAAGACCAGAGGATTACAGTCGGGTGTGATCCACAGATTTCATGGTATAGTTAACCAGTGGCGCTTGCAGGACTTCTGTATGTAAGAGGGTCACAAGAACGTGAAATGTTAAATCTGCACAAGGAGGGCCTTATGTACTCCCAACTATACAAAATCTTTCTTTGCAAATCATTGACTGCTTTTTTTCACTTACATTACAGACCTATGGTCAGGAAAGGTAACTCCAATCTGAATGAAAAGGCAAATAAAAATGTTGTGTAACATTTTAAGAATGATTTTGTTAATTCCCCCCTTTTACAATCCAGCTTAAGAGTGCACCACTTCAGAGAGGAATTATTTTATGTTGGTTCACTTATTTGCAGTAGTGAATAAGTTAATAAGTGGAGAAAATATTTTGGTGTATTTTGTTGTTTTCAATGATATTTAAGTATCATTGTACTAACACTGTGTGGCTTTCCAGCATCACCCCTGAGAGCTGGAAAATAACACTTCGTTTGTGAAAAGGATTCTTAAAGCAGTGTTTGACTGAGACTAATTTCTGCCTGTTAATTTTCAGAAAATCGATGCCCAGGCCATTGAAGAGTTCTATGGGTTAACATCAGACATTTCCAAAAACTCAGAATCTGGATATATCCTCTTCTACCAGTCAAGAGACTAAGACAAAAGATATGTATGTATAAATAAAAGAAAAAGGGATCAAGATATGTCCAAGTGGAACATATTTGTGACAGCAGAAGCAGTTACTCGTTGTTGCTGTAGGACCAGGACAGATCCAGCAGGGCGAATAAAGGTTTCTCTCTGCCATTTCTTGGAGGATTAGTGCTGACTGCCGTAACAAGAAGAGCTTTTGCTCCAGTTTTCTTTCTGGGCTTTTTTAACGTGCTATCTTCCAAAATCTGCGTTACCTCTACTTGAAACCTGGCTGCTTATTTGTTCATGAACTGAAGAAGAGTTTTAAAAGTAGCATTGTAGAATTTTTACCATTTAATGTTGGCCTGAGGCTATACCTTGGTTTCTATCGTCGTTTTTCTGTATTTTAGCAGAATGATTTCAATATTCAGTGTCAGCTGAAGGCATATTTTAGGATATGAACAGCAGCTGGTTGCTGGATATTTTTGGTGACTCAGACTTGAGAAGCAGCACAAAGCTAAGACATATTGGAAATGTCAAGTCTGTAATTTTTTTTAAAAACAGACAAAAAAACCTCTGACTGCAGCATTGTAAATTCCCCATTATGCATTACCTTGGTTTTAGATAACACTAACAGCACTGCTTCTTTCTGCATTTTTAGTTTTACTGTTCTGTTTCTTCTTCAGAAGGTATAGGGCTATCCACACTCAGCCTAATGTTCGTTTTTGCTTTGAAGCAGAAGTTCTAACTCAAAGCCTCATTGCTGCACATCTAAGGGGAGCAAAAAAGCAGCTATGTGTTGAAGAATGTCTGGCAACCAGTTGCTGTAGAAAGTTTAAAGTTACAGCATTTCTTGGAGCTATTGCATAAACCAAAAGTGCCCTCTTTCTGAAACAGGATCTGTTCAACATTTCATTTAATACGTAGTAAACTGATGCAACTAGCATTTTGAATCTATGCTAATACACAGAAACAGCACTAATTGTGAAGGCTTAACCAAGGGAAGCATTATTTACCAAACTAATCCAGTTGTTCTTCACAATAATGATCATGTAAGAAGGAAAACCAGCCAACCAGCCCAGACATGGCCTTGCTATGTGTTCCTCATCGTCTGTTGGTAACATTTGCACCAATCTGGGAATCATAACCCCCTTAAAAATGCTTCTGATTGTTTTACCTCTATAGGCCTTGCTTAACAGGGGAAATTGTTAGTCTTTTGAAGACTGAAATTAAGTAATTATCCGTTACGTGTGTATATATTATAATCTCAAGGATAACTAGAAAGAAAAGACTATGGGAGTTTGTAAGAAATCTCTGAAAATCATATGTAATTTTCTTTTTGAAAAGTCCTGTTACTGTGCCAAAGCTTGTCGCAGCTGGCTCTAAACTACCAGTGGAAATTAATATTTTCCTTCCTTCATCTTGTTAGATAACACCAGAGCTGTCCTCTTTGTGTCTGTTTCCAGTATGGCCGTTCATGGTGTATACCGGTGGTTGTTGTTCCTGAGGACGTTTAACTTATGCAATTCCATGGCTTGTACAGGATAGAAGAGATTTTACCAAAATATTGTCCTCAGGAAAACAGCATTTCGCAAACATTTTCTTGTGGTGGCTGTACGTATTTGTTTCTCCTTACCATGACCAGAAGCATAATGTTAGCAATTAACTTCTCTTCAAAATGCGAATCAGTCATTGCCGTTGGATTCCAGCTTAGTACAGTACTTAGTACTCTTTGCACATCTCCTTCTCCAGAAAATAAAAAGTATGGACATTTTTAAATTATTTTTTATTATACAGAGTACTGTCATTTTAAGAGACATTGAATAACAGCAAGCATCCTTGTCATCTTGTTCCTGTTGTGTGAAAACTGTTCCTGGCTACGAGTCTTCTCCCCTTGTTCCCATTACAAGCCGTGAGTCCTCTCCTGGTGGCGCTAGCAGAAGCCGGTCATCAGAAAGTCTTGCAAAAAATAAAAAGAGCACTGAGTTAAAAAATAATCTAAACAGTAAATACAAAAATTAATGTAGTACACTAGACATGTATTTTGTGTATCTGGTGATACATTTTTACAAATATCTGATTGAGAGAGAATATTGAAAGATATATACTATAGATTAAAAACTGTTAAAAGTGCACTTTTGCTACAGATTTATAAGGAAACTAAAAGGTATTAAGTTGGAAGAGAATGGTGTGATGTTACTTCTGTATAATAAATGACCCCACCTGTCTCCAATAAAGGTCACGTATGATCAAACACACATGGCACAAGTGTTTTTCCTTTAATTGCAATCCAAGGCAGAAGCAAAGGTAATTGCTTAGTCACTCTCTCCTTAGCTTCTCTGTGTTGGCTGGCTGAGTTGATCCTGACCACTGTATTTTCGTGCATATAACCTGTGCGGGAGCAGCTTAAACTAAAGAGAACTGAATAATTCATTGTAGATTACAGGCAGTGTGCTGGTAAATGAAGGAGCCTCTACCCAGAGCCTTTTCTCCTGACACCAACCCCATCGCTGCTATTCCCTAATCTGTTCCGCAGCCCCTGCAGGAGCTCCATCGTCACTTTTCCCTCTGATTTCTTTCCATTCTCCCTCCTTTACCCCTTGCTGTCGGACTCCGTAAGACTTTGTTGCAGATGTTATCTGACTGATCTGGAACAGAGACATTTGAAAGGCAAAAATAGTACTATATGCTTGGAGCCTTTCAGGTTCATCGTGGGACAGGTCTGTTTCTGTGTCATCCGCTTCTGCACAGGAAAAACTCGATTCAGGGCTGCTCCTGTGTGCAGGAATTCACGGGCCTAAGTCAGAATGCAGTAGAAGCAAATGAGGTTCCAAAGTGACAGCTGCTCTGTAAAAGCACGTTTTAAATTCAAAATACTGTCTGGTCCGTGTCCTGCTGGGCCACGCGTTAGTAATAAATAAATAGAGCTAATTTTTACTCTGGGGTATATGACCTTGACTTCGAGTGACTTTAGGAGCATTTCCCAGAATTAGCCTAGAGGCTGACCAACCGCACTCAGCAGATCTGCTAGCAAGGTGCGTTTAGCTCTGAGCACCAAGGCAGGATTGATACTAGGATTTGGGCGCTGCTTTTGTCTCGCTTTTCCCCAATGGGTGGTTGCATCTGTACTGACCCTCAGGGCTTCCTCCAGAGCATCGTGCTGGGGTGGGGGTGAAGCCGACCCCGTGCCCCTCACCTTGTTTGTGGGCTGGTGTTTGTGCTCAGCGTGCTCCAGTTACCAGCAGGAGTTTTTAAAGTCACCGTGCCAGCTCAGTTTAGGATACATTTAAAACAAATCGCATGTGATTGGTGCAAGAAAGAAAATAGACTAACACAGGCCCCTGAGACAAATAAAACCTTCCCATTGTAGTCCTCAGTGTTCATCAAAAGGAAGCGGTCCCCTGAAACACAATTAATTTGCAGCATGTAAAGCCCTGCTGTCGTTGCATTAATTAACCTTCAGGCTGCTCTGCGTGCATACCCCCTCCCCAGCCAGCCTGCTGTGCTCAGCCCGAAAGCAGCAGCCAACTGGGATTAGATGCCCATAGGTGATAATCCAGAGTACAAAAGGTTAAAAATGAAGCAGGATTGGGTGGGATAACACGCGGGCCATCTCGTATTTTCCTTCTGAAGCAACGCTTTGCAAAGGAAGATGGTTTCACCCTTTCTGCCTCCCGGCTGTTTGTTTCAACCAGCTTTTTGTCAGCCTGTGGTCGGAGGGGACAGGGAGGAAAGCGAAGGGTTTAGGGAGCTCGCTGCTGCCATCAGAGGCTCTGTCGGATGGAGAAGCTGCTTTGAAACCTCTTGGCCTCCAGAAGGGAGGCTACGGAGGGTCCTGCCTCGGGTGTCAACAGCTTCTGGGGGCTTCGGGGGCCCCCTGCGGCCTGGTTGATCCCCACAAGCCGCCGTGCTGAGGGAAGCAGAGGGCCGGGGACAGAGGTAGCTCAGGAACCCCGAGAGGAGGAGCCGGACCTGAAGGCCAGGCTAATAAAGAACTGTGAGGGCCCCAAAATATCAGATCCCCAAAGGTATTACTCCGGATACGTTGGCCCAAATTAACCGAGGGCAAAATGCTTTCGGTGCCACAACGCTGGGAATCGTCTGCAACACCCGGATCCAGCAAAGCGTGGGCACGAATTGCGCTGCCATTTGTCTGAGAAACTCGGAGGGTCCTGGCGGGGTGTTGTGGTGGCTGCCAGGGCTGTAGGGCCTGGGGTTATCGGGGATGAGGACGAGGAAGAGGGGCTCAAGCCTGCAGCCGGGGCAGGCCTCAGGCTGCTCCCCACCAGCAGCCCTCGGCCAGCAATGGAAACAAATGGCTGGATTTCATCTCTCCAGGCACAAAAGCAAATAGCAGGCAGGTTTCAGTAGGAGCTGAATAACTTCGCCTGTAATTAAGTGTCCTAATTAGCACTCTATTAGTGCATTTGTTTCCTTCAGCACGAAAGCAGCCTGCCTGTACTGCAACAAGGCAACAAGCCAGTGGAGAGCAGGGACCATGTCCTCACACTCTGTTTTGCCTGAATTTCCTCCTTCCACATGGAAAAATGGGAAGAGACGGGCAGGGCAGGGAAGGGCAGGGAAGCCCCACTGTGCAGGGACACCCGTGCCCATCAACAGTTAGGAGCAGAGGGTTGGGATCTCGGAGGTAAAACCTCCGGGTGAAATGCACCATTACCAGAACACCCGCCCCATTGCAGAGCTCCTCCAGGTCCCTCGGCTTCCACTCTCGCGCCAGCAAACCCTCAGCACCTCCTGGCGAACCACGCGAGGATGCGCTGGTGGAGAGGGATGTGTTATTCCTGGCAACGCTTCCACCCCCCCCTTTTCTTTTTTTTTTTTTTTTTTTTTTTTTTTTTATGTTAAACTGTTCATTTTCAGATTTTGAGTCACAATATTTCTGCAAGCAAAAGAGCATGAGTTTGGAAAAAATCCAGTTTATTCCTTCAAACCTCTTTGCAACTGGTTCAGTTCGGAGAGGGGCCGCCTGGTTGAGTCCCCTGCTGGCTGTGCCGGGTCCCTGGGTGTCCCCCAAAAGCTGGGGATGGGGGTTGGGGGGGGGGGGGTGAGCATCAGTGCATGGGTTAGTGCAAAGCAGAAATATTTTCGTTGACATCCCTATTTAAGTAAAGAGCCAAATGGAGATTTTACCCTTATTTGCCTGGTTTCTGATGGATGGAACTAGAGCGAGTACAGAACTAATTGTGAATTTTGGGGGTGTCTCGATTTTTTGAGCCCAAGACCCAGCAGAAAGCTGAGCTCTGCTCTTGCTGGCATTTCCCATTTGCCCCCTGGTGGGAAGAGGCCCATTAATGAATTTGGGAAAACAAGTTTCTGGGCGCTCCTTCCCAGCTGTCTGAGCCAAGTGCTGCCAGCAGGTTAAACAGCAGTGGCTCAGGGACGGCAGAACTCCCATGCGGGCTGGAAACCACATTATCTCCTTCTTTCCAAACTAAAAATACTTTCCAACAAAGCACCAAACCTCTCCGAAATAACCCATCTGAAGCAGCGGGATCCAGTTTCGGGCTCTCCGGAGGCCGCAGCTCGGTGGTAATTAGAGCGATGCCGCCTGCGGTCCCGGGGGACATGTCCTTCCTCGAAGCAGCGCTGGCGAGGAGATGAGCTTCAAGAAACCTGCTGTGTTGTAAGGGCTCAGCCGGGAGGGGGGCTGCAAATGAGAGCATCCTCTGTGTCAGCGGTGGTTGTCCCCCAGAGAAGGGGAAGGGAAGGAGCGGGCAGGAAGGTGTCCTCCATGGCCGCAAGCATCCTCGCTGGGAAGACCCACGGCCACCTCGTGCCTGGCCACACATCGCTCCTCGAGTTTATTCTGCTCTCTGCAACTGCAAAAAGCCTCCTGAAGATGTTTTTTTTTAATCATTATTTTTCTTCCAAAGGAGAAAAAAATAAAATAATTCACTTCCCCCTCCTCTCTTTCCCTGAGCGTGTTTAATCGCTTGCAAGTTAGTCATATTCCTAAGAAAAGAAAACATGGCGTGACGGTGAGTGGCAGCTCCTGAAGAACGGGCGCTAATTATATCCCAGCCCTGAAAAAAATAACACGCCGGGCTGGTGGAGCAGGGAGGGAGCCCGGCTTGTGCAAGCTGCTGGGATTTCCGCTGCCTTGCAGCACCGAGCAGCCACTCTCCTGCCATGCAGACCCTCCTCTCCTTCCTCCACCGAGGTCCGAGGCTGCAGACTGGGGGCAGTGCATCTGCACAGAGCTCTGGGGTCTCCAAAAAGCCACCTGGAGAGGTCTGAAGGATGAAAGGATTGCCACCGAGCTCAGCAGGGCTGCCTCACCTGCTCAGCATCCTCCCAGCAAGTGGCATCTGTCCCCAGTCAGCACATTCACCGCCCTATTTCCAGTTAACCAGGCAGGCAGTCCCAACAGTCCATGAGCCTTGGGGTGAAACCCCCTGAATTTCTTTCAGCTTGTGGTGAGCAAGCGCTCCTGTCCCCTGGCTCGGTGCCCACAAGCACGCAGGGATGCTCCTCAGGACGGGGCTGGGTTTATTTCTCATGGAACATTGGGGGTGCTTTTTCCTGGGCTGTGTTTTGTTTTCTGAAAAAAATGAGCAGATAAAAATAGCCCCCGGTTCGCTCGGCTGCACCTCTGGGAGACGCCGCCGGGCTTGGCTGTTTTAGGAAGCCATTTGCCTATGGTGCGTCGCAAAAAAATAATAAAAAAATAAATTGATGGAGAAAGCCCTGATGGGGATTTTTTTGTTTTGTTTTGCTGAAATGGCCACCTGGTCACAGGTGGTCCTGGCCTCAGGGATTTGGGACCGGGTTTAACCACCGGGGTTCAGCGATGGTTTGGTTGCATCTCCCACTCCCCACAGGGCAGAAGACGAGGACCCGGCTGTCCCCTCTGGGGTCATGGGGCTTGGGGTGCAGGGACCCAGCGAGGCAGGGGTGGGGGCACCCTGCAAGACAGGACCTGGGACAGACCCCCGTGAGGCAGACGGGGACCCGATCCCATCCCAAAGGAGCGAGGGTCGGGCTCTGGGAGCAGCTGCAATGGAGCAGCCCACGGGAGCTGCGCTGGGCTGGGTTAAGGGGACACATCCTCATCAAGAAATTAAAACCCCAAAATAATAAAAAGCACCCAAAAATGAACTCTCTGCAATACCTTGAGCGCTGCAGGCTCAGCTCTGCCGGCACCATGCTTGCATCTCGTTTCAGCGGGATTTGGGACAGGGAAGGGATGCTCCTGCCCGAAACCCGTGCCATGAGGCGCTGCAGGGAGAGGGCTCAGGGTGTGAAACTGCAAAAGAGTTACGTGCGAGGGGAGCTCGGCCTGGAATCGCTCGTGGCTGGGTTTTCTCCGTCACACGAAGTGATTAGGGTAACGAAGGGATCCTCGCCCCGCCGCGCCGTCTCTATAGCAACCCCAGCCTGTTCCTGTGAACCAAGTGACTCATCAAACACAGCTACGCCGCGAGCAGGGGCCAGGATCGTGACTTTGGCTCCAAGAAGAGAGCTGACCTTTGTGGGGAGGGAAAAAAATAAAAAATAAAAACAAGACAATGAAGGGAAGTGGCGGAAAGGTGGATGGAAGGGGCAGCCCCCCACTGCCATCCCATCCCATCCCATCCCATCCCATCCCATCCCATCCCATCCCATCCCATCCCATCCCATCCCATCCCATCCCATCCCATCCCATCCCATCCCATCCCATCTACTGTGCCACGTAGGGTTAGTTGGGTTGGTGTTAATTGGTCATTATTACGAATATTTACCCTAATATTTTTATAATTTTTCTCCCCTGCAGGCTCGCAGAGTTTCCTACAGCTGGGCAGATCGCGGCCAAGGTGAAGCAGTCACTGACGGGGTGGCCGGGCATAGCACCCGACACACCATGAGAGGTGGGGGGAAATTAAGCAAAAGCCATTTTTTCTAGAAAAATGCACCACACAGACGTGGCCTGTCCCCATACACACAGTGTGGGGGCCATGTCCCCATGTGCTGGCAGTGGGCTCCTGTCCCTGTGCATGCAGCAGTGTGGTCGTGTCCCCTTTTTGGGGTGCTTTGGTCATGTCCCTGGGGGTGCCAGTGAAAATGCCGGTCACTGGCACCGCAGTTATCATCCTCTACAGATGGAGGAGGGTAGAAATTGGGTGGTTTAGCTCACGGGTTTGTCTCTTGCTTGATGCCAGCCACTGTTTTTAATGGAAAAAGCACAACCCCTAAGCCAGAATGTGCCCCCAGGTAGGGCTGTGGGTGTGATGTGCCCCCCAGGAGGATTTAGGGTGGTTTGGGACTGCTGTGGGATGCTGTGGGGCTGGCACCCAGCTGCCTGAGTGGAGCTCTGCTGGAGGAGCTGGAGGAACGGGGAGGTCCCAGCCAAGCACCGCAGGATTTGGGGCGAGCTGAGCCCTGTTTAGGTGCGCTTGGGGTGGGCGAGGGGACCGCTGCTCAGAGCAGAGGCCGCTTGGGACCCCCAGGAGCCTCCCCAGTTTCCCCTTGTGTGGTCTCAGCCTGACGGGGAGCCCACTGGGGGGAGCCAGCAGTGGCTGGAGGCAGCCAAAGCCACCACTCCCCACCGGAGTGTCACAATGTCACTGCACATCAGCAGCTGCACGCCCGTGGCGGCACCGCGCTCGCTGCACCGCGTAGCTCCAGCCCGCGAGAGAGGGGGGGCGAGAGCGTGAAGTTATGAAACCAGCACGAGAGGGGGAGAAGTGGTATCAGAGAGAGCCCAGCGTCCCCACCCCAAAGACGCAGCTCCCTTTGGGAACGACAGAGCCATTGGAAAATAACCATGCCTTTGGGGTCTGCGTTTCGCCAGGCTGCTTTGCTCCCAAGGGGAGCAGCTGCGGCACGCCGCCTCGCTCCCCCCTCGGCATCCCCACGTCCCTGGGCACCGGGTGGGAAAAAGCCAACGTGGCCTGGCCTCCCCTGGGAGCTGTGACCCCTGCGGGCCTCTGCGTCGGGCCTCGACCTTGGGGAGCTGCGTCGGGCACACGGGAGGGGCGTGCGTGCGCGTGTGCGCGGCCCCTCGTGCCGGCGAGCGCGCGCGTGGCGGCGGAGCGGGGAGCCAGCCTCGTTGTTATTCTGCTCACAGCCGCTCTGATTCACAGGCTTGGATCATGAATGCAAGTGAAGACTTTGACGTCAGAGTTGAGATTTATCAGCAGATCCAATGGGGCAGGAATATTAAGTGCGAGGCGATGCCAGCTATCTACCAACGTTATTAGCGATGCTCGCCGAGGAATGAGGCTCAACACCAAGGGCTGGAAGGAGCGGGAGGGGGAAAAATAAAAACGGGGGCAAGCGAGCTGATCCTCCAGCCTTAGAGCCAGGTAAGACGACAACCCCGGGCTGGGCTGCGATGGGAAGGGAAGGGGAGATGCTGGTGGGGGGCTGGCAGCGGGCAGAGCCCCCCAGGGCCAGGGGGGCTCCGCAGGGGCACAGTGGGCACCGAGCAGGGCAGGAGCCGGTGGTGGGTGCTGCAGGAGCCGGGGAGGGGAACGCTCTGCGGCGGCATCTTGCGAGGAAGGGGAAGGCAGGAGGGAAGGAGAAAGTTAACGCAGGCTGTCCCCAGCCGCTGCCTTCTCCTTTCATCAGCGGCGCCGCATCCATGCGAGGGCTGGCCTATTAATAGCAGCGGCTTTTACTCGCCAAAAAAAAAAAAAAAAAAAAAAAGAGGAAAGAAAAGGGTGGGGGATGGGGGGCTTTGCGCTAAAAACGGGTGACAAAAAGGTGGCCATGCCCTGGGGAGGGAGAGGCGGGGTGCTGCTCCCACCCCCCCCCCAGGCACCCCGCAGCGGGGCTCGGGGGGGGGGAACGGGGATGGGGATGGGATGGAGACGGGGATGGGGATGGGGACGGGGACGGGGACAGGGATGGGGATGGGGACGGGGACGGGGACAGGGACGGGGACGGGGACGGGGACGGGAAGGGGGGGCAGAGGAGGGAGTGGGCATGGGATGCGGAGCAGGGGACTGCGGGGGGGGGGCGAGAAGAAGCCCGGTGCCCCCCCGGGGTGGCTGCGGGAGGCTGCCGGGTGCCGGGCTCCGCTGCGGGGGGCTCCACCGGAGCCGGTCCGTGTGCCCCCCGCCCTGACCGCCGACCTGTCCCTCTCTCCCCAGCGATGCTGCACGGCCCCGGCGCCCTGGGGGGGCCGTGGCAGCCCCCGCAGCAGCAGCAGCAGCGGCTCCCGGGGCTCGGCACAGCCTCGGTGCCCAGCGCCTGGCCCTCGGCGGCGGCGGCGGCGGCGGCTGCGGGGGGGGGCCCGGGCACGGCGACCCCGGGAGGCGGCGGAGGAGGAGGCGACGGCGACGGCGGCGGAGGAGGAGGAGGAGGAGGGGGGTCCCCGGCCGGGGGCGGCGTGGGGGGCCCGGTGAGCCCCTGGGACATCGCGCTGTGCGCCACGGGCACGGCGGTGGCGGCGGAGAACGCGCTGGTGCTGGCGGTGCTGTTCTACACGCCCAGCCTGCGGGCTCCCACCTTCGTGCTGATCGGCAGCCTGGCGCTGGCCGACCTGCTGGCCGGGCTGGGGCTGGTGGGCAACTTCGCCGTGCGCTACCTGCTGCGGCCCCCCAGCGAGGCGGCGGAGCTGGGGGCGGCGGGGCTGCTGCTGGCCGCCTTCTCCGCCTCGGTGTGCAGCCTGCTGGCCATCACGGTGGACCGCTACCTGTCGCTGTACAACGCGCTCACCTACCACAGCGAGCGCACGCTGGGCTTCACCTGCGCCACGGTGCTGCTGATGTGGGCGCTGTGCCTGGGCGTGGGGCTGCTGCCGCTGCTGGGCTGGAACTGCCTGCGGGAGCCCAGCGCCTGCAGCGTGCTGCGCCCCGTCACCAAGGACAACGCGGCCGTGCTGGCCGTCGCCTTCCTGCTGCTCTTCGCCCTGATGCTGCAGCTCTACCTGCAGATCTGCAAGATCGCCTTCCGGCACGCCCAGCAGATCGCCGTGCAGCACCAGTTCATCGCCACGGCGCAGGCCACCTCCACCCGCAAAGGGCTCTCCACGCTCTCGCTCATCCTCGGCACCTTCGCCCTGTGCTGGATCCCCTTGGCCATCTACTCACTGGTGGCCGACTCCAGCTACCCTGCCGTCTACACCTACTCCCTGGCGCTGCCCGCCACCTGCAACTCCCTCATCAACCCCATCATCTACGCCTTCCGCAACCCCGACATCCAGAAGTCGCTCTGGCTGGCCTGCTGCGGCTGCATCCCCTCCGCCTTCTCCTCCAGGCCAAGGACATCTAGCGACGTGTGAGGAGCTCCCTCGCTCGCCTCTTCTTCCTCCTCCTCCTCCTTTCCCCCTCCGCCGTTCACGTTCCCACCGGGAGGAGCCCCCCCCGCCCCCCAGCCCCGGCCCGCGCATCTCGCTCCATGGGCAGGTGGCCAGAAGGGAAAGAGGAAAAAAGGGGAAGGAAAAAAAAATAGAGAAAAAATTTAAAAAAAAAAGGAGGGAGGTGGAGAGTGGATAAAGAGAGAGAAAAGAACGATAATGGTTTCCTTTAGAAATGTTATTTTCGTACACATTTTATTTTTTATTTAAAAACACAAAACACCAAAAAAAAAAAAAGAAAGAAAAAGGATCTCCGTACGATGGATGGCGTTTTTCTCGTCTCGGGTAAGGAGGCAGCGGGCTCGGTGGTCCTGCCGTCCCCTGGGGCCACGAGTGGGGGACGGCTTTGGGAGCATGGGGGGGGGCACTTGCCCCATGTGTGTGGGGCGGGGGACCCCCAAAATCAGGTGTTGCTCTGCTATGCAATAACGGGGGGGAGGGGGGGCTGCCCTGGCTGGGAAGGGGCAGCCCCGGAGAAGCACAGGGAGATGGAGGGGGGTAGATGGGGCTGGGGAGGGCGCGGTGCCTCCATGTGGTCTGCAAAGGACTTGTGGGGCCAAAGGCACTTTAGGGGGTTGCCTCTATTTTGGGCTGCTGCAGGGTTGATGGCAGTGGGGGCACCCAGGGAATCCACCCCCCCCCAAAAAAAGTGATTTTTGGCCCAGCCAGCTCCCCCCCGGGCTGGCTTCCACTCTGCTTTGTATAGGGATGGGGGGGTTTGCATCCCAAAAGGGATCCGGGCTTGCTCAGGTCCCATATAGGGAGGCCGGGCAGAGACCACGGAGTTGCCTGCGGGCACCAGCCGATCCGCTGGGGCAGGACAGGATTTTTCCCATGCTGTGGGGGGTCACAGCCACCCGACAGCACCGTGTGTCTGTCCGGGTCCAGCCCCACAAAGCCAAGTGCGTGAAAACACAGCTGAGTGCGTCCAAAGCATGGACGGGGCTTGAACTTGTTTTCCAGCTTTCAGAAGTGCCCACTCTCCTTTTCTTTTTTCCTTTTTTTTTTTTTTCCCTCATTTCCTTTCTAAACACCTTGGGCAATGGGCAGGAGGTACAATGTTGAATCAGTATGCATATAAAAGTTAATATATATATATTTATATACAGAGTTATATATAAAAGAGTAACATAGATATATGTACACACCGTTCTCTGCTCATTCCCTCTCTTCTGGTTTCTGTAACTGCAGCCAGGTCCCTGCAGCTCCTCGGTGTGAACACCCAATGCAGAGTTAGTTTAAACCACTTTTGAGGCATTGTGAACATTTTGGAAGTGTTTTTCTACAAGCTGCTCTGGAAGGCAGCATTCATTTCCCGTTTTGTATTTCTGAGTGAGATGTAGCATGAGCTCATCAGCTCTGGGCACACGTTGGCATGCCCAAAGTTGTGTTTTCTTGTATATCCTACACTCATTGGTGGAAACAGGGTAAGTTGAGAGGAGGTAAGAATAGGGTAAAAAGAAATAGGGTGAGGTGAGGAGGAAGGTGAAGGCGCCTAAGGTAACATGGTGTACACTAGGGTGTGGAAATCTCTGTCCATTTCACTGCACCTTCCTTTCAGTGGTTTTTTTTTTCGTTTTTTTTTTTTTTTTTTTCCATATAACATCTTTCACTGGAGAAAGGTTTGAGTGGAGATGTTGGGCATCGATGAGGGCACCGGGCTGCTTTGCTGGATGTTGGGGCCCCCTTCTGTTGGCCGTCAGCACCAACCCTCCCAAGCCTGCAAAGCTGCATGTGGGGTGGGAAACGAAGTGGGCACCCTTCGGTGCTGGTTTCAGGGCATAATCAGCACAGATAAAACCATGGAAATGTGTGACCCTCACGTGTGACCCTAAGGATTTCAGTCCTGATACGACAGCCACAATTTGCTCATCTCAAAAAAAGGAGCTTTAATTGAACCTGGTGTAACAGCCCCAGAAACCATTATTGTTCTTGGTGGGGGACGAAGTACCTCTTTCTTGTTGAAGCATCACATCTGGGAGGGGGGGGGGGGGTGTCTCTAAAAATGATCTTGATAATCATTTGTATTGATGTGTACTGACCAGCATCAAGTGTTTGCTTCCTTGTTAACAACTAATCAGCAGCTACCTTTGATTGTCAGGAGTAATTGTTCAATGCACATGGTGTCCCCTTGCAACTCCTCTCTATCACGTGCGACCTTTTCTCGGGGCGAGGTGGCCGTGCTGCTGCTAACAGCTCTGTCTCTACCATCTGCACCATTTCTGTTAAAAGTCCCATTGCTTTTTGCAAAATTGCTGAGAGCTGCCCTGCCCCTGTCCTGGCCACCCGCAGACCTGAGCCTCCCCACTCCCACTGGAAAACTTTGCAACGCGCAGCATTGCAGAGATAAAGGAGATGTTCAGCAGAGCCAGCCCACATCACAACGGGTGGCCCACCACTCCTCTGCCCCTGGACTTGGGGGATGTGAATTTTGGGGGATGTGAATGGGGATTGTCCCCAGCTCCAAGCCCAGCAATGGCTTAGCAAAGCCAGGTCCCTCCAGCTGCACTTGCCAAGCCATCAGTCTGGGGTACAACGACTGTCATACGGAAAAGGATCTTAAAACCAGCCGAAAAACACTGTAGGATAAAGCACTGGAGAGGCTGAGGACAGAAGTAGTCACCTTTGTAAAATCTGCTCGATGTCAATTGTGTCTAAACCAAGGTTGTTCCTTCGCTGTTCCTTCCCCTCTCATCACATCTGCTTTCCCAGCAACGAGGACGCTTCAGAGCAATCAGGACAGCAAATTATCTTGATGTAACTGTTTTAACTTGACTGGGAGAGTTGATCTCAAAGGAAAATGTGGAGTTACCGTTCGGCCATGGTAAAGTCAAGCCCCTACGATGCACTTTATGAGCGAGTGAAAGCAAATCAATGCTGTTATTGCACTGTATCTCTATTGTGTATAATATTATACATTCATCTGTAAGAGTAATTTATTTTTCTTACTGTAAATAAAACTGTTAAAGTGATTTGTCAAGAGGTTATCCAAAAACGGGGGGAGAGGGTGTTAAAATAAACACATTTGAAGACCTGGGCTCCTGGCCGAGGTATGTGCCAAAGCGTGTGTGTCTGTGTCTTCATTTCAGTTGAACCCAGGCTACTACAGGTTTACACTTTCCCTGACCTGGGCTCAAGCAATCTGGGGCAGATTGGGTGGGTTTTGGGCAAAGGGCACCCCCGGGTCATGCATCCCTTTGAAGCCTTCAGCAAAGCCTCTGGGACGGAGACTTTTCCAGCAGAAGGCCGTCCTCTGCCATCTAATTACCCAGGCAGTCAGGGATTACATACCCTTGGGAATTAATAGATCTTTGAGAGCTGGTTTCTCTAAAATAAGGGTTACAGAGATATCACAGCTCTGCACTGCTTCCTCTGCCCCTGGCCTCTAATAGAAATCCGAGCATCATGGGGCCAATGACTCCTCCCGCAGCAAATGGGCTCAGTGAGGGCGAGCTGACAAAAAGCCGAAATGAAATATACTTTAACCTCTTAAAATCTTTATTTTACTTTTTTTTTAAATTATTTTTAATTAGCACATGCATAAAGTGTCAACAGTTCGGGATTATGTCATATGACGTTTTAACAAATGTAGTTACAAGCGGTGCTTCGGCTCTCCGCAGGATTCCTCTCTACACTGTACAGAAGAAAGCTCATCCCGCGACCAACATTGTCCCTACCTTTCCGTCCTAGTGTCACGACAGGCAGGACACCCACAACACCAGGGAGAAATACACTTGTTCACATGTAGCGACTGTGTACGGTAGATAGATACAAGCAGCAACATCTACTCACCTATTGACTAAGTGCACGTGGTTAAAAGACCCCATTAGACAGTGAACAACTCTTTCTTCTTTAATGTCAACTATATAATAATGGAAATCAGGTGATAGCCTGCAATGTGTGACCCTCCCGTGGGAGAGATGCCTGTCTCCCGTCAGCTGCTTCTATCAAGTGGTAAATTGAAGGAAAAGCTGGTGGTATGTCTGCCGGTATTAAAAAAAAAAATGAGCATTTTGGAGCATCAGGGCATCCTCACCAGCTGATGAGCCCCTCCGATGCCAGGCATGAGGTGCCACCAGGACATTGTCCTTGTCCCTGCCATGCCACCGTGCCTTCCCTTTGGAGACACCCTGCCCTGAGCCTCTCCAGCAGGGTTGGGGAGGCAGAAATGCCCTTTGCCAGCCTTTCCCAGAGGTGCTCGTGCTCCTGCTGAAGGTGGTGGAAACCCATGGCTCCAGTCCTGCATCTGGAGGAGGAGGAGGAGGAAAAAGGCTCCCCAGCACACACCCTGGAACAAACCCACAGGCAGGAGCATGTCCTGCAGCAAAGCAGATATTCTTTTTTCCGCCCTTCTTGCAGCCCTACTGTGTGCTTTTGGGGTCCGTCCCCTGCCCAAGGTGCAATGCTTGTTTTTGCACTCAGAGACGTGTGGTTGCCAGAGCGGGTATCCCTTAGGTTGGCCAAGATCAAAGTAAAAACTGATGCAAGAACTGCCCTGGGATAAAATCTCAGGTGTAAGGAAGGAGGAATCCTGGTGGACATCTCAGGGTTTTGTCCAGGTTTTTGCCTGGGCGAGGGCAGGCCGAGCATCATAAACACGTACCAGTGCCCAGAAATGCTCTGCCCCTTCCCCCTGGCAGGGGACGGGCACTCTCACTGCCAGACTTCCACCACCCACTGCTCCAACCCCCCCGGGAGCTCCTTGGAAATGCAGTGGGGATCTCCAGAAAAGGCACTTGTGTCAACGATAATCCCACCCCGCTGCCTGCCAGCTTCTCCTCCTGCAAGTCCCATGTTTGACCTGGAGCAGGATCCGTGCTGTGGCACCGACCCAAACTCACACCGGGGGGCTTCTGCTTCAGGATCCCCCAGGCAAGCCCCCAAAAGGGAGTCTATTAAAACAAGGAGCCATCAACCCCAAAACAGCCCTAAAAATGCGTTTCAGAGCAAAAGGTTTCTTTTTGGTGGGGATTTTCTTTCTTTGTCCTAAACTGCTCCAATCTGCGAGGAAAGACACCACAAAGAGAGGCCCCATTTGTGGAAAACTGGACAGAGCTAAATGCAGACCTGGAGCTTCTCAGGGTAAAACTAGCTTTGGTGGTGGTTCTGGGATCAAGGCTCATACCAAGATGGCTTTTGGGAGGCCAGCAGTGGCACCTCTCCTCCTCCAGAGCACCTCTAGAGGAATCAACAGTCCCTCAACGTGCATCACGGTAACTTCACTGGGCTCAAATCCCACTTCATTCCTAATGCAGGAATTGTATGGTTAGTTTTTCCATGGCAAGTGACTTTCTGCTGGGAAAGTATTCCCAGCTGAGGCATCAGGCATACACAAACACCCAAAATGGGTGAAAATTCACGGGATTTGAAGCACCTGAGCTGAGGTGGGGCCTTCAGGGATAAAAGAGCTTCCTACAAGGGCAGGAGATCCTGCTGAAGTAGGGCTTGGTGTGCTCTTTGTTTTGTTCTTGTGTAATTGGTTTCTTATAAACCCAATTTTGAAAGTGGTTATGGTGATGACTGCTCTGTTTTTTTGGTGGCTAGCTGGGAAATAACATTGGGTCGGATTTTCTCTTGCTTCTCTAGCAGAAGAAGGCAGAATGGATTTTTTTTTTCTCCTGGCAATCATGTAAGTTTTTTTCTCTTGGTTTTATTTTTGTGGGGGGTTTTTTTTTTTTTTTAGATCCCTCAGCTGAGCTACCCCAAATCCATGGGTAACTTTTAAGGTGCTGGCCTTAAGGTGCTGGTGTTGCATACACACAGCAGTCTGTGGACATCAGTGGTACCAGCTGTGTGTCCTGATTTTCTGCTGTTAGTTCACATCTTAATCTAGTATGCTTAATCTTTATTATATTTGAGGGTCAAAAAACAGCAAAGGGGTAACAAAGCTGGTGGGGACATGTACCCAGGCTGCTAGGGTGGCTCTGCAGGTTGTGGTGCTACAAGCCTGAAGGGGATGAGGCAGAACTGCAGACCCACCAGGATGGATGAGGTGCTCCATGGGCACCTCCACACCATACCCTGGCCCCAGACAGGCTCAGGGCTTGCGCCCCTCTCTCTGGTGTCCACCTACCTACTTCTCAAAGACCTCCTGTGGCAGAAACCTGCCTGAGTCTCTCCATCCTCACCTCCCCTGAGATGCGATTTAACTTTGCTGCCACAGCTCAGGCCCGGGCCTTGTTTCAGTCTGACACTGGCATGGGGACCATGCTGCTCTCCCTGCTGCCCTTCATTTTACCTACCTGAGATATTCTCCCACAGAGTGGTGGGAGTGTGACCAGCCACCCAAAAATGACAGGCTGATTTCCTTCCCTTTCCTCTACCATCTTAGTGCCTTCAGCTCAATGGTAATTCTAGCATGGAGCCAGTCCCCCAGGGCCAACATGGTCCCTTGACATTGTCACCACAGGTGAGGAGTACAGGGAAAGGCTCATCTCCCACCACATGAGCTTACAAGTCCCCAGATGCAACAGTCAACAGCAGATTTAAGCGTGTTCTGCTAAAAGCACAAGGCTGCAGAGGGAGCTCTGTGAGGAGAGATGTCCCCAGGGGAAGGGGAAGATAGTTGGTCTGCCATTGTGTGGTGTTATGGAGGGCTCTGTGGCCTCAGAGCCCCATCCCAGCATGAGACAGAGATTAAGACTGATAATGTTACATTAACATTGCCTTCAAGGGACACCATAGCCAAGTGTGTCTCATCTGGGAAGAGCCTAAGGGCATCCTGCAGTGTGAGCCTGTCCCTTGCTGCAGGCCCTGCCTTGGCCCGGTGCCACCACCAGGACGGTCCCCAGCAAAGGGACCTCCTCCTGCCCTGTCTGTGGGCAGGGAACTGAAGGCTTTGGGGCAACCCCCCACTCTGAAGCATGTCTTTTCCCCCTCTTCCCAGCAAAATGCAAGCACAACTCTCACCTGAACAAAGTGAAGCCTGCGTGAGTGAGCCTGGGGTCTGTTAAAAGATTGGATTCACCAAAAAAATCCCTTCAGGTTCTCAAAGACTGAAGCATTTCAAAGCCTAGGCTTAGGTGTAAATCCCTGAAGGAGGGCATCGTGTGGATTGCATGGGCATACCAGAGGAGCACAGCCCCATGTGGCATGGGGGGGGCCTGGGAAAGGCCCTCCCCCCCCCCCCAAGGGAACAGCCACCTATATGGGGACAAAACATGCTGGTTTTGTCACTCCCATGCTTTGCTCAGGCACTTCTGTGGGGGGACAGCAGGGAGATGGGAGAGCCTTGCTGATGGCAGGGGGATGTGGTTGTGGTACTGGTCGTGGGGTCACCAAGGGAAGGGACAATGGTCCTCAAGGTGCTGCTGCCCAGTCGGGAGGGTAAATTCATGGGTATGAGAGCAATTGTACATTTGTGGCTTCTAAAGTGCAGTGCAGGTCATATGGTCTTTGCTGTAAACTGTAAGCTCCTCAGGACAGAGTTCTTGTCCTTTTTTTTTTTTTTCCTGTAAAGTGACATGCCAGCCTAGAAAACGTTACCCCTAAGTAACTACTACTAGAGAAAAACAGGAATGATAAAAACCAAAACCAGCCTATGTTCCCCTTGCCAGCATCCTGTGCTGGAGGGCCTTCAGCGAGCGGATGGGGAGAGCTGCCCATGGCCCTCCGTGCTCCATCCCCAGGGACACAGCGTGGGGCTCCTGCTGACCACACACCTCTGGAAAGCACCCTCTAAAACAGCACCTCTGGTGCTGCAAAGCCTGTCTCGCTCCGTATAAAACCTCCCTTTGACATTAAAGCAAAGGTGTTGATGCTCTGCTCCCAGGGATGTCTGCCAAGCTTCTGTTCCGGTTGTCAGGGCATTGAAAAGGAGGTACAGGTGGAAAAGTTAGTGGAAGGAAATCTGAGGGCTCTTATCTGGAGGGAGCTCCCTGGAGAAGCTGTGCTCAGTCTTGTTTTGCCCAGGAAGTCTTCATCCTGGTAGCAAGCATAAGTGCAAAATCAGGAGCTCCCATAGGCAATGATGCTTGCTCCTCCCCAGGTCTATGCCTAGGGTGGCAAACTAGAAACCACCCAGTGCCTTTTGATTTCTTCAGGACACTGATCCTCTAAGCTGCCAGCACCAACAGCAAGTCCAAAGCTCACCTGAGATCAAGGAGAAGCTGGGATGTGACCACTACCAAACCTCCACTGACCTTCATGAGACTTCAGCTAGACCAGACTTCAGAGCTGACACAGCTCTCACAGACAGCGTACCACGGGCATGGCAATCTTCAAAACGTCCCTCATCAGGTAAATCTGAGGTGCCCGAGAGGTTCCTGATGGACCTCGGGGACTAGAGTCTTCTGCTAATATCTCTAAGCATACTCAAACCAGCTTATTTATTCTTTGGTTGACTCAAGCCTAATTAATTTGTATGCGCACAGAATACACTTCCCCCTGTTGGCAGCCTTTTATTTATTATTTTTAATCTGTGCCCATAAATTGGCAAGGAGGAGAAGGCAGATAAAATGGCAAGGGGAGCTCTCAGGAGATCGGTTGGGCTCATTAAATGTTTGGCACTCTGTGATTATCTGCTGGCAATGAAACGTCACTGCTGTATTTTTGCAGGGAACGTGATCCCTTAATGTACAGGAGGATCTCCTCAGCCCACTTCGGGTACACTTGAGAGAGAAGAGCAATTCAATCATCTGTGACCTGGATTGTATTTTTTAATGGCTGCCAAGTTAGATAAAAATATTTAAATATTCACTTTTATATCAGCCCACATGGGGATTTGAGCATTTCAGGTTGTATAATGCGGCATGGCCTACTTTTGGAGGAGTATACAGAAATAGGCACATATGTACAAAACACTGAGTGTGCAGCATATGGGTCAGCCAGCCAGAGTTAATTAGCACGGCACAACCACCTCCAGCAGAGCTAGCCTGGCCCAGACCACCCAAAGAGCTCGTGTTGGGTTTCAGAGGTGACCTGGTTGAAATTAGGTGAGTATGCCTAAAATGAAGACGGTCATCCTGAGCATGAGGTGCCTGAGCATGTCAAGGCACCATGGAGGCTGCTCTGTCAGCAAAGCTGGCCTTGCAGGAGTGGGACTGTGGCTCTCAGTGCCACCATGTGCTGCTCGTCTGCCTTGTGATGCTGCCAGGAGAGCTGGGGAGAGCACGGTGTGCTATGGCTGGGCCAGAAATTGGTGTCCACAGCCTGTACAGGTCACTTCTTCACCAACTACATGAGAAACCAGAGCAATGAGCTGCAATGTGGACATCTATCTGGGGAGGCCACCTGTGGATCTGCCTGTTTGGGGTATCAAGACTGCTTGAGTGCAGCCAAGGCCTGGGAAGAGCCGGATTATGGTGACTGCAAGCAGTGGGCAGTGCCAGGAGGGTACGGTCCTGCTGGCTTGCTGTGTGAAAGGGGATAGTCGCTAGGGGCTGGGAGCTTCCTTGGGCAGAGTGTGAAGGGTGAGGATGTGCTGGGACACCCAAGAATGGTGTAAGAACGTAAAGCTGTGAGGAATGAGGGCGAGCCCTGTTCCCTGTCACCATGAGGCTCCTGGCTCCTCCATCAACACAACCCACGCAGGGCAAGCAAGGCTTCAGTGTGTGATTGTCGAGTGCTTTGCCATGTGATGGCACTGACCCTAATAACAGCACGGGGTGATGGCTCCAACCCCCAGCACCACAGGGTTGCTATGAGGTGGTGGGTCCAGATTGTCCCTGCAAACTCACGCTCCTGTCGGGTGCCACCACAGCGAGTCCCGCTGGAGTTATCGCATGGCTTTTGTGCCATAGCACAAGCAGGGCCTGGGGAGAGACCTGGCCTTGCGGGGGCACTCGGCTCCTATCCAGCCCCTGCCACAACAGCTCTGCTCCCCAGAACGGGGATGCCCACAGACCTGAGGGAAGAGCCAGCCCCACATGTCCCCAAGGCCCTTCCCTGTCCCCGTGTGACAAGATGTCCTGGCAGTGTCCCAGCCCTGCATGGGGTCCCCACAAGCACCCTAATGGCTCAGGGCAGTCCTGTTCCCTTAGGGGGAATTCATCTCTTGCTGAATTACCCGAATAACCATTCTCTTTGTACATACAAACAGTACAGTGCTTGCATCTGTATTAACACTGTTCCACACTAAGTACTGATAGCTGGCTGCTTAAATGTTACTCTGGATTTTTTTTTTTTTTTAACAAGGCTTCCTTCTGATCTCTCTCCAGGTCACATCCCAGCTGCTCTGCAATGGGACCCCCGCTGTGACATGGTGGTGGTTCCCGTGGGATGGGCACCGGGACCAGGCCAAAACCCCAAGGACTTTCTGTGCAGCTCCTCCAGCTGTGCTGATGCCAAGGGGGATTTCCCTGAAGGAAACAGAGAATCAGATGCAGGGCTGTGGCCTGTGACAGGGCAGAAGTGGGTGCAGAACCACTGACAGCACCAACAGACTTCACTTCCCACCTTGAATCCTTCCCCAGACGCTCTGGCCCTCTCCTGCACCTGGCCCAAGCCCTGCTCAGCACTGCATTGATGCTCGTGGGGCCATCCACTGTGGCCAAATTTGGGGTGGGGGGTGGGGGGGTGGGGAGAGAGGAGCCTGCCATGCTGCTCGAGTCCCATCTAGAGGAGTCAGTGGGATGCAGAGAAACGGGAAGTGCTGCATTAAACAAAAGAGGCTATTTTGTGTCACTCAGTCAAGGGTTCACGGTGATGTTTCTTAGCAGCTAAGCTGGGGGCTATGGTCATTGTGTCTCACCACAGAGGGTCTCTCTCTTTCTCCGGAGGAGAAACGAGCATATACTCAGGGTGTCCTTCAAGACCAGCAGTTCTCAGGGTAGATATAAGTAAGCATCAGCCTCCCTGAGCCTTTTGGGTCCCAGCCAAATCCTCCCATCTGCTTTACAGGTCGATTCACTCCCAGGGACTGGGAACATTACCTATGTGCTCACCCATCTGGCTGCTGGGGGGGTGGACACAAAGTCCCCAAAAGCGATGCAATGGGTAGGATTCAGGTTTCTCCCCCATTTTGGGGCTCATGGTATACGGGAATGCAAGAGAGGGCCAGGTGGCTGTGTCAGATGGGTCCACGCCTGGTACTGGCCCGTTCTCTGCTGGTGGGGAGCCTCTTCCAGCCCTCTGCAGATCCTCACCCCTGGCTGTGATATTTTCAGTATTTCACCCCCTTTTGTTCTGCACCCCCAGCCCCGTGAATCCTTCCTTAATAGCTGCGTGAAAAGGCAGCTATGAATCATGCCCTATTTTGATGAGCAAACTGTTTTTTTTGGCATGGTGGCGGGGGCCCCTTTCCCGTGCTCCCCACCTGTGCCATGCTCTGGGGATGAGGATAGGGCAGCATCGGGCCAGTGCCCCGGGACGGGATTGTCCTTGACTGTACTAGTGGCATTTGTGGGGCTACAAAGTGCAAATCGAGAGAGCGAGACTGAGCATCACTCTGTTTCAGTGGTTTGGGTTTACCTAACAGCAGCATTTTTTATATTTTTTTGTCAAATAAAACTACAGTGGTTTAGCAGTCAGGCCAAGGGTTATGGGGCTTTTGGGACATGGCCCCCAGCCCCTTGCCCCCAGGACACACATGTGCCAGCTGCACGAGCCTTGCCTTCACGCTTTTCTCCCAAAAATCTGGTCCTGAGGATGGGAATGGGCTCAGAGGTTGCAAACCCCTCGGTCTCCCCATTACGCATTTAACATCTAGCTGCAAAAGCCCTACTGCCTCGTGGTGTCGTTTCCCTAACAAAGCCACCCTGTGGCTGTGCATTACCCAGTGCCAGAGAGCATTTCCAGCATCGTTAAACGCTGAGGTGCTGCTAATTCCCGGCCTCACCGCCCCAGAGGCGCGTCCTACCCGTGCACAGCCTCCAGCGCTGCCCGACATGGTTTTCGACATGGTGTAAAAAGCAAAAGCTCCAGAATTAGCGGGGCTGATGGCGGGTGTGGGCACCCAGGTACGCACCTGGTGCAGAGCAGCTCCCCGCCAGCCTGGTCCCGGCCCCCTCAGTCTGACCACTCGTTATCGTCCAGCTCTGAGTCGTCGTCCGACTCGCTGTACTCCACCGCGATCCGGCGGGACAAGATGGTGGCCACGTCATTGCCCACGGGCTCTTTCTTGGCCTCTTGCTCCCACTGCTCCTGGACTTTCCGCAGCTGGATCCCTGCATTAGGAAAGGAAAGGCTTTAGGGGCAGCATCACCCATAAGCATGTGTGACCACCCCCAGTTATATGCACTGGCTGGAAGGGGGCAGCCAGAGAATGGGCCATGATCACTAAGCTATAGCCCTCTTCCTTGGCTTCCACCCGGCCTTGAGGATATTGGAGCTTCCTGGGGGGCCAAATCTTTCGTTCAACCTGAAGATTTGCACTGAGCAGGAAGGAGGAATGTGCACAACCCTGGAGAATTGCATCAGCTGCAGTCTGAAAGGAGGCCAGGGACCCAGGAGTGCTGCCGTGGTGCCCCAAGTCACCTCCAGAGATGGGTTCCCCCCTCCCTGGCAGTGATGCGCCAAGTCAAAGAATCATCACAGAAGGGTTTGGGTTTGAAAGGACCTTAAAGCCCATCTAATTCCAGCCCCCTGCCGTGGGCAGGGACCTTCCCACCAGCCCAGGCTGCCTCCAGCCCCATCCACTCTGGCCTTGGGCACTGCCAGGAATGGGGCACCTACAGCTCCTCTGGGCAGCCTGTGCCAGGGCCTCACCACCCTCCGAGTAAATAATTTCTTCCTTATATCTCATCTAACCCTACCCTCTTTTGGTTTTAAGCCATTACCCCTTGTCCTAGCCCTACATCCCCCAATAAGGAGTCCCTTCCCAGCTGTCCCATAGCCCCCTTTAGGTATCAGTAGGCCGCTGTGAGGTCTCCCTGGAGCCTCCTCTTCTCCAGGCTGAACACCCCCAGCCCTCTCCCCACACGAGGTGCTACAGCCCTTGAAAAGCATCCCCTCCAACCCCCTCGGGGCCATCGATTCAGGTCCCATTCAGGTCCCACCACCTTGGTGCCTCACCCAGGGCCCTCCTTGAGTCAACTCAAGCCAACACCCCCAGCCCTGAACCACGAGGTGTGTTGGCGGGGGTGTCCCCCACCCCCCGGATCCCCACACCCAGCCTCACCCCTGCGGATGGCCGCCAGCAGGTCGCTCCGGGCATCGCTCATGGGCATCAGCGGGATGGCTGGCTTCCGCAGCTCGGTGGCAGGGGCCGGCGGCGACACCGAGTGTGCCGGTGAGGCGGCGAGCGCCGGGGGCCCTGGCGGTGGTGGCGGCGGGGCCACGGGGGGGCCCATGGGGCCGGCCTGCGGCGGGGAAGCAGAGTAGGGGCCTGGCGGTGCAGGGGGCGGCGGCGAGGGCGAGTAGGATGGGGGGGCGGCTGTGCCGGGGGGCAGCGCTGCGGGGGCTGCCATGGGGCTGTCGAAGGCGGTCTGCGCCGAGGGGATGACGGGTGGTGGGGGCGGCGGGGCTGGCGGCACAAAGTACTCTGCCATCGGCACTGGTTGTGGGCTGTGAGGGAGGAAGAGGTGTCAGCAACATGGGGAATGATGCCGGACACCCCCCTTCACCCCAAACCCTAGGGACTTACCCAAAATCCTTGACCAAGTGTGGCCTAGGCCCATTCAGCACAGCCTCAGGGGGCTGCGGTGCGTGGGGTGGCTGGGCACGGTTGAGGCTGTTCTGCCGGCTGCCCGCTGGCGGGCGGTAGACGTGCTCCTGGGGGGGCACGGCCGCCAGGACCCCCTCCTTGTGCTCGGCCGGCAGGTGGGCAGCGGGGGCCAGCAGCTGTGCCGGGTGGTTGGGGCTCGCTGGGTACGAGTGGTCGGCAGCATCTGAGGCATAGGATCTATGGCAAGGGGAAAAGCCAAGGGTCATATGGGCAGGAGGGGTCAGGGTGGGCAAGGAGGAGGTTTGGGGTGTTGTGGGGTTGAGGAAAGCAGACACAAAGCAGAGACAGACAAGGAGGCACGGAGGGGAGGAGGAGGTTGCAATGGAGCTGGACCAGTCTCCTCCCTTGGCTCCTAAAGCTCTCTGACTTTATCCCAACATCAAGGTCCAGGATGCGACCCCGGTGGGCACCAGGACGGTGTTGTGCCTGAAGCTACACAGGCATGGGCTCATCACCCCCTCCTTGCCCCGAAACCCTTCCTGCTACGGGTGGTGCCTTCCCCCATGGACAGAGGACAACCAGAAATGCGTTCCCCCAAGGACGAAGGAGACAACCAGAAGTGCCGAAAAGCAAAGGAAGCTCAGTGAGCTGAATGCGTAATAGGTAAAACCTGCCTATTGTCTGGGGACAGTGATCCTTCCGATGATGCCATGTGATATGGGGATGGTGAGAACCTGTTATCGGGCCGAAACTCTTTATCGTACGCCATCATGTTCCACTCCAGGCGCCGGTTACGGGCTTTCCGCACTTTCTTCACCTCCCGGGTGGAGTCCTCCACCAGCCGCTGCTCCTGGGGGCACACAAGCCACAGATCCACCTCCACCCCACGTCCTTCAGCCCTTGGGTGATGCCTGGGGGGCATCGCCCAGCTGCACCCACCGTGGTGCCCTCCCTGCGCCCGCTACCTTCTGCCTGCGCTTCTCCTTCCTCTTATCCTCTGTTGCCTGCAGCATCTTCTCCTTCCACAGGTTGAAGAAGTAAGAGGGGTCGGTGTAGAACTTGAGGCCGTCCTTCTTGTCATCCCTGGGGGGAAAGGAGGGGGCTATTAGGAACGGGGGAGGGAATCCCAAAAAGATTTCAGTGCTAGCAATGGCAGTGCATGGATGGAGACCCCCCCCCCCCCCAGCCCTTCCCACCATCACCAGTTCCACCAGCATCCCCTGGTCCCTACCCTGTCCCACCTCATGCCCCTTTTGGGGCTTTCCGTACAGGTTTTTCATGTAGCCCAAGGGCTCCACTGCGAGCGGGGACAGTGGGGCAGCTGCCTTGGGCATTTATTCCCCCAAACGAGACCCCATCATTTTTCTGGAGAAGACCCCTTTCCCCCCATGGGGAAGTTTGGTATGACCACAGCTATAAGCTGGTGGACCTCCATGAACATGTCCAACACGGAGCTGTGATTACCTGCACTGTGGTTACCTTACCACATTAGGATCCTGCGGACATGGCACTAAGGGACATGATTAAGTGGTGGGATTTGGTAAGTCAGGTTCACAGAACCACAGAATGAGTGAGGTTGGACGGGACCGCTGGGTCCACCTGGTCCAACCCCTGCTCCAGCAGGGCCATGCAGAGCGGGTTGCCCAGGACCATGTCCAGAAGCTTTTGAAGACTTCCAAGGAAGTCCACAACCTCTCTAGGCACCAAAACTGAAAACAGTCATCGCAAATTAGCACCAGAGCTATAGCACATGCAAGGTTGATAGTTGGACTCAATGATCTTGAAGGTCCTCTCCAACCTAGGTGATTCTGTGGTGCAGGGCCACACATTCCAGGTGCCCTATGGTGGCACAGCCATAGGGAAAACAGCATTTCCAGCCCTCACCAAGCAGCAAAGTGGCTGCACACCCTGGCACCTCTCCTGGAAGGGTCCCCATGGGTTCCCCACATTCTGAGGAGCGTCAGAGGGGCTGTCCCACCTGTATGGTGTCAGGATGTTGAGCGGCGGGGGCTTGTCGCAGCGCTGGTACATCTCCATCACCGGGTTGGGGATGGAGTTGCGAGAAACCACCTGCTGGTTCTGCACCGTGGAACTCTTGAACGCCTTCCGCATGTTGATGTCCTGCAGAGAAACTGGGGGCGTGGGGCAGGGGGGGGATGGATGCAGGGGTGGCCTTGCACCTGGCACCGGGCAGGTGCCTCCCAGCCCCCAGAACGCCCCGGGCATGGTGCTTCCCGCCCCGTGGTCCTCACCTTCCTCCACAGTGGAGTCCAGCTGCGTCACCTTGATGACCAGCAGGTCCACCCGCTCCTGCAGCGAGTTCATCCGCATGTAGAAGCTGTTGGCCTCATTGAACAGCTCCCCAAAGATGTCCTCGGCGTGCCGGCCTGCCGGGGGGACCCATGAGCTGTGACCTGGCACTGTGCTGCCCACGGGGACACCAAATCCTCTCCGACTTTTTGCATGCCAGCAGCTCCCTAAGTACATCGTTCCTCTTTCTGGGCGTATTTTAGAAAGTTATCTAATTCTGGAGGGGTGAAAAAGGCACTAGAGGGAGAGCCTGTACTGCTCTTTCTATTTTAATTCAATATTCAGGAGCAAAATAGGTTTCCCCTATTACATGTCCCCACTCGCATCTGCAGTGCTCTTGTCCTTCCCTTTGCTGCAGGAATCGGAGCTGGGGCAGGAAGGCAGGCGGGGACTTGGACCTTTTATACAGAGCTGTCTTTCACCTGGAGTATTCAAGTGGCTCCAGGAGTGCTCTGCATTAAAAAGAAGAGGGTTTTTAAAACCTGAATAAGTAGCCTGACTGTCCTATTTCCAGACAAGTCAAGAAATGAGGGGTTCTCAAAGAGAGCAGCGATGGGAGGAAAGTGGGTCTTAAAACACCCTCACATCCTCCCTTTGGACCTGAGCATCCTCCTTTCTTTATTCTCTGGATAATTCCCACCCAGTCAGGGGCTCTTTGACCAGTATCAAACTGGGGCGAGCGACCGCAGCATCCCAGCACCCTGGCCGTCCCCAGCCCCGGTGCGGGGTGGCAGCAGCCCCCAGGGGGATGTCCCCAGGGGACGCTGAGCTGTGACTTACTGAGGCTGCCCAGCTGCTTGATGATGGCAGCCAGCGTGCTGTTGGTGACACACTCCAGCTCGCTCGTCACCCCCTCGGGCAGAGCCCCCCGGCACAGGTGCCGGGGCTCAATGTTCCTCTTCACCAGCGGCATGCTGCCGGCAAGTACTCACACTCTCCTGGGTGAGGAAAAAAGAGGAAGAAATGACCCCAAAACAGCTTTTTCCATTTGCATTCCCCCTGATTCTCTCCCCTTTCTCCCCAAGGGACTTATCTGGGACACGGCGGTGACGGAGCTGGGCTCAAAGCAGAAGCAAACCCCCACGTGCTACAGCCCCTATGACGGCCCCACAACACCCTGACCCAAAGAGGAGCGAGCGAGCGCCTGTAATTCCATCATTTCCAGCTGACTGCAAAGCTCCCCAGGGTTTTCTTTTTATCTGTGCTCACACCACACCGATTGGGCCACCGTGTCCTGCCCTGCTCCCTGCAGCAACCCTGCGCGCCCCCAAACGCTGCCAGCCCCATATTAACCGTCCCCATGCAACCTGGGATCCCCCCATCTTCATCAACATCCCATAAAATGCTTTGGCAGCGGAGGGAGAAGCTTCCCAGCAGCGATGCTAACAGCTGGGAGCGGGGCAGCCAGGCATCAACAGGGTAATGCCGACCACAGCAGGAGCCAGAAATGTGCCGAGCTCGCATTTTTTGGCCCCGGTGGCGCTGCGCAGAACAGTTTCCCATTGATAGTGCCCGGCCGGGCTCCCCAGCTCGGCGGGATTTTTCTAATGCAAATGCAAGCTGCCCCGACCAAACAGCGCAAAACTTGTGTCTAAATCATTAATACCGAGCTTCCGAAAGGGCCGATTGTGCTCCTGCAGCACAATGGCAGATGCTATTCTGCCTGCCGAGCTTATTCCCTCCGGCGCTTCCCAAAGCGAGGGAGAAAGCTGTTAATGAGCCGCTTGTGCCCAGCGATGGGAAAGGGGGAGCCTGAGCACAGGTGGAATTTGGCCAAGACTAACTCATTATTTCTTCTACATGTCCAGTGTGGTCCAAAAACCAGACCCCACCGCTCCTGGAAGCGCTGCAGGTGGCCACGGGTGCACCAGCACCACCAGCCAGGCAGAGCCACCCACTGGTGACACTAAACCTGGGCAGCTGCAGGCCAAAAAGGGCCAAATTGCCAACTTCAGGTGGGCGCTGCCAGCCCATAATCATCCTCAGCAGCCTCACCTGGGCCCACAGCACCCCTGGGCCAGGTTATTTAAGGTTATCCAAGGGTTGTAGGTGCTCCCTGAGTGCTGCTGTGGCTGTGCCCTGGTGGATCTCAGTGCTGTAAGTGGCTCCTGCCATGGGAACAGACGAAAAAAGGACAGACCTGAAAGGCCACGGGGGGCTGCTCCTGGGCCACCGATCCCTCAGCTCAGGGAGGCTGGAGGCTCACATGTGCGATGAGTGGGGCGGTCTCGGCCCCAATCCTGGGTGGCAGTGAGGATCAGCTGCAGCTGACACAGGAACCATAGGGCTGAGCTGCGCCCACCAGCCCCTGCCAAGCCCATCTCTAACAAGCTTGTTTCCCATTTCCACGGACAGGGGAAGGGTCAGGCCCTCCAGCCAAGCGGAGGAGAAGCTGACTGCCTGGCCAGCCCGGTGTCAGATCTGCATGGGCTGCCCCGTGCCCCAGCACATCCCACCGGGAGCACCGCCTGCGCCTCTCCCCCAGCCCTCTGCCTCCGCCAGGAGGCTTCACAAGCGAGCGCTTTGTGGCGAAGTGCGACATAACACGGCTAAAAATATTCCTGAAGAGTTTTATTAGTAAATGCCACAGTGTTTTTTTTTTTTTCCTCCCCCTTCTGCTGCAAAGCGCTCCAGCTCGAGGAACAGCACTTGGCTAAATTGCCTCTAAATCACAAACCCCTCGTGAGGCTGGGCTCTGCAGTGCAAACCTTAGCCAAAAAGCCTCCTTAGGAGGATGCTGTAAATGTGACTGCCTCCTTACCTTGTGGTTAGAATAAAGAGCTGGTCCTGCTGCTTTGAAACGAGCAGGCTCCATGTTTTTACCTAAACTGTCTCTTTACAGCTATGCCACCAGCGCATGCCAGAAAGTAATTGGCAAGTAGGTTTTCACGGGGATGATTTCCTTGGTTTTCAGCTGATGCGGGTTTTCTGGATCTATGCGAAAATAATGGGTACCCTAACAGCAAAGGGGAGAGGAAAAGGAGTAGATGAAGCTACGTGGGGGCCTCCTCTGTCACTCTCCATGGTCTGCAGGAGTGCCAGGGACAGGGCAGGGGACGGGCAGCACCGATCCCGTGTGCTTTTTGACTGGAAAAATCCGGCTGGCCCGGGAATCACGCCTTGTTTTTAATGACTCCCCATCAGCAAAGGAAAATCTTTCAATGACATTTCTCCCTTTCTGTGCCCAGCTCATTAAAGGAAGGCTGGCTCTCTCCCTCTCATGCCGGCGGCCTGTGCGAACGGGACGCTCGCTGCTCAACAAACCGGCCTTTTTCTCCCCGAAATAGAAGGCGCTTTGATAAACGTGGGGCAGCCTCAGTGAGCAGCAGGGGTCTTTCTGGGCACCGGGTGCTCGCTGCTTGGGAACAGCCGCGCTCCAGCCAGCAAAATCGTGTTGCCCTGCGATAGATGGGCAGCTCTGCAAAAAGCATTCTGGCTTTTGTTTTGTTTTGTTTTGTTTTTTCCTTTTGGCTTGAGGGCTGTTGCTTGTTACTTGTCAAGAGCTTGGCATCCCCGGCTGATTTGTCATCTACCAGAAAATGGAGGATGAGCATCTTCGGTTCAGAACTGGGCCGAGGGAGATGACAGCTCGAAGCAAAATATGCTTCAGCTCCGGTTTTCTCCATGGGCTCTCCAGCTCCTGGGGAAAGGAGCCGGGCATTTGGGGACTCGGTTGCATCACAGGCACTATGTGCAAGAGCCCTCGGCGTGCCCTGTGCTTGCAACAGAGGAGCACGGCGCACGTTAACCTCCTGCCTGCCGTGCTGAGCCGTGCCGCCCAGCCTGAACCAGGCATGCTCCTGAAGCACAGAAATGCCATCCAAATACCTTTTTTTCCCCATCTTTTTCTCACCAAAACCAGCAGCCTCTCTAAACTCCAGGCAGCACAGCAATCGAGGGGTGTGCCTTGGCGCACCGAACTTTTGGGGATGAATTATTAATTCTGCCATCGCTGACCTGCCTGCGCGCCCAGGTCCTGCGCTCCCCATCTCGAGGCCAGCTGCTGGATGCCTGGCACAACCAAAACAGCCCTAAACTACCCCAAAAAAAGCATCGTTCCCGATCTGTGGGCATGTCATCACTGTGACACCACCGCCAGGCATTGAGAGCTGGAGTTTGGAGCGCCGTTATCAAAGCTCCCCGCAAGAAGCTGAATCACCAAGCGCCGAGGCCTGGGCTCTGCACCCCTGGGGGGTGTGTGCGCCTGCTGGGGGGGCTCCAGACCCCGGGGGGGGGGGCACGCACAGGTCCAGGTTATCCTCTGCAGCAATGCACGGCAGCGGGGCCCCCCCGGTGCACAAATGGGAAGCGAGAGAGGATGCGAAGCGAGGGCCCCTCCCCGCTGTGCAGGGCGTGCAGGTCCCCCCTCCATGCGGCAATGCACGGTGACAGCCCCCTCCCCGGCCGTGCACGGGTGCAAAGCCCCCCCCTCCTCTCCACCCACCCCCCACCCACACAAGGCTACAAAGCGGCCAGGATCCCCCCCATAAGGATGCAAAGCGATGCCCACCCCCGCCGTGCAAGGATGCAAAGAGGCCTGACCCCCTACCCACCCCCCCGTTCTCCATGCAAGGATGCAAAGAGGCGCAGACCCCCCCCTCAAAAAAAAGGTGAAAAACGGCGGAGGATCCCCCCCCACCTCCAAAAAAAAATGCAAAGTGACAGGGACCCCCCCATGCAAGGATGCAGAGCAATCCAGCCCCCCCATACAAACCGGGGGGGGGGGCACCCCTGCAATACAAGGATGCAAACCGGTGGAGCCCCCCCCTCCCCACGCAAAAACGCAAAGCAGTGCCCCTCTGCGAGAAGCGCGGAGCGCCCCAATAAAAACCTGCAAAGCGATGGGGGGAAACCACAAATCCCCCCCACGCACACCCCCCGGTCCCCCTCCTCCGCGGCCGCCTGCTCACCTCCGCCGGCTCCGGGCTGGGGGGGACCCGGGGGGCCGGGGGGGGGGCTCCGGGGCTGCGGCCGCCGCCGTGCCCGGGCCGCCCCGCTCCGCTCCGCTCCGCGCCGCTCCGCAGTGCGCGCACGGCGCATGTGTCCCCCCCCCGCCGCCTCCGCCCCGCTCCGCCCCGCTCCGCACGGGCGGCCCCGGCCCCCCCCAGCCCGAGGTGATGCCCCCTCCCTCACCCCCTTCCAGACAGCGTGAAAATCTTTTATTCCCCCCCCCTTTTTTTTTTCCCCAGGATGAAAAAGACAACCCCTTTGTTTTTCTTTTTTTTTTTTTTTTTTGCCTTTTTCCCCCTTTTTTCCCCCCTTTTTTCCTTTTTTTTTTTCTTTCTTTTTTTCCTTTATTTATTTATTTATTTATTTATTTTTCTAAGGGCTCAGACTGCCCAGGCAGAAATCCTGCGAAGGCCAGGCGAAGGATGCTGGAAGGATGCACCAGGAGGATCGGCAGCAGCTCAGGCACCATCTTCTCAGCTTCCTTGTGGTCACCTTGTGGGCACCGCCTCCCTCACGCTTCCTCCTTGCCCTACAACGTCCCCGCACCCTGGGCATCCCCGTGGGGCTACCATCAGCCCAATGCCCCCACCAAGAAGCCCCTTGGCACCAGGTGGTGGAGCCTCGGTCCTCTCCATGCCACGTGCTGGAGCCGCCCTTGTCGAGAGGCTGATTTTGTGTCACCCATCGGGCTGGAGGCGTGGGTGCAGGAAGCAGGGCTCGCTTCTCCTTTTGGTGTTTTGGAAGCCATGGGGCTTCCAAATCCTGCTGCACCCCCGGCACTGGGTTGCCACCAGCTGGCGAGGCTGTGCCAGGAGGCTCTGTCCTGTCCCCTGGTTTTTAGTGACACGTGGCCAGGCTTGGAAGGTGCAGGCTGCGTGCCCTAGGACCCCACGCAGCTCGGCCATCTGCTCCACACCATGGGGACGGGCAGAGGAACACAGCACGGTGCTCCTGTTGGTGTGTTTTGGCAGAGGGTCCAGCCAAGGGAGGCATTTGCATACCGATTCTGCCTTTTTCATGCATCATGTTGGTTAGGCACATCCCTTCCCAGGCCATTCCTGGGCTGGGGGTGGCTCAGACGGTGCCAGGAGTTGGATTGCAGAGCACCCACGGGGTTGGGTGGATGGGAGGATGCTCCTCTGCTCCCAAATCTGGTGTGTGCAGTGGTCCCGCTCTGCACCACGGGGCAGGGCAGCCCTCCCAGCCCCACAGCTCATGGAGGTGCCCCGGGTTTGCCACGCCCAGCATGGGGCCAACCTTACGCCGTGCAAGGATGTGACCCCCGACCTCCCCATCTATGGGGAACTTGCCATGCCCAGAGCAATGTGCAATTACCAGAACACCACGGGAACACTTTATCCTGGGGGCACATCCCCATATTTCCCTGCTAGTGATGCCCTGGGCTCTTTGGGATTTAATCTGTTTGAGATTTAACTCAACAGCAGCTCCTGCACTGATGCTTTGGCTCCTTTCAGTGGCACAGGAGGTGCTGGGGTGGGCACCCAGCCACAGCACCCATAACTTCAGCTCTCCACTGGCCCCAGCTATGGCAGGCATGCCAAACCAGAGCCAAAAGCCAAGAGTTTTGGGTCCCAGAGGAGATCCCAGGTGCCATGCCGCTACCTCATGCGCTCTCCTCCCGCACAGGTTGCTGCAAGGGGTGAGGTAATCCTGGGCAACTCCTGACTTCCACGGAAATGCCTGGAGGCCACGATGATTATCACCGTAATTAGCCTCTCTGATTTTTTCTTGGTGTTCTATAAAATATTAATTTCCAGCTGGATCCTCGCCTCCTTTGTGCGCCGGCCCCACATCTCTCGGTCGGCAGAGCACCTCAGGCAGCCCCCAGGGATGTCCTGTGGGGCGGTGCGGCACGGCACAGCCGGCGGCCGGGCGCTGCTTTTGGAGAGGTGAGGTGCAAAAGAAATGAGGCATGCACAGAAACCGCCCTTCACACCTCTTCACCTGGTTGGCGAAGGTGAATGGGCAGCTGGAGAGAACACAGCGCTGCAATTTGGAATGGCAAAACGAAGCCCAACGTGGGGCTCGACGCCTGGAAAGCCCTCGGGGCGCTGGCTTCTCACCGTGACAAGCCCCAGCCTCCGGCCTCTGTGTTCCAGCCTCCCTGCCAGGGGGTGACTGCTGCCTTAACGCTGCCCCGAAAATGTTTGTTCCCCCGGGAGGACAGTGTGTCGCCTTTGTCAGGCCAGATGTCACGGCTGTCGCAGCCAGGGCTGAAAGCTACAAAGAAAAGCCTCGCTAATGACGGGCATGTGGGGCCGCGGCTGTGCCAGGCATGACAATGTCCCGGCTGGAGCTGGGTTTTTTGTCTGGGCACCAGAAGCTGCCAGCAATGTTTTGTCTTCGATGCTGGCTCGGAACAGCCCTGCGGCGGGGCTGGAGCCCCCCGACACCGTGCAGCGCCCAGGGAGGTCGCAGCCTGCTGTTAACTCCTGTTCTTTTCCAAGGGCACATCCCTCCGATACGATTCCCGCGGTGTTTTTGTAAGATATTCCCACCCAGCCTCCCTTCCCTGCTGCTTTTTTTTTTGGAGCCACCGACTGCTTTTTATTGGAGCCACCGACCCCTGTGCCCCCCCGGCTCTGTTTGGCGTCCCACCAGGCGATGCTGCCGGCTGGGGCTCGGCACGAGGTGGGCAGGATACGACCCCACGAGGGCCTGCCGAGACCACGGGGGGGGAAAAAATCCCATCGGGATGCCGTGTGCGGTGGGGAAGGGCTCCCCCATTTTCCCTTGGGTTTCAGCTGCACTCTACCGAGGGGGCTGAAAGGGCAAGCCCGGAGCCCCCCCGCCGCGGGGCTGAGACCTGGGAGCTGCGGCTGCGAGCGTCGGCAGGGGGCAGTGGAAGATGCTCCCATCCTGCTGCTGCCGAGTCGGGGATCCGGGGAGGAGACTGCGGCGGAGGAAGGGGAATAAATCTGCAATTCCTCCGGCGGCGGGGTCGGGTGGCGCTGGTGGGGGCGCAATCCCGCCGCGCTGGAGTAAATCGGGGATGTAAATGAGAAATAAAAACCCCTGCGTAAAAACGGCCGGGGGGAGGGGGGCGCACAGCCAAAGAGCCGCCGGCTTTTTGGGGACCCCCCCCTCGAGGCCGCCCCATATCTGCCTGCCCCCTGAGCCGCCTTCACCTGCCGCGCGAGGGGTTCCCCCCCCCCCCCCCCCCCGATCCTTTATTCCTCTCCCACCACCCCAAAAACAAAGCACAACACAACACCCTCCCGGTGCTGCCCCACTTTAGGGGAGGGCTGGGGGCGGCGCTGGCGGGGGCCCGCCCCGGGGCTGTGCCCGCCGCAGGATGCGGTGGCGGCGGCGCTGGGCGATGCGGGGCGGCGGCGGGACCCGGGGCCACCCCTGAGCCCCTCGGGGACCCCGGCCGGGGAGGGCTGGGCGGGTCTTGGGGTGGGCCGGGGGGGAGAAAGGGCCGGGCGGGGGGGGCGCGAGGGGAGGGGGTGGGCGCGCAGGTAGGGGCCGGGGTTGGGGCGATGGAGGAGGAGGAGGAGGATGGAGGCGGCGGAGGAGGGGAGGCGGGGAGGGAGGCTGCGGCAGGAGGGGGCGGGCGGGGGGGCCGGCCGGGGGGGCCGGCGGGCATTTGGGACCGGCTGCGGGGCAGGCGGGCGGCGGGCGGCGGCCGGAGCGCGGCCGCGATGGCGCAGCGACGGGCGGCGGGCAGCGAGGGGGAGCCGGGCACCGGCACCGGGACCGGCACCGGGGACGGGACCGGGACCGGGGACGGGACCGGGACCGGGGACGGGACCGGGAATGGGAACGGGAACGGGGCCGGGAACGGGGCCGGGAGCGGGGCCGCCGCGCCCTTCCAGCCCCCCGAGGGCGGCTTCGGCTGGGTTGTGGTCTTCGCCGCCGCTTGGTGCAACGGCTCCATCTTCGGCATCCACAACTCCTTCGGGATCATCTACACCATGCTGCAGAGCGACCTGGGCGAGGGCGAGAACGACCCCGCGCTGGAGTTTAAAACAGGTACGGGACCCCCTTCCCGACCCCCTTCCCGACCCCCTTCCCGACCCCTTTCCCATCCCGGCCCCCCGGAGCCTCCGCTGGAGGCATTGAACTGTGCTTGCTCCCTGCCCCCGCCATCCCTGCCCTCCTTACTATATTTATCTCTGGCACTGTCATGTGTTTCTAAGCTACTACGTACTCAATTAAAAGTAATTCATCCGAAAAGCGTGCCCGCACCCCGTCCCGCCCGCCCGCCCCGCGTTTTGGCGTGAGGAGCAGGCGGCGTGTGCCGGCCACCCGCTTGTTGGGTTTGCCTCTTGATTCTCGGTGTGGGTTTTCTGGGCTGCCTGCCTGCCCTATCTCTGGGATCGGGGTGGGAGAGCATCTGCCTGGCAGCCACGCTTCCTCGAAGCCACGGCCACCCGGCGTGCGTGGGTCCTGAAGCGCTGCCATGGGGCCTCGTCCCCAAACGGTGCCTTTTGGTGGGACCAAAAACCAGCTCGAGGCTGCGTTGTGTTAACGCTGGGCACGGGGAAGTTTCTCATTTTGATGTCTCTGCTGTTTGAGTGGAGTTGGCAGAGGGACCCCAGCTGCAGGGTGCAGGCCAGGGGCCCCCGAGGGACGCCTGCCTTGTCCCAGGGCTCGGCATCCTCCAGGAGCAGGTCACCTCCGTCCCCGTGGTGTGCACCGTGGCCCAGCTTGCTGGGTAGGAACAAGTGCTTGTGGTTTTGCCATCACTCCGGATGAGGCTAGGGCTATCCAGGGGATGTCAAGGGGCTCAAACTTGAATTTTGGGGACCACCACTGCCCAAGCTGCCCCATGCATTGGTGACCCCAGCCATGGGCACACAAGGAGGAAAGCAATGCTGGGCTGCACCCGAGGATGCAGAATTAACCCCAGGGGTGCAGAATTAACCCTGGGGATGCAGAATTAACCCTGTGGTGCTGTTACCAGAGAGACGATGGGCAGCGGCAGCATGGCAGGGAGCTGGGAACGTGCAGACGATTGTAATTACCGTGATTGATGTCCGTGTGTGTGTGTGCCTGCGCGTTGTGCGTGCCATCCCCGGGAAGCTCATCGCACAGCGCGCTGTTTCCTGCTCCCCGTGATCCTATCTAGAGAGCCTGAGGCAGAGCTGCAGAAGTTGTAACAAAAGAAATTAAATACTGCGAGTTCTGGTGGTTTCACAGCTGCATGCCCAAGACTGGGTTCGGAGGAGACAGCATCTGCCTCCTGCTCCTGAGATCTATTTATTTATGGCTATGACCGCACAGAGGCCTCAAAAAAGAAAGGTGTGTGGGCGTGCGAGGTGAACCCGGGCTTGGTAATTAAATTGCCTGGGTGACGAATATGCATTTAGGTCTGGGCGCCTAACGAAGAGGCCGCTGATAACCTCAGTGCGGCGGGCTCCGCACAGGGCCAGCAGGTCCCACCTCATTGTGCCACGGTTTTGGGGGTAAATCCGTGGGGCTGGGGGCCCATGGGGGCCATGGGACATGGAGCAGGCCCCCCCCAGCCCTTCCTCCCCCCCGCCACTGTCCCTCCCTGCGTGGGGTTGCATAATTTCCCCGCGGCGGTCGTTTGCGTGCAAACATAATCAGGAAAAGTGTTGTAGCTCCTTTCCAAGCACTGAAGTGATACGGCCTTCCTGAAAAGACCGGTGCTGTCTGTCTGTCTGTCTGTTCCCCAGCATCCATCTGCTCCTGACGGCTGGAAGTGGTGGCCGAGCTCCGGGGTCCCCCTTGCCCCCTGCAGAACTGGGGGACGTGATGGGGACCTGCTGGCCCCATCCCACCCCGATACCCAGCATGGCCCCAAGCACCTCGCTTTCTTCTTCAGCCCCCGGGGGCTGTGTCCCCAGAGCCCCTCTCTGCTCCCAAGCAGGTGGGTTTGTGCCCAAGAGGGAGCTCGGAGAGCCCCGCCGCAGGCCAGCCAGCATCCCTTTAAAAATAGGGTTATGTTTATGCTGAAGCGGGTACTAGTCTGAACCAAACAATAGCCGCCCCAGCACACGGCTATAATTATCAAGGTTTATTCCTTGTTTGCATTGGTCACGTTTTCTTGCGTTTGATCTTGAGAGACGCAGGATCCACGGAGTTCAGATTTCGGGTCAGGCTGTGAAAACAAACCCTCTCCCAACAATGCATTGAATGCATACGCTGCTTTGTTTGAAGGAATATAACCGCGAGGTGTCTGTAAACACGCAGCGGCCGCGACCACCGCCGTGCCCCTTCGCAGCGTGAAGCCTGAGCCGGGACTTTTGCAAGGCACACTCTGTGCTTTCGGCTTTGTTTTCTTTTTGGGGGGAGGCAGAGGGCTTGCTGACACTGGGATAAAAAAAAACTACACAACAACAACCTTGCACACGAGCCAGGAAAAAGCCCGTTCTCCTCTGCGGAGAGGTGCTGGGTGATGTCTGAGGGTGTTTGCTGGGTGCCGTGCGGTGCTCGCCGGCCCCAGCCTGGACACTGAAGGCACCAAGGCAGCTTTGGGGTCTGGAGAGGATTACATTGATTTATTTATTTTTTTCCCCAGCTAATTTTGGGGTTGGGCACCTGGGATAGGATTATGTTGATTTATTTTTTTCCCCAGTAATATTTTCATTGATCTCCTTTTTCTCCCCTCCTCCGCTTCATGTCAATACCCTAGGTACAGATTAACTCCCCTTTTGCTTAATCTTTAATGCTCCGATTGCTCAAAATGGGAGCTGCGGGTGCTCAGAGGAGCTGCTCGGGTTCAGCCGCAGCCCCTGCGAGTGCGGCTGTGCGTCCTGCAGCCTCCTCCTCCCGCCCGTGCGTGGGGACGGGGGGAGCAGCTTTCCCCCCTTTAGCCCGGCCCCAGCCGGGGAGTGGAGGCTGCCGGAGCCCTCGGCTCGTCGGTCTCGCTGATGCCAGCCAGGTTTGGCCGGGTGTCATCTTCGTACCCGGCTTCCCAACTGGTTTCACGGGGAATTTCTTCGGGGACGTCCTGTTTTGTGTGCCCGGGGGGGGCGAGCTGGGCTGGAAGGGGCTGGTTTTAAGCCAGAGTCGTAATGGAGCGAGGAGGCTCGGTGAGAAGGCGTGAGCTTGTTTCATGACAAAATAAAGCTGAAATAAGGAGGGAACGGGAGGAGGAACCAGCACGGCCTCCTCTGGGGCTTGAGGAGCCCCAGGGCCAGTGAGCACTGCTGGAGCCGCCTCCACGAGGGAAACCCCGGGGAGAGTAAATCACAGGAGGTAGCTCTTGGAAGCGGTCCCAATTAATTTTAGCAGTGCTCCACAGCCCGGAGGAGGCTGGATGGGAGCGGCCACCACCGAAGTGCACTTTATTTAGCCCGCTGCTGCAAAAGACATCTTCCCCAGGTGTTTGCTCTGGGCTTTGGGGTTGGGGCCAGCACCCTTACCCGTGCTTACACACTGGGAGATGTGTCTAAGACCCGTGATGGGTGCTAGCTCCTGGGAGGGCTCCTGAAGATGGCACTTGGGCCGTCACCTCCTTACCCAAATCTGCGCGACTTGGCGCTTTTATTTTTACCTGTTGGCTGCCATCACTCGCCCCACACACCCAGAACATGCTGGGGGCTTCCCAAGTCTCCAGACCTCACCCAGGTCTCCAGACCTCACCTGGGTCTCCAAACCTCACCCTCATCCTCCAGCAGCCAGCTGAGGGAGTTCTCCAGTCTCTGTTGTGCTTCTGTAATTAATGGGCAATGATAAGAACCCATTGAGCCCCCTTTTTCCCCAGGCTGAGCACCCCAGTAGGAGAGGTGCTCCTGGCCCCCCCGCCTGGTGCGAAGGAGACCACCAGAGCTGGTGGAGGTGGAACGGGGGCTGCCGGACCTCTCCTGGGCACCTCAGGGTGCTTGGGACAAAGGGCGAGCCTGGATTTCCACCCAGCCATGCCAGGGGAGCACCTGGAGGCTGGTTTTGTGACCTGCACCATGCCAAGGGAAAATTCCTGTGGGAATACGGGGGGCAGCAGGCAGCACTGCCCCCGCCATACTAACGGGGAGCTAATCCCAGAGGGAGCCGCAGCACCCAGGGCTGTTTTTTTCAGGGGATTGGGATCCGTCAGCACCAGGCACCGGGTAACCTTTTGCTTTTTTTTTTTTTCCTCTCCTCTGGGTGACTCCTCGGGAGCTCTGCCAAAGCGGTGCTCAGCTAATGTCAGCGGCTCGAGTGTCAGCATGGCCGGGGAGGAGGCGATGCGCAGGGCCAGGGTGGGTGCTGGGGGGCATAGGGTCTCACCTCAACCCCATGGGTGGCTCCCGAAGTGGTGTCCCCCAGGAACCAGTGTGCCCAGAGGGACTTCTCCCAAACAGCTGAGTGCTCCAGCACCCACGTGCTGCTGCAACACCTGCAGCCGAGCTGCACCCACCGCAGCATTCGCTGCTTGCTGCTCTTTTCTCCTCCTCTTCCTCGAAGGATTGATCGCTCCCTGCTCCCAGGGAAGGCGATGCTGCTTTTGGCACCCGTCCCTGCCCAGTGGGGCATGTGCTGGGCTGGGCATCGCCGGCGGGCACCGGTACCACGGCAGCAGCTCAGTTCACGCCGGGCTATTTCCGTGCATCCACCCCAAAGGCAGTCAGGGCGGTTGCAAAATGCCCGTGACGTGTGCCCGGCATTGCTGCAACACGCTTTTCATGTGTGAGCGGTTCAGGATCGCTTCTTCCCCCGGTGCCTCGCACAACTGGTCCTGCCGGCTGCCGGGCACGGACCACGGGCAGCAGCGCTGCCCTGCTCCGTCCTTCTAGGGTGCAGGCTGGCTCGTCTTCAGGGCTTTGGGTTTTTGGGGCTTAACCCCTAGATCCCCCATACGTGATTTAGGGTAGGTGGCTGGGTGAAGCCTCACCATGCTCCCTCCCTTTGCAGGATGCCACCAGGTTGTGGCTTTTTGGGCCAGAGTTTTACCCCGCCATGGCTCGTTTTCGGCAGCAGCCACCCAGGCGTGCATGGGACCAGCAGAGGATGGCGCCGTGATGCTCTGAGGACCATCAGAGCAGCTCCTGGCGCCATGTCCCAGCGTGGACACCTCGCTGCAAGATGGGGACGGTGCCTGTGGCTTTGGGAAACAGTGCCCTGGGACATTGGGTCTGCAAACCCACAGCGGAGCAGGTCGCAAGGGACACCAACAGCACGCCTTGGTGTCACGGGACCCCGTTTCTCCCCTATCTTTCTGTTTTGTTTTGGCTCTGGGTTTGGATGTAGCAGCTCAGAGGGGTTGTTTGCTCCTTTCCCAGAGACCTGCCGGGGACTGCATCACCTAGGGCCGGCAGCCTTGCATGGGCCAACTTGCTGGGGTTTGCCCGGTGCAGCGCTGCAGGGGGACTCCAGCAAGGCACCCCCGTGGTCCCCTGGGAACGAGGCACACGGCCCTTGGCAAGCAGCGTCCCCAAAATCCCCCCCCTTTTTTTTTTTTTGTAATTTTCTGGACATCTCGTGTCGGGCACCAAAACAAAGCTTTTGTTTCAGGCTCTTGGCCTTAATCTCTGTGCCGGCAGCTCCTGCACGTGGAAGGGAGGTGAAATCCTTCCCTCTCGGGGGGGATGTTAGTACTTGCCGGGCGTTTGGGCGGGCGGGTTTCCATAAACCCTCAGCGGGGCTGCGGCAAGCGGGCGCTGGGGCTCGCTGAACGATGCTGGAGCAAACCAAACGTATCAGTAGCTCCCACTGCACCCTCAGCCTCGGGTCCGGCAGAGAAAACCGCCCGTGATTAAAGATTGACGGTAATTACCTAATGGGCATGCACGCCACGGTGCCCGGACAAGCTCCCTCCTGGGATTTCCCAACTCGGGAGCGCTTTTGCTTTGCAATCGCCATAGCACGCTTGCATGAGCCCGGCAGCAACACGTCGCACTTGGGCACTGTCCGCCCTTTATCATGGCCTGGCACCAGGCAGAGCTCTCCCCATCCCTTCCCAGAAACCTCCCCAAAAAAACCCAAAGCCATAAAAGCTGCTTTTTTGGCTACGGCAGAGCCACGAGTGCGGAGGCAGCGGGGCGTCCAGGGCTGCGCGCTTGCTCCACGGGTGGGCCGGTGGCGAAGAGGCCACGTCAAGGCGTCCTTGACCTCGAGCCAGCTATTAATCCATGTATTTTAGCAAAAACACGTTTATTTCTTGAGGTTTATGTAAACAATGGAAGCAGGGAGCTCTAGGGGGTGGGGGGCTGCCCGGGGATTAAGCTGGTTGTAAAGCCAGGCACGCCAAGCTCGCCAGCCCGGGGAGAGCTTAATTAAAGTCAAAGGAGAAGTGTTTCCAAGAAAATAATACGTGGTATTTAAACGGGATATTTTTGTTCTGGGCCCAGAATGTCTCCTTTCCCTCTCGGTGTCAGCTTTAATAAAACAAAACGAGATCTCCAAGAAAAACAAATTGGAGCTCTTAAAAGGGCGCTGTGGAGATAAAAATCAGCAACACTGTTGCTGGTAACACCTTGGGTTATTAAAACGGAAAGAATGCTAACGATGCGATTTGCATCGGCCTTTCTTGTGGCTGCACCCCAGCGGCACCCAGCCCCGTGAGGTGGGCACAGGGCCCCCGCTGGCTTTTGGGGCTGCTCATGGGGTCCAGGTGGGCGCCGGGGATGAGCGGGGAAAGGGGTGAAAAATGGCAAGAGTTGGGATTCGGGTGACACCAGACCTGGAAACCTAAATAAAGGGGTGATGACCTTTAGAGAAAAGATGGTGCGGCTCAGCAGGGCTCTTTCAGAGGGGATGAACGCGGGGATGAAGTACCAAGGTTTGCTTTTGCTGCTTCTCTCTGCGTGCTGTGGTGCTGGCGCTTGGCACCTCTAAACCAAGCGGCACAATTTGGCTGCTGCAGCCAAGTGTGCCAAAATCCACACTACAAGCCCCGTGTCCAGACGTGCCATGCCCTGGCTGTTCACAGCCCCTCCTTGCTGTGCCCCCCCTGCTCAGAAGAGGCTTTTGTCTGGCTTTAAGATGCCCAATGTGATGCCACCCCCAAGGGATGCCGCCAGCGCTGCGGCTGCGCACAGGCGCGGCTCTGGCCAGCACTCCTCGCCGCCCTCAGATAAGGCAATTAGAGCTTTATCATTTAATTGTGGCGTGTAATAATAGCGGAGCACTAGCGAGATACGGTGCTGCCGAGGGGTAAATATTAGCTGCGTTGGGTGTTTTTTATTTTTATTTTTATTTTCAAAATTAACTTGGCGGGGCCCGGCACTTGGGGATGCCCCTGCACCAGGATGGGCATCGCCTGCTGCATTGCCCAGCCCACAGATTTTCCATCTTTGAGGCTTGTGTTGGGTGCCAAGAGCAGAAGATCTGCTGCATATATCCTGCCTTCTGCACCACGAGTAACGTGGTGATATTCAGGAACACCTGGGGACAAGGGACAGGGCTGCAGCCCACCCCCTGGGACCTGCCTCTCGCAGCCCAGTTTTCCAGCTCTGCTGCTTGGCTATGTGCTGTGTTTTGGGAGAGGGCCTTAATTAAGAGAGAATCACACAAAATTACTTGTATTGCCAAAAGCTAAAAAATCACAGTGGATTTTTTTTTTTAAACTATTAAACTCTGCCCTGCTTCAGTTCATCAAGCAAACTGTAAAGCAAACAGCCGCGAGTGGAGGCACTTCGGGTCCTGATCTGAACCCTGCGGTTGGCTATTAACCCTCTCTGGCTGCACCCTGGATAGGATTAGCCCCAGGCTAGATTTTGGGGATCCTTTTCCCTCCTGGTGGCTGTGCTGGGGTGGCAGCTCCCAGGGGTGTGCCAGCCATGCATCGCTCCCTCCCCTGCTTTGCTGGGAGCATTTCAGTTCAGGAACTTGATAGAGGGCCTAAAAGGTACCGGTGTGTGAGCTGTGGGCTGCTGGTGGTTTTCCCCATTCGTCAGGGCTGGTGACGAGTCAATCTCCTTGCACATTTTCTTATGAATGAGTAAAGTTTTGGCTCGGCCCGATGGTCGAACAGGTTAAGCGAGAAGCTGCCGGTATTGGTCTCATCATCAATCCAGGCAGAAGGGGGAGGCTCTCCCCGGCTCTGTAAATGTCTCGTGTAATCTCCCAGCCGCTCCGACCGGTCCAAGCCCTCGTCCCGGTGGGACCGGCAGCAGCTCAGGGGGCCCCCGAGCACCGGCTCCCCCATCACCCATCCCATTGCACTCTCCTTGGGCACGCTGTGGCCTGGGTGGATTTGGCATGGTGAGCAGAGCCTCTCCCCACTCCCGGCTTTCCAGCAGTGGGATGGGAAAGCCCCACGGTGCCCTGCATCATCCCTTCTTGCCCCCAAATCCTGGAGAGTAACAGCTCTGCGCAGCTGAAACCACTGGGCTCTGCTCTTCCCTTTGGCCGAGGTTGGGCGGGGGTGATTTCCATGGGAGAAATGGAAGATAAATGGCTGGAAAAGAAGCTGAGTGGCTGCTTAATGTCTGGTCACCACTATCAGCCCCATGTCTGGGACCTGCTGATATTTTTCTGCACAGAGGTAGGATATACAGCTTTTGAACCTGAATTGGAGGAGGATCAAAACCTCCCCAGTGCCTGACGGAACCCTTCATTGACCTGCTCGGTTATTTATTCCCACAAAAAAAAAAAGCCCTTGATGCAGCAAAACGCCACGCCGGCGCGCTCACGTTCCGCCCGGATGGAGGCACTTTGCTGCCGAGGCACTTGGACTTGTCCAGGCTGTCCCCGCGTCCCCTCGGCCCCGTTCCTGCTCTGGGCAGGGACATATCCGTGGATATATGTGCCGGGACGCACAGGGGTATATATATGCACCTCGATGCATGCATCCCCGCGTCTTGAAAACTTTCATATGAGAGCGGGTCAGCCAAAAATAACACCCCGTTGGCAAAGGGGTATAACCTGTTCCTTGCTGAAAAAAAAAAAAAAATAAATCCCCATATATTGCTGCTCTTCGGTTTCCTTCAGCTATCAGATTTGCGTAATTGCAGTCCAGTATTATTTTTCCGAGATACCCAGATGTTCTCAAACGCCTGCTTTAATGTCAGGAAACTCCAGGAGATTAAAATCGCAGGGAAGTTTTACCCCTCTTGGCCTCTGGCTGTGTGGTTTAGCAATAACATGCCAGCTTTGTGTCGTTTGGGGGATTTTTTTTCCCCAGCATTGGGCTGTAGGAGCACGAGCCAGAGGCGTCGGCGTCGCCTCGCTGGGGACAAGGCAGAAACCCCGCGGTACAGGCGGAGGAAGCTGTGTCCTCGAGGCCACATCTTCCACCCAGCAGTGGTTTTGCAGCACGAACATGGCCCCCAAACACCTTGCCTTAATACTTCTCTACCTTTTAACCTATTAGCCCCATGGCAGAGACTTGATGGAGCAACCCCAATGTGGCCAGCATCACTGTGCGCCATCCCACGTCACCGGGAGCTCTCCGAGCCTCATCTCACCGGGAGCCAAGCTCAGGGGCGAAACAAGCGAAAAGCCATGGAGGGGGGGAGGCTTTGGAAAGCGCCCGCAGCAGCTGCTGCCGCCGCCTAGACTTTCCCTTTCATATTTACAGCCACGTCTATCGTCGTCTATTGGGCGGACAAATCGGGGCCTCGCTGGGTGTAGGCAAACGAGGAACATAGCTGAAATACTTCGGCTGTGCTCTCCTCTGGAGGGCGGCTCCGTGCAGGGAGGAGGCACCCAGCGCGTGGGTGCCCCCCCCCGTCTCACCCATCGGGGGGGCCTGGAGCAGTGTTTCTGCACCAGATATTGCTGTGGACCCAGGGCAAGCCGAGGGGCTACAAGTGTTTTGGGAGGCAGGACAGGAGCCGAAAATCGCCTCGGCAAGTCGAGGGGTGCAGGCACATCACTGGCGGGGTGAGGTTTGGCAAGAGCTGCTGGAGGAGAGGGGCAAGGGGCATTTAATTATTGATCAGCCCCCCCCCCCGGGGGGACACATGGAGAGCTGTCTCCTTCCATCTGGGAAGATTTGGGGGGTGTTTTGAGGGAAGATTTTTCGAGTCTTCCTTCTAGGAGGGGGGCTGATGCCAAGCTGGGGCTGTTCCTGCCCCATCGCTGCCCTCAGCTCTCCAGGGGGTTGAAGACTGTCAAGCAATCAACCAGGGGGGGAAAAGATCTTTGTGAGCCTGTGCAAAGCCCAGTGTTTTGCCTCCATTTATTCTCCCCAGCCTCTTTGTTTTCCCTTTGAAAAAAGGAAGGGTGTTTTTCTCTGCCCGGCTGGTTTGAATTCGTCTTTTTTCCTGGGATGTTGACAAACGCCCATGGGAGCTGCACTGGGAGGAGCGCGGGGCCGAAGCCGAGGGTTTCTTCTCACCGTTAATGGGAAACAGAAGATTGCTCGGGAGAAATCTGGCAGGGAGGAGAGCTTTTCTGTCTCTTCCAGTCTGGAAAAAAGCATCCTTCCTCCAGCACATCCTCCCGGCGGGAGGCAGAGGATTCCCGAGTGTGGCACAGGCAGGGCTCGCAGGGGGCACGGGAAGGGCACGGAGATTTCCCAGGGATGGAACAGCTGTGGGCTACCAGCCGTGATCTGGGGGGGTCCCCAGGGCACTGAGTGCTGGCTGTGTCCCAGGTGTCCCAGTCTTGGTTTTACCCCTTGCAGGGTAAAACTGGGGGCGGGGGCTCAGGGACCTCTGCCCCCCACCCGCTGGGAGCCTGCTGGGTTGTTACGTGGTTCTCCGGCCTCTCCCAGCCCTGCCATTTTTGAGGGAACAAATTGTGCAAAGGAAACATCGTGTGCATGGGGACGAAGCACGGCTGCATGGCATTTCAAAGCCCTGAAGGACTTGGACCGGCAGCTGCCTCATTCGCAGAATGCCCTCTTGTCACCAGCGGTCTGCAGGAGGAGGCGAAGCAGTGGGTGCATTCCTGCAGCTCTGCCACCCCTGTCCTCCCAGTTTGTGCCCTAGGAGCCGGGCACCAGCTTGAGCCCCCCAGTTACAAGTGGCCATGGGGGGCTCGGAGGCAAGGACATGTCTGTGGGACAGGGACAGGTGGAGAGGTCCCACTGGGGATGGTCCCCATGTACACCAGCTGCACAGGCTGGGGCTGGCCTTGGGCAGGAAGAGGTTAATCATAGCCAAAGCCTGGTGAAGTTTGGTCAGGTCACGGCTTTTCCAAAGGCTTAAAATTTCGGACGTGCAGCAGCTGGTGTCCGGGCCACGGCTGACCCGCGCCGTCCGGCTGGAGTTAATCATTGCCGTTGGCTCTGGGACTTGTCTGAGCTCAGCAACACGGACCTTTTCCCCAAAAACACGTGGTGAGGAGCCGGGAGCCTGGAGGAAACCCCAAACTGCCAGGGTGCAGGGGACTGGGGAGAGCTGAGCAGCCTGGCCCTGACTCCAACCCTAACCCTGACCCCAACCCTAACCCTAAATCCTGACTCTAACCCTAACCCTGCCGCTGGACCACGCTTTCCCCCTGCACGAGCTGCAAAATAAACACAGGGGCTCGCTTCCCTGCACTGCATCGATCTGGGGTCTGCACTGCATCGATTTGCATCTAAGGGGCACCAAAGCCAGGAAAAAAGAATTATATCCATAAATAAAAAGATGGAAAGCAGAGAGGAAGGCGTCCCAGGTCTTGGTGAGGGGTTGCATCGGCAACGGTGTGTGTGTGTGTGAGCGTGGCTGCACTCACTGCTGGTGTGCCTGGTGCTGGAGAGGGTTTTTTTCAGAAAAAAAAAAGGATCTTTCTTCTCCTCTTGGGTGTGCTTTGAAAAGGGGCTTGGGAACAATGAGTATTAACAGGCAGATAGAGAACGAAATGCAGGGTTCGAGTCCTGAAATGTGTGCGCCTTTCAGAGGGAGCGAGCGTGCCAAGACAAACCCCGCTAGGAATAAACATCGTCCTACATGAAAGGCTAATTACAGATTGGCTCAGCGTGCGGGAGGAGGGCATTTTCGGCGCATTAAAATGGAGCCGGTCTGGTTTTCATAAAAGTGCTGGGCAGAAGGGGCCGGAGAGGCACAGTGGGGGGAGGTTTTGCTGGCAGTGGGGTCCCGCAGGGTCGGAGGCATCCCTCTCCCCTTGTCGGGACAAAATTGTCGCGACTGTAGCTCTTATGGTTTTTGGTGACTTCAGTGTGTGGTAGGTGAATCATCTCGCAAAAATTGTAAGCCAGGAGGAGATGCGGAGCAGAAAATCCTTCCCAGCCTGCCGAGAGGAGCACACGGCGGTTCCCATCTGTGCAGCACATGCTGTTTGTTGGTTTTGGGTGGGTTTCACAAGGATCTGCGTGCCGGGGGGAGCGCAGGGTCCTGCTGCGGCTGCAGCTGGGGAGGAGGCAGTGAGGCTCGCCCCGTGCCTTGCACCAGCCAGGGCCGGCTTTATGGCTTGGGGCAAGCACGAGGTACGGCTCCTAGAAGCGAGGTACGCTTCTAGGAGATATCCCCGGCACAAAACCCTCTGCGCCTGCTTCTTGCCAAGCCAAACCACAGGTCTGCCTCCATCCCCACTTAACACGGCCACAATACAGGGACTTTTGTTCGCACAGGCTTCTATCTGTCACTTCGTGGTCACAGGAGATCGAAGCAGCCACCGGGGCAAGGACAGGGGGTGGCTGGGACCTCGCTTAACGTCCCCTGCATGCGGCATGGCGCGCACAAGGCATTGCTGTGGGGCTGAACAATTCCCTGCATCCTGACTTACAGCTTGTTTGCGGTTGCACACGGAAGGAGGGAGGGGGAGAAGCCAGGAAAAAAAAAAAAAAAAAAAAAAAAAACATGATAAAGGAGGACTTTGTTCTGGAGCTTTTGGTATGGTACCAAGCGGGGCTTGCTATACCGTTAATGAGTTTATCTGGCTTTATCTGCACGTGGGGCCACCAGTGCACTACCGCCTCGTGCCCAGAGTAGCCCAGCAGCTCGTCAGCTTTGCTTTGCTGCTCCTCACCTAAGCATCCCTCCTTTCCATGCATGGTGGTGGCCTCCTCAGCCTTCACTTCGTGTCTGCCTTCATCCAAGCCCTCCAGGCTGGACACCGGGAGCATGTCAGGCTCGTCTTTGAGGATGCAAGGATGACGCAGATGGCTCTGCGGGATCAAACAGCTGCAGATGCTCGGGGCAGCACTTGTCAGCTGTGCAGCGAGGGCTTGCGGCTCCCAGGCCACCCAAAATGTGACCCAGGTGGGGCCGTGAAGGGCTTTCAGGACTTGTGATGAGCTTTGCCATGCCAGCAGAGCTCTACTTGCCTTGCTGTGCCCAGCAAGCATCTCCTCCCAGCACGACTGGAGAAATTATTTATTGGAGACACGGAGAGGGTGGGGAGAGGTAGCGGAATTATCTTTGTAGCCCCATCTGTCCTGCAAGAAACACCAAGCACCTGGGAAAGGCAACCCTCTGCAGCATGTCCCCATCCCTGTCCCCCTGCCCATCCCCATGCCCAACCCCGTCCCCATCCCCATCCCCATCCCCATCTCCATCTCCATCCCATCCCCATCCCCATTTCCATCCCCATCCCCATCCCCATCCCCATCCCATCCCCGTCCCCGTCCCCATCCCATCCCATCCCATCCCATCCCATCCCATCCCATCCCATCCCATCCCATCCCATCCCATCCCATCCCATCCCATCCCTTCCCACCTCCATCCCATTCCCATCCCTAGCCCCATCCCCACCCTTATCCCCATCCCATGCCCATACCCACCCCTATTCCCATCCCCGTCCCCATCCCCAGCCAAGCGGGAGAAGCCACGGGAAGCGAGGGAAGACACTTCCTCCAGCGCCGGATCTGAGGTCACCTCCTGGCCCTTGATCCCCCCAGCCTGCGGTATGTGGGTCAGCGGGGAAGCACGGCCGCCAGCGTCGTCCCTTCCTCTCGTCTCCCTGGAGAGGTGTTTTTAAAGGAACAAATAGACTCGGCCGAAAGTGCCGTGCGGCACCGTTGTTAATGGTGTTTTTGTGAAGGCTGGAACAATGAGCTCAGCACCAGGGAGGATTTGGGAGCCACGTCTCGGGTCCTTGCCCTCGTCTTGCTTCCATGAACGCCTCTGCTCCAGCAAAGGGAGGTGGCAAGGCCTGGGCACCGGGCCACCAGCCCCACAGAGGGCTCTTTGCGTATCCCAACCATCCCCAGAGCCCCTTCAGCTGGTGGCAGGCAGTGGCCATGCCACGGCACCTCCAGCCTCCACCAAGCCTTGATCAGGCTCGTGTTCGCATCATGGGGATCCCAGCCCCATCCCGAGCTGGACTCAGTCTGTAATTTCTTTCAGGATCTGCTGTAGTCATAGCTTTCCTCCAGATCAGGGCCAAAAAGGGGTTGGTGCCACCAAGAAGCCCAGGCCTGGTAGCACGGGGGTGAGCCCCACTGAGCCCCACTGCCTGTGCCGAGGTCCAGAGGCCACGGCCTCGCCGTGGGCTGGCTGTGCCGGGGAGGCTGCAGCCTCCTCTGGAAGCCGGGCTATTGTTCTTGCTAATTATAACTCACTGTTATTACCAAAACCTATTTTTATTCATTGCTTGTGGTAAGCTCTTTCTCTAAAGGTAGAGCAATTTGCCATGGGGATCTGTTTTGTTTACCGGGTTTAATTGAGTGCTATCTCCTTTCACGAACACAAATCTGTGGAGGCTGTTACGCGCCCAGTGCTGAGCCTCTCGCCCGCGCTCGCTTTGATCTCCGCAGGTGAGTGCGCGTGTTTTGGGCCAGAGATTGATCCTGCTTATTTGCATGTAAATCTTGGGGGTTATTAAGATCTGAATCTGGCCCCTTTAAATTTTAATACTCGCTTTATGCTTTTATTTCCGTGTTTCTTAAAGCAATTTCCAAAAATAACAAACTTCAAACATGACGGGGCCATCTCGCATTTTACTGCCTTGGCTGCAGCCGAAGGAACATTTCGGGAAGCGCATTATCCACGTTAACGAGCCCTTCCCATCTTGGCCTCCCTCCCGCCCATCTCCCCCGCTGCAGCAGGGCTCCTGCCCGGCCTCAGCTTTTCTTTTTTTTGTGTGTGTTTTGAGTAAATTGGGTCCTGGAGAGCCCTGCAATTAGTTCAGAAGGGTCGGCTCTTTCCAGGCTGGAGAGGACTTCTCTGTGTGGTCTCCGTGAAAGGCTGAGCTTGGGGGGCCTGTTGTGCGGGGGGGGGGTTCTTTTAATAGGGACCCAGCCATTTTCCAAAGATCTCATGGCTGTTGTTGTGTGCTGAGAGGGTTTGCAGAGCTGTCAGTGGAGGTGCAAGGAAAATAAAAGGCGTAAAGCAGCAGGGAGCATGTTGCGGGTGCGGGATGCTCCCCGTGCTCCTCCTCGGCGCAGGCAGGCTGAGATTTTTTCATCACCACATTGCTTTTCTTGAAAGCCTGCCTTTCCTCCCGAAAACACTCACAGAAACCATTAAAGAGAGAAGGTGGAGGGCAGGGCTGAAATAATCTGTGAATAATAAAATCTTCTTAAAGCAGACAGACAGAGATTTTCCCCAGAGGTGGGTAGGAATCTCCTGGAAGGGATTTCCTGGGTCCGACCAGGGGAGGGAGGGGACATAACCTGGCATGACCCACGCACCTCCAGCAGCTTTTGAAAGACGTGGTCCCCCCATGCCAGCCTGCTCTGCCCTCCTCCTTCCTCCAGGCTCCGCCACGTCTCTGCTTTTCATTGCTTGTTGACACCCGGTTCCCATAACACCAGCATCACCAGCTGCTCATTTGCTCTGTATATAAAACTGCCCTGTAATTGACATGCCTTTCCTGTTGTGTTTGGGTACATCTTGTTGCTGGTGGGACAGGGAGGGGTGGGAAAACCCCGCTAAGGAGGTGGGAGGCCTCCCGGCACGCTTGGGGGGAGGTTGGGAAATGGTGGGGAGCGGTGCCAGATAGCCGTGGCGCCTGGCCGTGACCCAGGACCCCAAATCCAAATGGCCCAAAGCTGGGCACCAAAGGGCTCCATGCCCTGATTTTTTTCCTCTTCCTCCTCGTTCAATGCACAGTCCTCACCTTTCTTCTCTCTCCCTAGCATGGGTCGGCTCCTTGGCCATGGGTATGATTTTCTTCTGCTCTCCCATCGTGAGCATCTTCACCGACCGGATTGGCTGCAGGACCACGGCTGCCTTGGGAGCTGCCATCGCCTTCATCGGGCTCCTCTCCAGCTCCTTCACCAAGTAAGACAGCCCCTTCCCAGCTCCTTTTCCTCACCAGCCCCCCTAGCTGCTGCCATTTGGGGCAGATTTTGTGGTTTCAAGCTCTCCTGGCATGAGACAGAATGAGCTTTACCCAAACAGGGGGCTCGCCATGAATGTTCCCAGGCAGGCGCTCGCCAATATGCATTTTGATGGCAGGTCTACCTGATGCAATAGTCTTTCTGACCTGACACATTTGCATCTTCAGGAGAGCAAAATGAGGTCACCCCCGGTGTCCTTTACACGTGGCTTTTTACATGGAGCCTCAAAGGCACCGCGAGGCATCCCCCAGAGCATCGTTCACCCCAGCTTGTCCGAATAAAAATGTTTCCGTGGGTTTGAATTCAGCTCAGATCAATGTTGTTTTAATTAAATGCTCCAAGAAGTGGTTTTCAGAGCAGAAACATGCTAGTTTCACAGAGGGCTTGCCGCCCACTCTCTGTTCCCACCCTGGGACGCCGGCTCCTTTGTGCCCTGCTTGGTGCCCTGGCTCCGGGCACTGGGAGTGCCTGGGGTCCCCGCCACCCTGGGAAGGGGCAGGACAGCAGGGACACATCCCTGTAAATCTGGAGACTCTCTAGGACATGGGGCTGGGTGTTGCAGGTACATTTGCCGTTGGGCTGGGGATGAAGGGCCAGCTTGAGCCACCCCAGAGCCGCTTCGCCTCAGGAGGGGAGAAATCTCGCTGGGTTCACCTTTCCTGGTGAGTGCCAGTGAGGGGCAGCTGCTAGAGGGAGGTCTCTTCCTCCTAGCAGAGCTCGTTACCCAGGGGGGACCTTGTTACCCATGGGGACCTTGTTATCCATGGGAGACCTCGTCCTAGAAGACATCATTACCCATGGGAGACCTCTTCCAAGGAGACCTCATTATCCATGGGAAACCTCATCCCAGGAGACCTCCTTATCCATGGGAGACCTCCTTATCCATGGGAAACCTCATCATTGGAGACCTGGTTATCCATGGGAGAACTCTTCCAAGGAGACATCGTTATCCATGGGAGACCTCCTCTACCAGGGAGACCTCGTTATCCATGGGAGACATCCCTTGGGATGGTGCCGCCATTCCCACCGGAGAGCAGCTGGGACATCCAGGAACATTCCCAGCAAGAAGGGTGGGACATCCAGGATGAGAAGCAAGGCTGGAAGGAGCCTGGCTTTGGCACAGCCGTGCAGGGGTGTCTCAGCATCAAGGGCGAGCAGATGGGACCGGCAGCATTTGTCTCCACTTATCCAACACATCAGCTTATTTGCAGCACCAAAGCTGGTGTGACCCAGATGAGGTGGCCAGGGCTGGTGCATGGGAGGTCGGAGGCAGCCCAGCTGCCTGCCTGGCTCCGGGGATGGGTTTTCTAATGTGGCTTTGCCCTGGAGTAGCTGGAAATTGCCTTTCATGACAGCCATTTGTCTTTGAGCCGCTGGGTACAGCTTTCATGTTCCCCGTTCTGCTTGGCTAGCTACAGAGACGAGCTTGTCATGGAAGAAATGATGTGCTTGTAAACATTTGCTCAATTTTGAACTGCTCTGTTAGATCCGAGCTCTGCTGTCTTTTTCCCTGCTCCGTGAGCAGCACTCGGTATTTCGCACGAGCAGCTCTGGGTGTCAGAGTGAAGACCCCCTTCACGCAGCATCACTTGCCCAAACCTCTCCATCACACCCTCCTCCCATGGCAGACTTTTGCAGCTGAATGTATTGCACAGGGATGAAAGCAAATCCTTCATCTAGCCAGAAACTCATGGGAACTCAAGGGTGGAGCCACTGCCTGACTTTGGGCTCCTTTCTTTGCTGCTTCTCTTGGGAAACCCAGGCTGGCCCTTGGGAAGCGGCTGCTTCCAAAGGCTCACAGGCTTTCCACCTGCTCTGCAGAGCAGCTACGTCGCTCCCTGCTAAAGCACAGCCACCTCCGTAAGGTACAAATGAGATCTATTAACTGCCTAATTGAAGCTCCCAGAGGAGCTTAAAGAAGAAGAACATAATTAAGGAGCCTGGAGCCTGGGCAGAAACGTGATGTTCCCTCCCTAAGTGCCTAATAACCAGGGTTGGTGCCTTCTGCTTTGAAACGCTGGGTGCAGAATGTTTTCAATTAGTTGTTTCAGTGGAAAAAAAAAAAGAAAAAAAAAAGAAGAAAAAAAAGGATTTGTAGCTAAAAATAACCCCCTGCCTACCTTAGAAAATCTAGCTCGCAATACTTTAAAAAAACATTCAAGTCGGGTCAGCTTCCCGAGGCAGGCAGGTTGGCTGCTGCCTTCTCCTCCGTACAGAAAGCACTCCCCAGCCAGACTTCATTCTCCCGGAGGTTTTAATGTGCCAGCTGTGCAACGAGGATAATCCTCGCTTTGGCTGGGGAATAAGCTCCTCAAGGCCAGGCTGTCTGTGTAGCGCCGGTGGCATGCAAGCCCTCGGTCTTGACTCTAGGGCTTGCAAGGGGTGGCAAGGCTTCCTTCCTTCCCTGTGCCATGACCACCTTGATGTCTTCTTCCCAACAGGTCTCTGGAGGTCCGTTACTTCACATATGGCATCCTCTTCGGCTGCGGCAGCTCCTTTGCCTTCCAGCCCTCGCTGGTCATCCTTGGCCACTACTTCAAGCGCCGCCTTGGCTTGGCCAACGGCATCGTGGCTGGCAGCAGCTGCCTCATCTCCGTGCCACTGCCCTTCTTCCTGAAGATGGTGGGGAAGGCCATCGGACTGGCACACACTTTCCAAGTCCTCAGTGCCTTAATGCTCATCCAGATATTCCTGTCCATGACGTACCGGCCCATCCTGCCACCTTCTTGTGACTCTCAGCACGATGGGCAGGAGAAGCTGGGCAGCCGGAGCCTGCGGCAGCAGTGCTGGTCCCAGATGCGCAAGTACTTCAACTTGAGGGTTTTCCGGAGAAAGACCTATCGGATTTGGGCCTTTGGGATTGCTACAGCCGTCCTGGGGTATTTTGTCCCCTACATGCACCTGGTAAGAGTCTTGGCTCTTTAGAACGGGCGAGGAAGTGGTGGGAAGGTGGAGATGGGCAGGAGGAGGGAAGCAGCAGGGACAGAGCCACCAAAGGCCAAGAAATTGCTGCAGGCAAAGTGCTGAGATGAATTAACAGAGGATTCATGTCCTTATGTCCTTCCGTCCATCCCAGGTCAAATACGTGGAGAAGGAATTTAAAGAAACCAAAAAGGACTGGATTCTCCCTGTTTGCCTCGGAGCCATGTCCGGGCTGGGGCGCTTGGTTTCAGGCCGCATTGGCGACTGCATTCCGGGGCTGAAGAAGATTTACCTGCAGGTACGTTGTGGCTGCTGCAGCTGGGGATAACAGCTCCACATCAGCATTAACACCACTAGCAACTGTCAGCCCCAGATCGCCCATCATTTACAGACCATTAGCTAACACCCTTGCAGCTTCTAGCACAAAAAGTACAAAATCTGGGTCTGGCCATCTTGGCTGGGAGCCCAGAGAACAGGAAGACCTCTGAAGTAGCCTTCAGAAGCCACCCTTGCATGGGGCAGGGAGATGGTCCCAGTGCTGGCACTGGGCAAAGATGCTTATCTGCCCTTGGGTGGCCTCGTCTTCAATGCCTTGGGCTTGTCACTCCTTCTAGTGAAGTATTTGGTGGATCCTCTCTCCCTGGGTCTTGTAGTGTGATCAGATGGCTCTGGTTTTGCTGCTCCTGTTCAAGTCTGCAGAGCTGAGGATCTCAGAAACACAAGGGTTAGGACTTGCTCCTCCTGAAGTCTTCGTGCTACGTGCCCGGGAGCCTTCCCTCCTTCTTCCAGGATGAGACACACTCAAGTGACCGTCGGGATGGTGCAGAGTAGCTTCCTGTCCCCCTACCCCACTCATCCTGTCCCCCAATGCCATGCCCACATTTGTCTCCCCAGGTGGCATCCTTCGTGCTGTTCGGCATCATGTGCATGATGGTCCCGCAGTGCCGAGGGTTCGAGGGCGTCATCGTCATCTGCCTCTTCCTTGGCCTCTGCGACGGCTTCTTCACCACCATCATGGCCCCCATCGCCTTTGAGCTGGTGGGGCCCATGCAGGCGTCCCAGGCCATTGGGTACCTGATGGGGCTGATGGCCGTGCCCATGACCGCAGGCACGCCGATAGCAGGTTGGTATCACTGTTGGGCCGGACCTGGGCCCAGCTGTTGGGAGGGAGCAGATGCTTGTGGCTGCTTTTTCCCATGGTGATATTTTGGTGTAAGAGCTTTTGAACTTTCTGGCTACAGGCTGCAGTATCTCAGCGCCTTTCCCCGTGCTGATGAAAGCAGGGGACAGCAAGAGCAGAGCGACCACATTAACTGATTACTGTCGGAAGCTGAGATAAAAATTGGCCAGGAATGACTCATGGCCAGGAGAGCAGGGAAAAGAATTTAGGGAATTTCTTAAGCAATGGAAAAAGTCTACTGTGGGCTGCGCAGGGCATCCTGCATCCCACATCCTGCATCGGAAGGATTTTTTCCTGTGCCAATAAATGGCGATGTGTTATTCTCCGAGGGTGCCTGCTCAGCTTGCATCCAAGACTGTTTGCATGTGTCTGACTTTGTTCTGTCCTGCCAAAATAAGACAGATAACCACTGTTATGCTTCTCCCCCAAGGATACTTCAATGATTATTTCGGGAATTACCACGCGGCCTTTTACTTCGCCGGAGTGCCCCCCATCGTTGGCGGCTTGGTGCTCTCCGTCGTCCCGCTGGTCCACCAGAGGATGCTGCAGAAGCAGCGCCTGGATTCCGGCAAGGACAAGATGCTGGCCCCTGAGGCGGTGGTGAATGGCGAGCTGCTGCCGGGCTGCCCTGCCTCCGAAGCACACATCTGACGTGCCGGCACGCGTGATCGCCACCAGCATCCTCCACAAGCCCAAGCACAGGCCCTTTTCTAGCCAGACTGTAATTCTCAGTGATTGCAGATGCACTACGTTTGTAAAGGAAAAAGAAAAAGCTCTTCTGGTTGAAGGCGTTTAACTAGCAGAAACGCTTTTTCTTGGGACAGTTTTGATTTCAAAGCCACCTTTATTTTTTTTTCTCTAACCGTTTTTTCTAAGGAAAACTCTCACCAGGATTCAAACTTGATCGACCTCCCGCTCCTTTCCCAGTTTTCTATATGTCACAACAGAGGTTTACAGCTAATAAATGTCTTTTTAAAGCAGGCCACAGCCGGAGCTTGTTGCCGCTTCCAGAGACCCATCCCCTGCCCTCCCCCTTTGGTGCGCCAGGTCCAGAGGCTGTGCCAGAGCCAGCAGCTCCAGAGGAGGAACTCAAAACCAGACTAATGGCCAGCAAGCCCTGCTTTCAGCTTTTTCTCCCCTCCTTTTCCACTGCCCTCCCCGAGAGCTGTGGCTGTGTGCGCTCACGGGGACAGGAGCATCCTGCAAAATCTGCCTTAAAATCACAGGAGGAGACCCGTTGGTGCCTTGGGCACCTCTCGCCTTCACTCCTGTATCTGGTGCCTGAGGTCTGGGCCATCCAGGCAGCTCCAAGCAGCAAAACCCTCGGGCTAGATGGAGAGATGGAGGCACGCAGGGCCAGGATTAACTCGGGTGAGAGCAAGGACCGAAGGCAGCTTCCATCCTGGTTGTGTCAGATTTTCCTCCCTATCACCTGCCATTAAAAACGAGAGCCTTGTATGTAGCTCCGCACCCCGCATGCCCCTCTGACCCTTCTGTTTTTTTAATCTGCACTGGTTAATGCGTTGTAAGGTCTTGTGGTCTGTGCTTTTGTTACTTCTCTCCCTGTACGAGCTGGAGAATATACTGGTGTGTTGTGAGGTGTCTGTTCAACCTGCCCTTTCTTCAGCACGCATTCTCGGGACATCTCCTACCCATCCTTTCCCACAGGGCATCCCTGCCACATCTCTGCTGTCCTGACCATATTTTAGGAAGCCCATATATGTGTGTCAGTGGGATCCAAGGTGCCCGTGGCACCCAGCAGCCCTGGGTCCCTGGGTCACCTGGCGCTCCTCCGCAGGCAGCTGGAGGAAGGCAGCCGCTGCCTTGTGGCTCCTTGTGCAAGCCTGGGAGTCTGAAGTCACAGCTGAAGCCGATGAAGCTCTTCAAATTGTATTTTTGACCTTAGTGCCCTGTGAGGAGGGCTTGGGGGGGGGGGTTAAATGAAAGAAATATCTTCTGCAGCCCAGCCATAGGAGAAGCAGCACTGCCTCAAACCCAGCCCATGCTGCTAGGCAGAGCCCCCAGTAACTGCACCCACTGGGTGAATGGTTTCACAGCCAACTTTGTGGCTGTAAAACCTCTCTAGCTCATAAAGCGATTTAGCAGCTTAAATCCCCACATTATGCTGATTTCCACCTGCCCTAAACCCTCAGCCTGCCCACGAAGGTCTCTGCCCTGGGAGGAGCCTGCGCTTGGGGCCGTGGGGGCTCGGTGCTGCACCGCTGGATCAGCCAGCAGCCAGGAGGGGCGGAGGTGCCTACAGAACCCTGCCTCACTCAACACCCCCAATTTTTTTTTTATTTTTGTATTTTTTTTTCCCTGGAGGAGCCTCTTATCATTGAGAGCACTTAGAAGTGCGTTCATGGGCTGCCCAGGTTCGGTGGAAGGTGTACAGCCCACATCACGGACCAAAGCCCATTAACAGCCTCCCAAACCTGCTGGCATCATTGTTGTCCGGTCAAGGTCGTGCTCTCAGTCAACACAAGCCCTTGGCCAACAGGAGGCCAGCCTCTGCCACGGGAAAGGCGATGCAAGGCTCACCCCATGCTCTGTCTGCGTGTGTGGCTGGAAGGGCGAAGGTTGGAGCGGTCACTGGGAGGTGGGCACAGGAGGCCAAGCAGGAAGGCACGGTTGCGTAGGAAAAAAAAAAAAAAAAAGACCTTGTACTCGTTTTTTCTAATGAAAAAAAACAAGTTTCTCCTGCCGACAGAGGCGGCGGCACGCTTGGCGCTGCAGGCGACCGCGCACCTTATGTAAGCGCACATCAAGTGCGGGACGTGCCCCGGCAGCGCGGCGCAAGGGCTGGCTGGGTCTGCCTTCCTAAATCTTTAGCTTCGGGGTGTTCAAAAGAGTTGTTGTCTTTTTTTTTTCTCCTCTTTTATTTTATTTATTTATTTTTTTTTACGGCCGGTTGAGACGCTGGGTTTAACTCTTCTTGCTCCAGCTGGAACGGATGTTTCCGTGGCATCTCAGGAAGCTTCAGGTGGCTTCCAGCCTGGCTTTGGGTGGTCACAGAGGAGCCACAAGTGCAAAGCAGAGCTGGGAGGACAGATCCAGCATCATCATCCCTCCATTTCTCACTTCTGCTGCCCCAGCTTTCATGCATATCCGTGCCCAGCATCATTTTCCAGGCGTTACCTCGGTTATTTCGGCTTTGGTAATTCTCATGCTGGCACCGTTCACTTCTTGTCAACTGGCTGTTGGAAATGGAAACATGCCAGAAAGCCCCAGCTCACTTGCAAGTCCCCTGCCCCTTTTGGGCAGCTCTTTGGGGCATTTTCTTTTCAATCCCAGCTGCCTTTCGCCCCCCCCGTGAGCACCATGTGCCCAACAGGGCCCTCAGCACCTGGCCGGCTCCCTCCCGCAGAGGCACTGCCCGCAGGTTTGCTGGCTGGGAAGCACAGTGGACTTTGCTCCTGGCCACGCCAGGGTTATCGCTGTGCTTTCGCATTCTCCCCCTGCACAACCACTTTTATGGTTTATTATTGCCTTTTTTTTTTTTTTTCCCCCTGCAAATGTTGCAATGCCCTTACTGCCTCAAGGACTCACTGGGCTTTGGGTGTCCCCATCCCCATCCTTACCCTCCCCAGGAGAGCAAAACCCATCCCTGCTGCCACAACTACCTTCACCAGGGGGACATTTTGCCAAATGCGACCTGCAGGACATGGCCTTGGTGTCTGACCCAACGGTGATGTGGCCCTGTGGCTCCCAGCTTTGCCTGCAGCACCCGAATCAGTGCTTGGAAAACAAGCTCGCCTCCAAACCCAGTGTTTGAAGAAGGAGATTTGTGCACCTGGTTATGTCCTGCCTGCAGCACCTGGGCCTCCTCAATGGAGGCCGTGCATCTCCCGAGTGCCTCCTCTTTCCTAAACATCCTTCCCAAAATCTCCTCCTCACTGCACCTTCCAGCTCCAGCTGCCAAGAGGAGCACAGCTCTTAGGCACATTGTTAGCAGCTAGGCTTAGTGTCCATTTTAGTAAGGAATGAAGCTTTTTTTTCTTTTCTTTTTTTTTTTGTACATTTTTAGTCATGGCGTGTGAGATGATCTGTTTACCAGAGCACGTTTCTGGGTGGCGTCAGTAGGATGACGTTTGGGATTTCCAGCGCGCCGCATGGGTGGCACTGGGTTTTTGGCATCCACGTTTCAGAACAGGACACGACACTTCTCCAGACCTGGGCTTTCCCAGCCTTTCACCAATCACAGAAGGAGAGATGACTTCTGGGGGCAATTATCCCTCCTAATTCCCTGAAATCCAATGGCACGAAAACCAAATGAAGCCAAATATTTGCTTTCAGATGGGTGGATGTCTGAGCTGACGCCACGTGAGAGCGCCGGGGTGGAGGCTTGAATTTCCATTTAGTTAATGAACCAGAGGGGTCTGTGGCTGGAAGCAGGCACTTATTTCAGTGCAGAAATCAGGCCTGGAGCCGTTGGTGGTTAGGGCCCCATTTTGGGTTTAAAAAATGAGTACTTAAAGTCGCTGCTGGAAAGGGTGGAGAAGCCACACCTTGCAGAACTGGCCTCGTAAGAGCTTGTAAGATGTAGGTGAAGAAACTGGTAGAACTGAAATTTTTCTTTTTTTTTTTTCCTTCTTCTTCTTTTGACATCTGCTCCTTGTAAGCGATTTATATTCCCCTAAAAATATTGTATCTGGAAGTAAAGTATTTGAATGTGTGTCTTAAAAGTATGGCTGTCCTTTCAAAATGTGAATTTCTGATCGTTGGTATACAAAAACGAACCAACAAAAGAAAACAACACAAAACAAACCCATATTAGCACATTTTTGTAATGAATGTTTTATGAATGTTGTTCAAAAAAAAATGTGTAGAATAAAACCAGTTTAAAAAGGAAGGGGGCTGTGGTTTCCTAAAGAAATGCATCCCATCAGTGTCAGCGCACCAGGGTTGTATTATTATTATTATTAGTAGTAGTAGTATTAGCATTAGTATTAGTATTAGTATTATTTCTTCCTTTTGGCAGGGGCTCAGGGCACAGTGAGGCCTCCTGGACATTAGCACTGCGCAGGGAGAGCTAAGCTGTGATGCCAATAGGAGCAGTTTTGGGGAGGGTGTTCAAGAAAGGGGGTGAGTGGAACCAAAAACACGGCTTTTAGCAAGGGTTCTAAAGTAAAATTTTTAAAAAAATAGTTACTGTAAAGTAACAATTTGTTTACGCTAGCTGCCTTAATTGACATCAGATGAAAGCTGACACACACGTTAATTTGATATGGCTCAGGCTTTCATTTTTCTTTCCATATGCATCTCAACCCTTTTTCAAGTCAGGGATATTTACTGCAAATAATACTCAAAAAACCCCCAGCGGGAGCTGATAAGAGGCAGTAAACAGGGATTCAAAGGCGGCAGCAGCAGCGCTCCTCCGCGTGCCATGCGTGCAGGGACAGGGCAAGCAGCATGCACACACGTAGAGCTCCATCGGTGTGCTTGTGAGCCTGCCCGCTGGGAACCATTACTTCTAAAATTCAAAACTGGTGTTTTATATATATTAAATTTTAAATTAATTATTTTATATATTAAATACTAAGCATGTCAATGTCTTATATTCGTTTACTAGGAGCTACAAAATACGTACATATTTTAGACACACATGCGAATGGCATATATACCTGCAGTCACTTTTGGTAGCATACACACAGTCTGTGCGGTGCTGGACCCAAGATCCATTACCCCTCGATCACCTCAGCACCAAAGGGAGGCATAGGGACCAGAGCGAGTGGCTGGGTGGGTGAGCACAGCGTGCGTTTAGGGCACACTCGCTTTATTTCAGCTTGGGTTTTGGGGGATTTCTTTAAAGCATAGCAGCAGGAGGCTGTATTGGAAACCACGTACTATTGGCAGCAGGGAAAAACAAGGGAGGGGAAAAATATATGTACACACATATATATATACACACACTTAGATCTAAAGCAAGTACAACACAGGGGAGGAGGGAAAAAGAGCAAGAGGCTGTGCACGGCCGGGGGCAGCGACCATGGGATCGCTGCCCCTGCAGCGATGCTGAGCAGGAGGCTGGAGGGGCTGAGCCCCCAGCACTGCAGGACCAGAATCACACTGTGTGGAGCAGAAAGGCTGCCTGCTTCGTCGTGGCGACGCTTCGGGGTGTGCTTCTCTTGTGTTTTTGGCACATCAGCTGCCATAAGCTCACTGCAGGGTGGGTGCTCGGCGGTGGGCTGGGTGAGCGGGGCTCTGGCTGCTGGCTCCTGCTATTGTTGTGGCTCGCACCTCTTCCTCCGCTACGCCGCTGGGTTGTAAATCTGTTATCGGCCCATCTGCGGCATTGTTCAGCCCTGGCGTACGTGGCCGGCGCCTCATCGCCCCCCAGCCTGCCCGTTGTTCCCGCAGCCTTCTCCCACCCATGCTGATACTTTCACCAAACCCGCTTGGAGCAGCCCAAACCCTTTTTCCCATCCCGCTGGGAAACCCTCCCTTCAGGTGTTCATAGACATTGGTGAGGTCCTCCCTGAGCCTCCTCCTCTCCAGGCCGAGCAGTCCCACCTCTCCCAGCCTCTCCTCACAGCAGAGGTTCTCCAGGCCCTTCGACATCTTGTGCTGGGCTCTCTCCAGTACGTCCATGTCTCTTTGTACTGGGGGGCCCAGGACCGGATCCAGCACCCCAGGTGTGGCCACACCAGTGCTGGGTGGAGGGGAAGGGTCACCTCCCTCGGCCTGTTGTCGATACTTTTCCCAGTGCAGCACAGGATACCCTTAGCCCTTGTGCTTCCAGGTGCCTGGGCTTATTCCCCTCCATCTGCAGGTCTCTGCACTTCTTGTTGGACTCCGTGAGGTTCCTGCAGCTGAGCACCGCTGCAATGCACCAACACCGCGATGCTACCACAAGGAACATGCTCTGAGCAACCTTTTTCTTCGAAAACCCCAGACCTGATGGCAGCCAAAATGCCAGAAACCCTACCCAGACAGCACCGACCCCTGTTTGATGAAGCAGTTGTTGTCAGGGAGGCTCGACGCCTGCTTTTTCACATGCTTGGCTCAGCAGGGGATTTATTCAGGGGAACGGAGCGTGCAGCGTTAGCTTCTCATTAGTGTCAAAGACAATGCTGTCTCCTTTAAGGCAAAAAAGTGGGTTTAGTTTTCCATACAACTTTATTGTAAGGGCTTAGGGAACCACGATGCAGCTGAGCTTAGATTCATTATGTTGAAAGCCCCCAAAGAGGTCCCATCATGGAACAGACAGGGAAGATGAGCTGGCAGCAAAGCCTCTGCTTCCCTCCCCACCACAACCAGCAGCTCCCATCGAGATCAAGGAGTGGTCTGCGGAGCCCTTCCCAAGCCTCCAGAGAGCACAAGTGCTCCAAGGTTGGGTTGGACTTCTAAAGCAATTTGGGGGGTCAGTCGGCAGTTTTTAAGGAACAAACACAGGGATACACAACCCAAAGGACTTCCCGCAGGGAGATGCAGGGCTGAAGCCAGGGAGCTGGCAGGGGGTTCCTGGTATGGAAATAGTGGGAACAGCTTCATGGGTGAAGGCACCGAAATGAAAATTCAGGCCTATGGTAAAGACCGAATTTTGGTTTGAACTGGTATGCTTCCAGAGCAGGACACCTCAGAGCTCAAGATGAAGCCTCCGGCAGCTGGGAAAAAACTCTTCCCAGAGGTCTCCCTAGGGACGCTGAAACTGGAGCAGAATCCTTGCTCAATGCGTCCCTGGGGAAGCCCACAAACCTTCCTCCTCGCCACAGCAAGGCGATCAGCACAGTGCTGCCAAGCAGCTGAGACAGCTACCCGGCAGTAGGATCAGTCCATGGCACCCAAATGACAGGTGCTGTGTGTTTTCGAGCCGTGCATCGCTGTCCTGCCCCTTCTCCTCCTTCCATGCCATCAGGCCTCTGCTCTGACTTCCTACTCGAGGAGCGGAGACGAGGTGAGGGAAGAGCTGGTAATAAAGTCAGCTCCCCACACCCTACAAAATTTCTTTCCCACTTGAGCAAGCATTTGCATGTACATCAGCTACTAAATTTATGGTGAAGCTTTTAGCCATATGTGAGAGCCTCTTATGAAAGCCACGAGCACTGTGAAGCGTTTGCTGCATTTCTGGTGGGGCTCAGCACTGCCAGCACCCGGTCGCTGATGGGTACCGGTAAAAGTCACGGCTCGCACTCAGGAGATAACTTACTGCTTTGGTATCCCACATTATCCAAGGACAGATTTACACGTCTGGCTCATCGAAGATTTACTGCTTCTGGTTTATGTACTAAGGAGCAATAAATGCTTCAGGGAACTAAACTCTGCACCATTCCGGGTCTTTTCTTTCTGCCCAGCCTCAAGGCAAAAGGCACACATAAATTCCTACCACATCCATCGTTAGTTACTCCAGTACATTCCCACCCTAAGAAGAATAAGACCAAGGAGTGATGATCAAGCACAAAATGATCACTTCATGCATTTTATTGAGTCTATTTAAATTTGCATTATGACATCTTACATAGGGAACAAACTCCTCCTAAATATTAGCTATCAAATCTGGTCAAACTGTTGTCCGATGACCTCAGAGTACCATTTTGTACTAAACAAGTCCAGTATAAACAGATGTAAAGCACTGTACAAAAAAAAAAAGAAAACTGTTACATTCTCAGTTGAATTCAGGGCTTCCCAACCGATAGCCATACTGGCAGAGAGGGAGATTCAGGAAAGGGTGTTGGGTGTTTTAGCTGAAGGGACCAAAACCACATAAAATAATCAAAACAAACCCAAAAGTATGGTTAAAAGACATCTCAAAAAGAGGTTGGGAAGCCCTGGTATAACAAATGCAAATTGATTTTCTTTTTTAACACAACACAGACTTAATGTACTTTGGGTAAGCTACCATCAGTTCTGTCTGTTCACCTTCCTCCTTCCCTCCCTAGTCAAGGACAAAGAAACAAACAAACAAACAACAACAACAAAAAAGAACAGCCTAGCGTATGCAAAGATTGGAAATATTTCTGAATTTGTTACAGATTCCCTTAATGTGGCTCCGAGCCAACGCTCACCAACACTTGACTACACACCCTCATTAAGCAACGAGTCCTTGCGGTATGATGGGGAGAAAACCAAAATATTGGACACATACATATGTACACGTTATGGTAATGAAAAGGATCTTAAGCCAAAGATAAGGCCACGGCTTACGCCAACCAGGTGAACCTTGCAGTGTGGTGGCAAAGATTGCGTTGGGAGATTCAGAAAAAGCCACCTGGCACTGCCAAAAATCACAGCCCCACGGCCAGCCGTGCCACTGCCTCTTCCCTTGTCTTCAAGTCAGCCCCTCGTTATCATGACACGGCGTGGAGCCTCCCCATTGTGCAGGCAACCCTTGCAAGATAAACATCCCCTGCAATTAGACAGGGAAACAGCCCTTTGGACGCGACGTATTTGCATAATCCAGCTAACTGACAGGAAACTGGGATGACAGTCATTATGTTCCATTGTGTCAACATTAGTGGGAAATACATTAGTTTGCAAGCTGACACAATGGACAATTATGGCTCCTTCAAATCTGGTACAGTATCGTGTTAGTGCAGCTGCTATGCATGCACGTTAATACTTCCTACCAAAAGTCTTTAAACTTTTAATGAGTAATTTCTATGCATGCGGTAGCTACGCTAATGAAATCATTTTTAAAACGAGTCAATTAACTGCCTACAAGTTCTTTGCAAAAAAAAACAACAAAAAACCAACCTCTTGTAAGTGATTAAAAAAAAAAGTGCACATAAAAAGGAAATCTAACAAATCCCAGGAATAAGTCTTCACAGTCTTTTAATGGATAAAGCCTTAATTTAAAGAAAGAAAAAGAAAAAAAAAAAGTAAGCACCCACAACTCTGTATCAGTTTGCAATTTGAGTTAAGCTATCAAACATACTCTTAATTAAAAAAATACCATTCGTTCTTCTAGGTTTTGGCCTCGCAACTGCTTTCGCAGCTGTGTACGGAGGTCCTGCAGACAGAGAGCTGTCCCGTAAGACAGGAATTCAGCTCACCCACCAGATAAGCGCTCACAACAGCAGCTTGGGTGGTTTGCCGTTTGAAAGAAACACCACGATAACTACAGAGGCACGCAGAGGCAGGCGGTAACAGGGAATCCCCTTCAAAAGCAAAGCACAAGCCTTCGACGCAAGAAACCAGGCTGCTCCAAGTGACGAGATGGAGATTTGTGCCGGCTCTGAAGGCAGGGTAAGAGAGGCTCCCACAAGGTGGCACTACGAACCAGGCAGCTGCCGCAACAAGGCTGCCTCTGCCTCTATACTTCTTTTCTGTACGAGCAGGCATTTCAAAATCACAAAAATGGACATTTTAACCTTTCATATGGCTATAAGTGTGAGTAAAGGTGCTGCATCCCACCTGTAATACCAAGAAAGAGCAAACCGAGGGCAGCAATGTGTACGAAATCTCAATACCATAATGACTTTATAAGCTGCAAAATCGGCTAACGGCGAGCCTTTAAAATTAGCGCATTTCACATTTTGTTAGCAACCGAAGTGGAAATACTGACTTTTCCTAACTGCAACATAACTTTAAAAGGACAGAAATGGAATTACCTCAAGATATTAGGGTAAAATGCAGCAGCACTTGGGAATTCCTCTTGCCAGATCCCAGCCCTACAACCGCCCCGCAGAAGGCAGGGGGTTTGTGGATGTGGTACGATACAAAGGCATTTGTGGCCATCACCGAGCTTTTGGCTGCGGATCCCAGCAGCTGGGACACTGCTCTTCCCCAGCACTACTGCAGAGGCCGACAGATGACTCAGCTACACAAGGAGCTCTTCGTTGTATCAGCAATTTAATTCCTGCCAACTTTTCCAGACGTTGGGCACCTAGCTCCCAGCACCTTCAGTACACTCAGCGTTGGAAAAGGTGTGTAAAATATTGAGAACACTCAAGGGCTTCTCAACTCAGGTTAAATTTTTTGTTCTTGGTACCATTTGGGAAACCTCCAACATTCTATCAGTTGCTATCATTACAGAAAGATAAGATGTTAAGGCATGCCACTATTAAGCTATAACAAAACTGTAAAGTTGAGCCTACCAAAGGGTACAGTTACTGGAAACTCAGAACATTAAAAAAGCAAGCTATGTTGAATGACACGCATCACAGCCGTGCCTCACCTTAAGTAGCACTAATGGGCTCCTTTCTTTCTGGTCACCGTGCTCAGTCTTCAGAAATGTATGTCAGGTTTTCAAAATCTAAAATGGCATTCATGTGGAGAAGGTTTTTTTTCCCTTCTGATTCTACGCTCCAGTAAGTCAATAAAGCTACTGGAAACTGCAACCAATAACAAGTATTTGCTATGTGAATGCTACTGGAAGAAATTCAGAAGTGTTATTTTGTTGAAGAAATTTTGGCATCAAATACATTACCTACATTCACGAGAGTCCAGCACCTGAAATTAATAGCTAACTTCCAATTTTAGAGTGATGCATGTCACAGAGGGGAAAAAACTTAAGAGCACGAGCTTATTTATTCCTCTGTTAAAAACAAACAAAATCCCCAAAAAACATGTATTCCCTGTGCCATGACAGTGCGTCCCACGAGGAGGAAAGCAAACTCAATAGCCACTCAGGGTTTCCCACTGAACCAAACACCACAAAATGCACACGTATTAAAAATTTGGAATTTTGGGACACAGTGGAATCCTTAACTGATGAGACATTAAAAATGGCTTAGAGCAGAGACTGTATTTTATGCAACCACCACTAGAAAACATCAAAAATGTTTTTTAATTAGGCAAAAAAAAGATAGGCTAGCTTTGGTTTTATCATCTGAGGAGCACACAACATTTCCCTTACAGCCAGCAAGAGCAGTTCATATCCCTTTGCAACTACCACTCTGGAGGTGAAAGATATACTGCTTTCCCTGTTGCAGACATAAGCTAGGGGGAAAAAAAAAAACAACACCAGGGAATAAACCAAAGACAGCTCATTGAAGTGCAGGGATGTTTTCTCCTGACACCGATGAGTTAAGGTACAGGATCAGACTGGCTGCAGTTGGCAGGGACCTCTGGGTCCATCTGGTCCAAGCCCTGCTCGAGCAGGGCCAACCAAGCAGGTTGCTCAGGACGACGTCAAGGCAGCAACACATTTTCTGGTTCTCCATTTCAGTGTGCCACAAACATACTTCTAAAGATAATTTTTAGTCATTCCAATGGGAGTATAAGGAGTATTTTTTGAATGTGTAGCCAATCTTAGGAATAACATTACATATATTCCAGTAATCAATTACAGTCTCCAAATTTAACGTAGCACTCTAATAATTAATCTCTCCCAGCTAATACTTATTTTTCTGCAGCACTCGAACCAACACTGGATATATCATGTTCACTGAACAGATGCAGAGATTACTAATATTGCTGAAGCTGATGGGGGGGGGGTCACTATTTGCCTGCTGAAGAATCACACAGGGTTACCTCAAACTTCAAAGTAAAAAATGCAAAAATTGGGCATAAACCTGACGGAATAATCTGGTACACACCGGTTTATATTATTATATATTAGTAACCGTATAAAGAAAAAGAAAAAAACAGCCATTAGAACAGTTTCTAATTTTTATCATCTTTTTGGGTGGCATTACTGAGCCAAAACACTGCAATTATAAACATTTAATTTCCATTTTTTAAATGCAATTAAGATGTCTAATTCAACTGTTTTTATATTACAGTAGCTTTTCACATAAATAGTACAGATATGCACTGCTCTTGACAGGCACACAGTTACAAAAGCAGCTCTCTTGTATTTAGTTTGCTCTCTGTGTGGTGGGTTTTGTATGAAAAGCATTCTCGATTTCTAAGCATGGTACAATTTTAATTCTTAATGCGTTAGTACAACAGTGCATTGGAAAAGTACTGAGCTTCTACAAAAAAGCTTTACAATTTTAAAACAGATTTTTTTTTATTTAAACAAGCATAGGCAATTCTTATATTTCCACAACAAGATAAATATCCCAATTAAGCTAACAGCTCATCCTACAGCGTGCCATAGTGATGGGGAAAGGGCTAACATTAGTGTTATTTACACAGACACGTCCAATATTAACCCAGTATGAAAATTAAAAGCATGTTCAAGTGTGCAATTAAATTCGTGTTATTTTTTTCTCAGTCAGTTGGATTTCTTGCAAAAAATCATCTACCACTCATGTACATTAAGCTGGGATGACTTCTCAGATTCCTCATAAGCACAATCTTTAGGACAAAATGTTTATTGGACTGGGGGAAGAAAGGGGCTAGAACTTCATAAAGAAAAAAGTATTTTTAAATGGATAGGCGTCTTTGGACAAGTGAAATTTAATCACACAAACTGGCTAGATCTCGAAACCCCTAATTAATTTTACAATTTTAAAAGCTTGAATTCAGAGAAAATGCTCTCATGAGGGAAGATTCACTCCAAGTCATTACTATACAATGAGGTACCACTCAAAAAGTGGCCATAAAGGAAGTGACTTCTTTGCCCATCACTATTACACTAGCTGCTCGGCCATAAATTCAGATCTCATTTAGACAACACTCTCTCTGTTACCAGACGCTAAGACTGCTCTGCGACAAATGGGACAAGTGGAATTTTCTGATAACCAGCGATCGATGCAGTGGACATGATACTCGTGAGAACAAGGCAGTTTCCGAAGCTTGTTGCCTTCGGTGTACTCTGTAATACACACGCTACAGGTTTTCAGAGCATCGCTCTCACCAAAATTCCTCATTGCTAGGTTGTCAATTTGTTCTTTGGTGAGTCCTCTTGGTTGGTCATCATCATCTTCGTTTAGTAGGAAAAACTGTGCTAGGCTAAGGAATGGTAGAGAACCACTTTCTTCAAACGTGACCGATCCTCTTGTATTCCGACCTTCCCGTCTGGCACCAGATGTTGAACCACCTTCATTACCACCTTCGTACACCTCCCCTGAGCTAACATCCGTACTTTCATTGCTTGAACTACCACCACCTCCGTTCTGTGGCTCAGAAGCATCCACGTTCTGATTTGGAGTTGGGCCACTAGGATCTGCATCACTATCACTATACATAAAGTAACTCAGCTCTCCAAAGCCTGTCATTATCTGCCTCAGCATAGTCTGAATAGCAACTGATGTAGTCTCGCTCAAGCCTGTGTTTAAGATCCTACGAATAGGAATCCTAATGGTACTGACGTAAGTTCTCACTCCAGCCCGTTCTGAACGTGAAAACGTGCGCCTAAACCCTCCCCGTTCGCTCTCGTAAGTGACCGTGTTGTTAGGGGTCTGGGACCGGGACCGAGTTCTGTTGGCTATGCTGTCCCTTTGCCGATACTCTCCGGGACGAACTCTTCTCACCTGAAGATCGAGCACTATGGTAGGAGGCCTCTGCCCAGGAGTTGCAGACTCATTGGCACCATTAGTTTCTGAAGAACCTGCTGCTTGAGGAACAGGTCTTGTTTCAGGGGCTGAAAACAGAACTGCGTTTTCACTTGGCATCTCAGTCCCCACTGTATGCTGCCTCAATGTCACATGCTGCCTAGTTCTAGAGCTTCCCTCAGCTTCATTCACCGAAGAATGGTCAAGCGTTTGAGATGACGTATTGTGATGAGACCTGCGAGTAGCCTCACTCACTGGATTAATAGGTGACCTACTTCTATCAGTCCTAGCCCGTGTCCTCCGCTGTTCTGGGCTCCTACTTCTCGCTCTCCTCTGCCCTCTAGGAGGAGAGGCTTCCTCAGTTGTTAGCTCCTCTGAAGTGCTCCTTTCTGATCCAGGCTGCCTTACAGACGGTGATTCAGACCTTGGAATTTCAGAGTCACTTTGGCTGTTTTCCAAATCCTCCCCACTGGAAGGCTCTACAGATGGCTCATTCTCAGTTTCCGGATTTGTGTTCCCATTATTACGGTTGACATTTATTTCCAAACTGAATCTGAAGTCACCACTATTTGGGTTAGTCCGGCTCACTGCTCTCCAAGATTGGTTTCCTCGTTGCCCACTTCGTGTAGTATTTCCAGTCTGTCGGACTGAATTAAGCCAGTCTATTATAGAATCTCCATTTGAAACATCTTCTGCGGACTCTGCACCTGCGAAAAAGACAGTGAACTACCAAAATTAGAGTACTTAGCTAACTTTGGAGTGATCTTTTCCAAAAACATAAGTGCTTAATTTAAAAAAGTGACAGCTGAGAAGCGCTTAATCCCATCAAGCACAACCATGGTTTCACATGTAGCATCACAGTTCTTATCTACCAGAGCTCTGTTAAGGGAGCAGGAGTGGACTTTTTTTTTCCTAACATGCACAGACAGGCTGCAGCCATCACACAGCAAACAAGTCTAAGTAACACATATTATTTATTGTAAATGGAAAGTCTTACTTCCTGTGTTAAAACACATCAATATTCTGTGTTTTCCTTTCCAAACAATTAAGGGATCTAGCGACCACTGAATTGAGACCTATGTTTGTCCTGACCCTTCACTTGAAGATCAGCTTTACAGCAAACCCATCTCACTAAAGAATGAACGCCAGCAATAAGCTCCAAGAATCCTCCACCAACCTCTTTAGAGGGGTGATAACAAAACCCGTAGAGCACCTTTGGAAGGGAAGAATGGTGAATAAAAACAAAAAGAATTGCCAAAAGCATCCCAGAAGGGAGCAGACAGGAAAACAATCTTAAAAATAAAGAAAAAGAAACCCAAATGGAACTTTATTTTGATGCAAGTAACAGACACGTTATGGGTGAAATCTGTCCCAAACTGATCTCTGCAGCAGATATCAGACATAACGTTCACTTAGTTTTGAAACAAAGCTCACCTTGCACCTGCCTAGGCTTAACTTGTTCCACTCCTGCACTCAAGTTAAGGTCCGTATGGGGTGCTAAAGTTAAGAGTTTTCACAAATACTGTATATACCTCTATTCTCATCACTGTTTTGCTGTGGCGGACCTTCTTTAACTTGGTGTAGCCTTCTCAGCAACTCCTCTTCAGTAATTTCACCTTAGAAAATAAGCAAAGTTTTCCAAAAATATTTCCAAATCATATGTATGGCAAGCATTATCCAAAGCTTCTACAGAAGGTACAAGCCACTGTTTTGTCTTTTTTTTTTTTCCTCTAATTAAATCCTGCCACAATGAGACTGCCAAGCAGGTTGCTAAGGGGAAGTTCAGACACTTCAGCACCACTCTTCCAAATAAGTTTTGCTGAAGGATCCAACAGTTTCAACCTACTCAAAAAAGACAAATGTGCTTTCTGGTTCTGCAACCTCTACAACTCATCAGCAGTTTTCTTCATCCTATACCAATTAAATGACTGTCCAGAGTGGGGAAAAAAATGATAATATGTTCACAAGCATGAAAAAGTTTGAATTAGTTGAAGTCATGTTTTAAATTATAACTGGTTTCAATTAGGCATCATCCTATAAAGAGTCAATTTAAAGTAGTAAGTCAATTGAAAATGGACATAAAAACACCCATGCAGAATCTTGCACCAGATTAATTATCCTAGTTATAAACTCTTAATACCAGCATAAAGTTTTCACACATGCTTACGGGCGATTACTTCTCTATCACAGAAGTCTAAGGGGCCATAACAGGGTCAGCTCTGGATGTTCCCATCAAGTGGTGTGAACACTTCTGTATCTGATGAATCCACATTGTCCCAACCACCTCTCCACGGTGGAGCCCTCAATTTTGAGTATGTATAAGTTAGCAACAAGCTACTCCCTACCACGGAACACAACTGCAGCACATGAACTAAATGGGTGAAAAAGATTGAGGAGAACAGAAAAGGACACAAATCAACTACAAGCGATTCCAGTAAGATGTATATACACAAGCATAACCTACCTGGTGTTCCTAGCAAATTGTTATCTCTCATAAGCCTGTAGTCCTCTTCACTCAGGTTGTTTACAAACTGATAGAAAGCTTCTTCTCGATCTAACCGATCTAGCTGACTCTGACGTTGTGCTTCGGATTGATCGATATTTCCTTTATCACTAGAATCTGAGCTCTCCATCTTGACAAATGGAAGAGTATCTAAAAAAGAAAAAAGAAACTCTTCATTCAACTTAGTGAAACACAGCACGATATTCAGATGTTTAACCTGTAGTATATTCTTCATTAAGTTGAGAAAAAGACTTTGCTAATGAATTTTCAGTTAAGATAGGCTGCATAACCACATGGATCGCAACAAAATCATTCTCAAAGCATGAGCGACTTCCAGAACTACAAAGTCTAGAGCCACCACTACTTATATTCAAAGCAGCAAGTACAAACACATGGAATAGTATCAGTTTACTAAGTGTCCACAACAATCTTTTTGCAATAAAATACTCCTAATACTGCAACTGCCTCATGAATCCCAGAACCATGCCTTACAGTGCCATACAACAGCGTAGCACGAGGCACAAACCATTCATGATTATACTAACTCTAAAAGAGTACTCTAAAAGAGATTAAACATTCATCACTTCTTCCTTCCCTGCACTATGGTAAAGAAAGCAGAAATCAATCTAATTTACTGCCAATTAAGAGAAACACCCTCTTCAACATCCAAGTGAATTTTAACAGAATGGAGGGATTTAAATGAGTCTGAAGATGCTATAGAACACTATATATGGAAAAAAGAAAAGAGACAGGGCTTTTAGTATCCTCCAAAGTGAAAAAAGCAGTTGTAAAATCAGCTCTGTAGTTGTGTGTCACGAGAAGAATTTGCTTGCAAGTTTCTGTAATTAGTGAATTACTGATGTTGATGACTAATACATTTCCAGGACAAAACTCCACTATGTATACCTGCCATAACTTCTGCTTCGAAGAACTATTTTCTATAATGTGGTTTTATTTTTTTTTTAAATATAATCTTCTCCTCACATTGTTTTTCATTTGGAAAAGATACTTCACAGCGTTTCAAAAAAAAGAAAATTAATGAATACAGTGTCTATATTTGATCAAAAATAAAACAAAAGACATGCAAATGCAGGAGACATACTGGCACTAGTTGTGCCATGCAAATATATCAAATGAAGTTAAAATAACTAGTTTCCTTAATCATTATGCCTCGCTACTCACAACATCAAGAATTTTCCTGTATAACTGGTAGAATCTAGTTACTCAGAGAGGTGATTAGCAAGCTAATCCTCTGCATGCTAAAAAGCTCTGCAATAATATTTCCCATCAAAAAACGTTCATTTAAACCATGTTGCATGTGACATGGAAGAATAAAGCTCTTTGCTTCTTGCTGGAAAGTTTCCAACACTCAGACATCTGTCTAGTGCAAAAAGCATCTTTTTTTGGTTTGTCAGCACAGCTGTCAAGTCAAGACTGCCCACAGTTAACACCAGTGCCGCATGATCTCCGAGTGGAGTTTATTTCAGCTGCTATTGTGAAAATTAAAGTGCGCTGACAACCTCTGTGTAGCAGTAGGAAATTCCACAGAGTAGGACATCCCACTATTGCAGACTTGCAGATTATAGAAATAGCTACTCCAATCCTCATTCTGACGCAGTAAAACTTGTTTTAAGTTAGTCATGTTAAAGCATAAACGACCTGTTGGCCCTCTGCATTACAGGTGTGGAAGGCTACTGGTATTTGTCTCCACAAATTTCTTTTTTTAAAAAAAAACCATCAGTAAAAGCAGCAGCAATCTGTAGGGTTACTACCGTTTCAGATGGAAGGCCATCAGCTGTCCCTGCATTGCTACATCTCTGGTGCAATCCGAAGACTGCATGGCCAGTCTGAAGACTCGCATGTGACATGCTGTCAAGTAAACCCACTCACAGGGGAAGTTGCACAACAGTTCCAGCAGGTACATCCCACTCGGACTGGGCTGTTACGAAATCCGTATGCCCTTCAAACCTCACACACGTACTTCTAACGAGAACATAGCTTGCTTGAAACGTGACAGCTTTTTACACGCTTTCTGTAACAGAACTATGACCCCAACTAACTTCAAGACATATCCAATCAAAGGAAAATACCAGAAAGACAAAGCTGCTGCTTTTTACAAGATACACCTGAATAATATCCCAAGTAGAATGAGACTTGATTCCAAAATAAAGCCCAGAAAGATGCATTAGCTTTGGGGAAATACTCTAACCAGCATTTTCTTTTTTTCCATGAGACCGACGACAGTGAAGCAAAGTTGACAGTACAATTAGGAAAATTAGGGAATGCAGTAACGCTAAAGGACAGGGGCAGCATAAAGCTGTTTGTAAAATATTTTCCTCAAAACGGCTGCTACCTTGATTTTTACTGAGTTTGAAACACGTGTTCTTCACAAACTGCAACATTAACATATTTGTAAGCATTAGGCTAATTCAACAACAGGTTTTAAAAGAGTACATTATGTATACAAAGTATGACATTTGTTTACTGCTTATGCTTTGAAATTTTCCTTTTGACTGCAAACTCCAGTGCTTGCGGGCACCTTGGCTATCTAACACCTACTTGACAGAAAGACTTTTGTCCACTCCATTTCAGAAGATGAAGTGGACACTATTCTTGGTCAGGGAAGAAAGGCAGAGGCAAAACAAGTGAAGTTGAGAAAAATGACCTTCTTTACCAACAGACTGATGCACGCTTCAATAGCTGACTCTTTAGGAATGCTGAAACTACAGCGAAGTCAGTCTTTCTTATTTCCAGGCTTGCTCCCCTTTCCTCCTGTTTCAGCTTTCATCTTTCAACTGTAAAGTCCGCTGTTGGTCAAGACTGAAAAGACATCATTGCTAAGAAAAAGCCTTAGATCTGGGATCTCAGCTACAAATCCCATTTACAGGGTTCCCATGGTGGCAGTGCTGCTCTGTTTTTGATGCAGCGGAGGGTCACAAATAATGTGGAAACCCATCCCTCATTCAGGGGATTCAGGCTTCTGCTCTCAGCTCATACACTGCAGCAAATTATGACTGGCCTAAGGAAGCTGACTACAGCAACACAGGGAAACCTGACAAGGGAAAAGCTACAGGTATAATATTAAGTTACAGAAGAATACCCAACATTTGATTATCTAATAAGCAGGTGCGCTTCAACTGTTTCTCTTTCTCCCAGTGGTTTCGTTCAACTCAAAGTAAGACTTTGTTCTTACTCAAGTGAAAAGATTCAGAATTTCCTTATTTAGTGTTCTCCCTTGTCAGCACTGAGTTGACAAAGGGTGGGGAAGGTCACATCTGTGAGTAGGAAGTTCAGATCTGTCAATTACTGCCAACTTCAGCCAAGATATCCAGTAATGAAAATCTTTTTTACAGGAAACAGGAAAAAAATCACCTGAAGGTTGCCCAAAACAAGATATTGTACTGAATCACAGCTAGAATAAACTACTTTTTCTTAAAAAAAATAAGTGAAGGGAAATACTCTTCAGCAGCTGAATATCCAGGTATTTTCCAGCGAATACTACAGTGAATTCTTAAGTGGTGCTCCCATCCTTTGATAAGTCAGCAAAGGATCTTCCCCGCAGTTACGCTTCAACAATCTCAGAGATTTCAGAGCACAGCTGACTAGCTGTCTCTCCACCGCTGCTACAGACTGTGGTAGCAAAAACAGCAAGCCCCAAGCAGGTATTGATACATTATTTTATTCAAGAGGACGTAATATGCTCTTTTGGATAGGGATGATTTACGAATTCTAGATGTTCCTTCAGTAATGCAAAGTGACCATTCTCACGGTACACAGCACAAGAAATATCTTACCTTTTCCCGTATGCCAAGTCATGAGCGTGTAAACAAAAGCCAGTCAGGAATTTACAGTCATTAAAAGAAAACGAGCGGGACAGCAGGCAGTAATAAAACACTCCTGTTGTCCATTTATCTTCACCAGTAATACTGGGTGTCTCCATAGTGCTTAGCATTGACAGACCAGAGAATTCCTCCCCGAAAAGTACTGATGGAATAGAAGTCACGTTGCTAAATTGCTAGCTCTTTCCCCTTCAAAAACAGTTAATATTTCCTGACATCAGTTATCTGCATTGAACACCAAAACACTAACTTAACCTGCATTCTTGAAAACACGAAACCTTAACGTTATAATCTTCATCAGATTTACGAGGCAAGCCTCAAATTTTAAGAGGAGAAAGGCACTTAGCTGATGTGCAGAAACAAATGAGATGCTTACGAGCCTGCTGTGCAGCAAAGATCTCTCAAATTCCCCCCATCTAGGCGTTCCTGGTATTTCAACGTTACGTGCAAAGTCGTAGCGCCCTGTATGTTCGAACGTTTCCTGAATTACCTCATGTCCCAGCAACATAATTAATACCTTGGTATACACAGAAAGAATGATGACAATATGAATAAGTGTCTCATAGATGTGCTCAGCAAAAGGCTAATTTCTCATTTATGATTCATAACCTCATCTTAATTAGGTACTTCAACCAGTAGAGCACCTTGCCTACTCCTAGTCTGCAGGAATTATCAAACCCTTTGACTAAAAGCAGCGACTCAGTAGTGGAAGCTACACCACCTTATATTTCTGGTTTTGGCTTGTTTCAGGTTAACTATTTTCTCCCCACTTTCACTGAACACACCTCAGAGACGTTTTAGCTCTGCAGAAGAGCCACGCAGCTGTCTGCTCAACGCTCTTTCCACAAACTCTGGCTCCAGCAGCTCTAACATACCGTCCCGTTCAGCAGGACCGGCCCCAGCCAGAAGTCTCTCCCATTCCATTTCTCAGATGTCACAGAGCAGCAGCTACAGCGGGCAGTTCTGTTACTCCGGGCTCTTTAAGCACAAACAGAATCAACCTAACGGGCAGTACTGACTCCCCTGGACCACAATCGATCCAACTACTAGGCTTTCCTAGAAGAATCAGAAGTGTAGAAATAGTCTCCATGCTCGTCAGCGCACAACTTCTCAATAACCAAAGCTAGCAGAAAGGCAGACATAACAGGAACTACATCTTCATCTTAAATATTTCATCTCTCGAGACTGCAAGCTCAAAAGCAGAAGCAAAAAACTGTCAGTGAATCCTATCATTAAGGAAAGAAGATACCATGAAACAGTGAAATCAAACAGCTATTTGCATTATACATGGAGCTTCATTGCCTCAAGTTTTTTGTCTTTCTGGGTAGCTACACAAGTCTTCCTTCGAGATTAGACTGAAGGCTATGATGGTGTAGGTACAATTCACTAATCTACATCTCAGAAATGGTAACAAGGAACTTTTCCACCTTTCGAAACTGCAGCATGAATTTTGGACGTACTCCTTTTTTCTCCTACTCTTGCTTTCTGATAGTCTGATGAACAACAGCTCTACACAGTTTCTAGATTTCTGATTAAACTTACCACAAATTCTAAACACACAAGAACTACGTCCTCTTTGCCTCGAAAAATACCACAGAACATGCCCCACTTGTGGAAAGCTGGAAGAAATTTGTCTTCTTAGAAGTATGTCAGGTAAACTGCAATAAAATTCACTGCTAACTTAATATGGAGAGTTAAACACGGATTCAGCCAATTCACTACCCCAGAACATTTCAAAGTAAAGTCCATACAGCAAGACATCACTCTGAACGTACATTTTAAATAATAGAAAGCAAATGAATACTTGTTCAGCACAGCTGCAAAAAAATCCACAGAATAAAAAACCAACGAAAATATTTTAACAGAACAAGCTGCTAAGAAGGTACAAACACTTGCCATCTTACTGTACCCCACCTCAAAGAGATCTAGGCACAAAAACAAAACAATTCATTACAGGTTTCCAGCATCACCTTCTGGATGAAAGGGTGGGACTTAGCAATTCCAGAACAGTGAGCATGTGGAATGAAGACGGAACTAAGAATATATAACACAGCAACAATCACCAAAATAAGAGCTTCACGTTTTATCTTCTGCGCTTATCAGCACAGCATTTTTCACACAGATGTTGAAAACAAAAGACAGCATTTCCTTTTGTGCTCAAACCCAGAGGGTACCACAGAAGGGAAAGTTTAGCGTCCACAAGTCCCAGCACTGGGAGAAGACAGTTGTGAAGCTGGGCTCTTCTCCCCCAGCAGCAAGCTTCCTGCTAGCTCAGCATGCAGAAAGCTCGAAGGAAGAAGTGATATTGCACACCAGTACCCAGCGCTGCCACGGAAAGTCAGCGGCATAAACAGGACTGACAAGTAAGGAAGTTGTGCCCACAAAACCGAAGGCCATCATGTAGCGCTTTGATTTCTGCAGAAGGAGAACTTCTGGTCAGTGAAAGCACCAAGCCAATCGCACCCTGCTGGATTTTACTTAAAGGAAAGCCCAGCTCTATGTTTACTCTCACTTTCTCCACAAAACTGTTGCCAATAGAGCTTCTACAAGAAGGCCAATAAAACACTGCCAATCACTGCAAATACAACCCACCCAGCGATTCTGATGTGAGGATTTTTTGTTGTTATTGTTGCTGTCTAGTACCCAACAAATATGAAAGTGGAAAATACATTTAAGCAAAATCTAAGTGAATTTCAATACCTACCCCTAAGAATGTAACTCCATTTCTGACGACAAACTAAGGCAGGCAAGCTCAAGCACTTTAACAAGATTATGTGCACATATATCTTGCATATTGAAATTAAGGCTGCTCTAAGTGAAATGCTTTTAAGTTACTAAATTAGGAGCAAGTGCGCGCGCCCTGACTTTTCCTACATACTCAATTATCCTTAGATGGTTTTACGAGACTGCACAACTCTGCAGACCTCCTTCAGTAAAAAGCTGGCCTTCAGCACTGCAGATCAGCAGCAAGACACTAACAAGTCCCTCGTTAATAACACGAGGGAGGTACAGCCTTGTGCGTCTCTTACGATCTTACCTGTAGCCAGGAATCTGCACAAAAGCAAAACTGCGTCTGCGTGACACTTCTGGCTGCCCCTACTCACCACACAATGATCCTGCCTCTAAGTTCTTACGCTACTGCTCTGTTCAGAGGTGTTGGTTTTGAGATGCACGAGACCATCATAAACATATCTTGAGTTTTGTTTTATCCCTTCAAGACCAAGTTTTTCAAGCTAAAGAGTTGATAAGCTCTTCTCAAGACTGAGATTATGGCTCAAGAACTCCGATAAATACCCAATAATCTTGCTTGGATTCAGAGATGTTTTAGTACACGGAAATAGAAATATCTACGAAAAAATTACAAAAGCCTAGTAACTTGTTAAGCTGGACTCAAATGGAACCTTTAGGCTCATGTAAATTAAGTCAAAACATTAAGCTACAGCAGTAAAAAAAGATATTACAACACCTCCGCTGCAATTAGAAGCATTCTACCAAGATCAAGGAACTTATTTTGATACATTTCCATAGGGATGAGGAATAAATGGATAAACTAGCCAGGTACATTAACACACGGGTGTTTAAGAAAATATTTCCATTTAGGGATCACATTACTCATTCCCCTAAAAATACTTAAACAGAAAAAAAAAAAAAGAAACATAATGGAGACCAGACACTTGTAGCACTGTTTCCGGTACACCTTGGTATGTCTATGTATTCAGGAATATGGAAAATAAATATGATACAGATGTCAGCCACTACATGCTTAACAAACGCTGGTGCGCTTATTCAGTCACAAACGTTTCTGTAGTCAGAACTGCTGCTGAAGGAAACAATAACTGTCATGTTTTAGCTGTGTAACATTAACAAATTCCTTTATTTTATAATGTATGGTATGCTTTCCACTTGTTAGCAGCAGGGGAGACGAAATTCCAAGCTATAATTTGTTTAATACCAAAATGGTAAATCTCTAGAGGAAATGCAGTCATTTTAAGTGCTAGTTGACCACTACAACAAAACTAAGTATCAAACTCTTAATTAAGATAATTAACTGCCTAAGAAGCAGCCAGCTATTTTTTTATAAAAACACGGTCAAGTCACTGCAATTAACATTCAGGGACAAATTGGTATCGGGACTCCTTTAGCATCCTCATGACAACTGACAATCTGAAACCAACCACTACTGCCAGCCTGGGCAGGGAAATACCTCAGCTGTGCGACTGCACTACTGGGCACAGGGCAGTCTGAATTCTTGTTTATAAGCTCCTCCCGATTAGCTTTTTGAAAAATAAACAAACAAAAATGTTTTTTAAAAATCAGTATTTTTGCTGTGAAACCTGTTGTCAGGCTCCTTCTACTACATGCTAAAATCAAAATAAATAATGAACCTTAAAATCTACACATTACACCAGCTTGATATTGCTCCTCCATTAAAGCAGGCCACCAAAGATGAAGAAATATATTTACAACTGAGCTTGACAATAGTTTTGAGACATGGTAAACATGAATGTCAACGAGCAGTATTAAGAAAAGGAAGGAAGAACTTGCACAGAAAACTAAGGTAACAGCACAGAGGTAACGTGGTTAACGTGCCAACAGGGCAGGAACAGCCAACATTACAGATTTCAGCAGGTCCCAAGCCGATGGAGACCCTCGCAAGAGACACAGCGACAGGAAGAGCTCCTCTGCCCCGTCTCCCACTAGAGGCCTTCTCGTCTCAGCCCACGGGAAGCACAAACCGAGGACACGGTGCTGAAGGGCTGGGGCTGCTGAACGAGGCACTGAGCAGCACGGCGAGGCCTCAGGCAGCGCCTGCAACCGCTCCCCCTCCAAAAAAGGGCCAACTCCCCATTCCTCCCCGCCCGGAGGGCGCAGAGCCCCCAGCCCTGCCCGGAGGGGGGAGCACACCCCCCCCGCGAGGAGCAGCAGGCTCTCCCCCTCCACTGCGTTATTTTCGCTGCTAAAGGCCCCGGGGGGTGACGGGGCCCAGCCCACCCGGGGCAGGGCCGCCCGCCCGCCGCCATCTCCTCCCGCGACACCCCGAGGAGCCGGGGGGGGGGGCAGCGGAGCGGGCCCCGAGGCGCCCCCCGCTCCCCCCCGGCTCCCCCTCGTTCCCCCCCGCGCCTCTCCCCGCCGCGGGCCATTTTGGGCGGCCGCCCGCAGGCCTCCCGCACTCACCGCCCGCCGCTCGCCCGGCTCTCGATGCGCTGCTCTCCCCGGGCTCCCCCCCCCCCAAACCGGGCTCGGTCCCGGCTTCCCCCGCCCCGGCTCCGTGGGTCCGCCCAGAGCCGCAGCGCCGCCCGCCCGCCGCCCGCCGCTCCCCTCAGGCGGCCATTTTGTGCTCCATTGTTACCAAGGAACGGGGGGACCGGAAGCGGCCGCCGACGGCGGAAGTGAAGACGCGCGCTCCCCGCCCTGCGCATGCGCCGACGGCGCCTCCGGGGCCGGGGCGGGGTGGCCGCTTACCAACGAGAGGAGCGTGGAGGACCGCCGGGGAGGGCAGAGCGGCCCCGTGCGAAGGGTGGGGGGGGGGCGCCGCCATTTTGAAGAGGGGCAAAGGCTGGGGTGGGGTGCGAGGCGATGGACGCCCTCTGCCCGCCGCCCCCTGCCGCCCCCTGCCGCCCCCTGCCGCCCCCTGCCGCCCCCTGCCGCCCCCTGCCTCCCCGGGGCTCGGTAGAGCCCAAGGGTGGCGCTGTTCAAGGGTCATGACTGGCAGTTTTAGTGTCCCCACAAGAGGCAGGCCTGTTGGCATGGGGGCCATTTCGTGTCACCTCGCAGCGCGAGGGCAGAGGTGCCAGCTCTTGAGGCGGGCAATGTCCAGCGTTCCCAAGCTAGTTTTTATTTTTTGAGGAAAAAAAATTAGCAGCAAGGCTGTTAAAGATGTTCACCTTCCTCACTCTGTAGATGCACAGGGTTTCCCCTCATCTTACTCAGGCTACACTACCTAAAGCAACGGCTGGCCTGGTGCCATGTGTTAGACGCTCCTCACACCACAGAAAGGCTAGATGTGAAACCTAATTAATCAAACACCGCACTTCCCATGTTCTGTAAGCCTGCTGATAGGTTAAATATCTCTAGTTCCACTCACTGAAGCTGAATTCCACCTGTTACCTCCAGGATCAGCGCGTCTCCCTCGTGAGAGGCTGGCAGAGCAGCAGAATCAGAAATCAATAAGACACAGCAGGAAGAAAACTGTAGCTGAAAAGAAATAGGAGAGAATTAGGAGAGAAAAAAAACGTACAAGCTCATTTTTGAACCCAAGGGGCTGGAGTGCCACACTGAGTACTAGCACTGGTTTAAGAAGAAGGAGAGGTGAAGGCTTTACAGAGAACAGAAGGGATTCCTTTAGAAGTTTGAAAAGATCCCATTTTACTGACTCAAAAGTATCTCTTGAAAAGGCCATTAGGAACAGTAAAAACAAATTTCCATGAGCGTCATCTTTATTTTTGAGAAAGAACCAGAACACAGAAGAGCATCTTTGTGAGGATTTAATGTGGTTTCAGAAAGACTGTGGGAAACCTTTGGTTCTCCTTTTGGTACTTCATGGATAACAGTAGTGAGATTGCTGTCAAGTTGAGGGGTGGATGGCATTCAAAGTTTGTTGAAACTTGAACGTGTAGAAAGCGACAAGCCCAACTATTGATGTAAATGAAGCGTTCTTGAATAATCACAGTTCAAATTTTCCCCTTCAGATTTGAGAACTCAAAAGGCAACTACAGTGTTTGTGCTAGAGAGAATGGAGCGTTCAGTTACATTTTTTTTTTTTCTCATCAGTTTCACTTGCTACAGGATGGGACTAGGAATGGAAATGATATTAAGACCATGATGCCAAAAGCATAATTAAAGGAGAGCAGGAATAATCCCAGTTCCATGTGGATCAGATGTACATTCCCCACTGTATTTTTGTTGAATTACACGGAGCATAAAGCATGGAAGTTTATTCCAGCTGCAGGTGGAGGGATGATTCCCGATACAGTTGTAATAAAAAGGTGATACCTAACCCAGAATAAAACTTGCTTACAGAAGGTTAAGCTGTTATTTGTTTGTTTGTTTGTTTTTAAAGCAAATGGGAGCTGGGACAGTGAGTTAAATCACATCAGTGCTTTACATCGTTGCTCCGTTATGGATCCTTCATTACAGTTAGATTTGCTGTAGGGTCAAACCATGACCTAACAAATCTGTTTTTAGTGGTCAACGTGAGTAAAATTAAAAAAAATAATAATAAAAAAAAAAGGGGGGGGGGGAGTAATTTAATGTCAAAAAAGCAATCTTGCAGTTTTAATGGGCCGAAATATTTGCCATTGGGAAAAGTCCTCTTGGAGCTGTTCCTGACATATGATGAACAGATTTTTTTATTTAGATAGATTCCAGTGCTTGGAGAAGCTATCCCCTGAAGAAAGAAAGATCCCGTGGCTGAGCATGTAAGCTTTCTTTTCTGACAGACATCTTTGAAATAGGTAAAGAAATTCATTCCGCTGTAAAACATCAGTAATTCAAGGAGCAGATGATCAGCATACAATTGATCCATTTTATCACAGAAAGCGTTGTGCTGACAACTGATAAGACAGCCACTGAGTGTGAGTATTGGCAATCAGTAAAGCATCAGGATGCCCACCAGAGTACTCCGATGAGTGACCTCAAAGAACTGAAGAACTAGAAGGTGATGCAGCTGTGACAGAGACTTATGCATGAAAATGAATCCTGTATTTCTCCCTGCCTTTTCTGAATACCAGGCAAGGTCAGAGCGGTATAAAAGTGGCTTTGTTATACACCAGTAACCTAAGCAGCAAAATGGTAGGATTATTGAGCAAATGGGAGGTGGAGCATATTCTTTTATTTGAACCAAAGGATGATGGTTTATGCTCCTGGTGCAGCCTCAGAGTGTTTTATGACATCTGGCAAGTAATTTTGTTTGTCTCTTTCTTTTTCTCTCAATAGAATAGTTTTGAGTGAATAACCTTACTGAAAGTCTAGAGCATCATGAAATGGAAAGCAACAGAGGGATGAAGCATGCTATACTTTACTTCTGTGGGTGAGTTCACATTCTTAGAGTAGATATTTGCCAGTTTGCTTGCGATGAAAAACCCAGTGATGTACCGCTGAAGTACACTTTACTTCAGCAGTAAAATCTTGTAGCTGAGGTCCAGGGCAGACAACTGGGGACAAGTACCTCCCCACCCACTGCATTGAGATGATTTGCGAATGCCCTCACAGGGTCTATCAGATGCAGAATAAGCTCTGATTTTTCAAAACTGCTTAGTAGATTTCATTGTCCAGTTAGTATTAATAACAATTAGTGACCTGTGCACACACATCTCTTTGGCAGGTTTGTAAAAAATTAGGATCAGCGTAGCAGTGTATTTCAAAGATATTGTAGGGGAAAACATATTTGCATAGAGAACTTTTCAGTATGGGGAAGAAATCCCAAATCTATAGCAAAAGCTTGGTGTAATTCATCCTTAACTGCCTGTCTGCGGTTTGGTAACGTATGTACAGCAAAGGAGAATTACAACACTTTTCCATGGTAAGTTTAATGTCGTTTCCTTCAATGAGGGTAAATAAATTTGCTTTAAATCCCCTTGGGTTTTAAAAACTGGTTATTTGGTATGCAGCGATAGATGAGGAAAAATGTTTGCTTTTTTTTTTTTTCCTTGGAATGTCTTAAAATAATTTATTCACAATATAGATAAGTAATAATCCAAATGCAGTGAGGTGAGAAAAATCTGAATCTCTTGGGAGCTTCTAAACCTGAAGAAAAAAAAATGGAAAGAAAAAAAGACCTGACAAACTGACACACTCAAATCCTTCTATACTCAAAGTATTAGCAGAGCCAGGTACTGAGCAGGCAAATGAAGCCACTTTACACTAATGTACCAGCCCAGAACAAACCTGGGAGGAAACCTAAGGTTATAACAATTGCTAACAGTCTAACTTTTCTATTTTCCACTTCAGTACTGCCTACATTGCTTTACAGTGCTCACAACAGGCCATCTTCTTCATTGGCCAAGTTACCTTCTGGTGGGGGGAGAAACCTGGGTTTATGTCTTATACAACAAAATATTTTCCATTCAAACCATATCTCAGAGGATATTCAAGCTGGTCATGTTTAAATAAGCATATCTGGCATCAAAGAGATTTAAAGTGCTGAAAGAAGAAAACCTTGCACCTTAGGGAGGCATTTTTAATAGTTTTCAGTAATTTGCTAGACATAAACAAATTCTGATCAGGGACCTCTTTATCAGGCAGTGCTGTACTCTCAGGAGAGCTTAAATATTAGCTCAGGTACCATCCTGCCACATCCCAGCTCCTTAATTCCCAGCCAGGTAGAACAAGTCTGCAAAAGACAAGGGGGGGATATCACACCTTGCAATGAAGCAGAGGCCTGTGGGGGGGAGTATGGCCTTTATTTAAGTAAATATGGTGTATCCCTATCGTACTGATAGCAATTCCAAGCAAAATAACATAGGGCTGATAAGAGGCCTCGCTAATAAACCATTTCAAGAAGATATTACTGTAACATTATGAAAACTAGGCTTTGTCAAGTTAACCAGATACCTTTCTTAATATCATGCCTGTCAAGTAGTAGTGCTGATATAATAAACCTTCAATTGGTAAGACATCTGATCTTGTCTTTCATAATATTTTGATTGAGAAAGAGGAACAATCTAAGTCAATATCACAAATATTAATTGGACTGAAAGCTAACCGTTGGGTCTCAGAGTGCAGTTGTAAGCAGACTCATCGCTGAACAAGGCACGGTTCCCTTCTGTCGGTTCTTGACCCCGCACCACTTAATGTGCGATCAGTGACCTAACAGAAAATACAATATCATTACTGGTGATCTGCAGATGTACAAAGTTAGGGGCAGGTCACCACTACAAAACCTAATCTGAATCACTTAATGAGCTGAGCCTAAGCAAATAGCATGTTTTTCAGCACCACCAGATGTAAAGTCATCCGCCTAAGAATAGAGCAGCAGCTGGACTGCAGGGCGGGAGGCAAAGTCGTAGAAAACAGTGATTCAGAAGAGAAATAATCAGCTGAGCACGAGCTCCTAATGAGATGCTGTGACAAGAGGAGCTAACACTTCCCTGGAAGCCAAAAGGAGGGGACACCAAGGAAGACGAGGGAGGTTTTATTACCTCTGTTGCAGGCATGGCTGCTGAGATCCTGCAACCTCTTCAGGGAGAGGGCTGGAGGAAGGCTCCCCCGAGGGCTGGACAGCACATCTTTGAGACACCCAAGGAGCATGGTTCATTAAGAAATCAAAGGTTAAATGACACTTTAAATGCAGTCTGTAGAAATGTACGTGACAGATGTAACGATAAAGGGTTCTTAGCTGGACATCAGCACCAGGTTGCTGTATACTGGAATATTTTCAGCAGTGGGGAAGGCTGTCCACCGAAACAACCCACCCACCATTTGCCTGCCACGACAGTGACCACCACTGGAAATATTTAATGATATGTGTGTGCTCCCAGGTACAGGAAAAGGTCATTTCCAGTCCTCTCACCTCCTTTTTCAGATTTTGGCCATCTCTGTAACTGGCTACAGCTTTCCAACACTTTTTTCACTTGTGTAACTTTTTCAGCATGAGCCGTAGCTGCTTTGAGCAGCACAAGCTGTGGGGCAATCAGCATTCACAAATAAATAAATAAATAAATAAATAAATAAATAAACAACCAGAACAGCTTTATTGCTGACCTTTGGCTCTAACTCCGTGCTGTAAGAGCAGTATCAGCCACCGAGAAACTTAAGCGTGTTATGGTGCAAGGGCACCTCCAAATAACATCAGCTTATTGCTGTCCCTTGGCATTTCGAAAGCATTGGGTGCCTGCTGGGTTTTGCTGTTGTTTAGGGGAATGAGGACCATGGGCAGGTTTTATTTTCTCTTTTCATTTGTTTGTGTTGATAAACTAGAGTGGAGGTTTTCTTAAGTGCTCATTGTCAAAGTCCTTAAGGGAAAAATGAGAGAAAAAAGTGGAAACATGGGGTGGGGCCAGGGGGGAAGAGGGATCTTTCACAGACATTTTCCTATTCAGTGTTGATGGTCCCCCTCTTATTCACATCAAAGCCACTCTTTTGGAGGTCCCTTACCAATCCTCACTCAATTTAGGTACAATTTCTAACATCCCACATGTTGTGCAAGTGCGAGTGGGTGACTCTCGGCTCTGCCATCTGGTTAATCACACAAGTAGCAGGGGGGACGCACAGAGGGCTTGTGCCTCATCCTTTCTGCAGCTGTTTCACAAGCAAATGGTAATTCCTCTCTCAATGTTTTGCTCTTTCTGGGAAAAATAACTTGCCTAATGAAGCAGTGCTGAGCAGCTCCTGTGTCCAGACAGATAGGAGTGAAATGCTTCGGTTTAAAATGCAAAGTCACCTGTGGTGGCAGTGCCTTTGAACAAGTCCCCCAAGGCCACATTTCAAATAATCCCAGGGCCAGCTGAAATTAATGCAGAAAGAAATTCAGAAAAACGCGGGAGAAGCATATCGGAGGGCCTGGGACTGCGGAAGACAATCCTGGATGAGCTGTAGTCAGGCACATCCTCTCACACCCCGTTAGCAGAGCCACCTAATTACTCTGTTGCGGGCAGGGTTTGACGTGTGTGTTGTGTATCAGGGACATCCAGAACTTGAAAGAAGAGTGAGGCAGTCACTGAATCAAAGATCAATGAACCTGTCCTTCTTGTCCCCTCTTAGAGCAATGAGAAACCACAAGCTACGAGCTCTGACATCCCAGATGCGTCCTACCTGTAGAGAAAACCCACCTGGAAATGGAGGTGCTCTACTTCACCAGGACACGAACCTCTGGAAGTGTGGCATGGCCAAGCTCCAGCTGCATCTGCCTCAACAGGCCCGGCCTCGTGAGAACTGTCAAGGAGGAACATCCCTGTATTTCCAAGAGTAGCTGTGGAACTGGCTACAAATATGAACAGAGAATTATGTGCTGGGAAGGAAAACTGCTATGAAAAGGCAGGCGTGGGGGCCAGAGGGATACTTGGCTCTTAGCCTGAGCCAACACTAGAGACAGAAACCCTTCCCCTGCCCACTTCTGACTTTCTTAGCCTCTTCGATTGATTTTCAACATACTGTTTTCTTGTTCTTCAGAATTAAATCATTTATGGTGTAAGTCCTTGAGGTTTCAGGCTTACTTCTGTGGGTTCCATAATGCTTATCAGAGAGTAAATGTTATTCTTTCTGGTATATCAATGATACAATTTTTTTTTTTTTTTTCCCAGCTAGTTGAATGATTATTACATTCTTCAAATCAATTCTCATTTTTCTTTAATTGCTTCTGATGCCCTTGGCACTGTGGAGTGACAGGGCCTGCTACCAGGGTAACTCAGTGGTCTCAGCTGCAGGAGAGGCAATCGTTGGTCCTAAAGGCTGGTGGTTTTATCCAGGCCAGAAAGGACAGAGAAAGTAGTTGTCAGAGGAATTTGCCAGGCAAAGATTCATACTGCCACCTATGTGAGCCTACAAGATGCATGCGATAAGCAGCATGCCCGTGTTTTATTGAGTTGTCTTTAGGAAATGCCAGCTCTGGGATGCAGTTCATCAGTCCCTTGAATCTTGCGCCAAGTACTCTGTAGTGTAAAAGGACAAACTGAAGCCAAAATAGAAGCGTTCATTTCTTCAGCTTTGTGCTCCTGTAAATAACACAAAGCACTGGGCGATGAGGGACTTCCATCACTGGGATGCAACTGCTTGAAGACTGGTTATCTCCCTCCCTCCGTACAGAGTAATGAACGTTATCTCCTTGGGCTGCACCTCTGAGGACGTTGTCCACAGCCGTGGCCCAGGCACTGACCGTCATGGCAGCTTCACGTGCAAATCCCTCATGCACAAGCACACTCATGCACAAGGTTGACGCTTCTTTGCGGGCTCACAACATTGCAGTGGCAGCTTCTCAGGATGACCCCGAGGTCCAGCTCTCAGGGAGATTTTCCGCTAGCAGCTGCAGCGGAGGCTGCCCTTTGGTTTCCTCGGAGGCAGAAATCCCAGCGGCTACGTCCACACCACAGGGCTTGACCTCCAACAGCTGCCGATTACCGCTGCTGATCCGTGCCCCTGGCAGCCGACTCGACATACCACTGCTCCAGCAGCTGCCTGCCATGAACACGTACCCTTATCTCTCAGCCTGCAGCGTGCGCTCAGTCTCTTTATTTCCCTTCGTGCGATCATCAGACATTTCTGCGTTTTGTCGTGATAAATACCAGACTGTTGAATCTCTAGGGCTGCCAAGAAACGCATCTCGGCGTAGCACAAATAGAGCTGCTATTTTTTTATTTCTTCCTTTAGTTTAACATTTATTCCCGCTATTGTTGTCCCTAGAAGAATAAATAGGGCTGCACGTTGCTAGCAAGTTGCTCCAAATACATTAGGTGAAAGAATAAATAACATGATGTACCAAAGGCTATGAAGACCAAATATATTATATAGAGATAGTTGAGCAAAGGGTGTGATAACGTGCTGCTCATTGTACAGGTGCACCAGTGCTCACTGCAGGATGAAATTAGATTGAGTCATCTCCCGGTCTGCAGGTCATGCACCTGACACTGCTCGGATTTTCTTCTGTCTGTGCAGGTGGAGCACTGAGACAGGAGCACATCCATCGCAGCCCTGCATGCCAGAAAAAGGTTTCAATGCTCGCACCACATTGCACAGCGTAAGGCATGAGGGGTCCTGGTCATCACCGCTTTGCTACAACATCTGAAGATGTCTTTTCTATTTCCATTTCCTAAGTGGCATAGGTTTCTCTTTTCCCTCCTCTCAGAAAAGATGAGAGATGTGCAGTGTGCGAGGAGATAATGTTCTAGGTCATCATCCGAAGGCACGTTCAGCGATGCCGAGTGACTCTCTGAAGTGGAGGTGCTTTGACAGGCAAAACCAGCTCGCTCTGATGACCGCTGCCTGCTGCTGCAATAACCTGTGCTGCGTTTTCAGACAGCAGGACGCAGTGCTTGGTCTGGCTGGCTCCCTGCTACCAGTGTACCCGCCCTGCCAGCCTGCGGCCACTGCTCCTGAGCCACTTCTGCAGCACAGCCTAGCTGTAGCATTTTGTGCGCTGCAGAGGTCACATCCCGCAGGTACTTCTTACTACTGGATTTTGCTGCCTGCATAGCCACGCACCCCTGCTGTTATTTCCGTTGAGAGGCAGGAGCCTGGTCCTGCACAATCCTGCAACCTAGAATTGAATTCTGACGGCAGTCATGCAAAGCACCAAGGCCTGGATTTTAGCCTTTCTCGAGAACATGTGGGCTTCTCCTCAAGGATATCCTTACAGCCTAGTGGAGCAGGAAGCACTCCTCTTTCCTGCTGGTATTATAAAATGAGTTATTACCCAGTGTCCGATCTTCCATTCTTGAGCCATTTCCAAGGGCCGTGTTCAGCCACAAGGCTGAAGTTTCCTGTAGCTGATGATGGTCACCATGCAGACCACAAAGCCCTGCTGCCCCAGCCCAGGGGGCATACCTAGCTCACCACTGGCGTGGCTGCAGGATTTCATGCAAGACCTGCTCGAGGATAATAAGGTGGAGAGCAGGCAGTCCTCAGCAGGTCAGAGAGCAGAGACAGAGAGGAGAAACATCATCACGTGGCAGAAAGCAGTGGGTTTGGTAAGACACAGAGTCTTGGCTGCCATCCCAGGGCTTGGGATGGTGACTGCTGACCAGCAGCTCCTGGAGGAGGTTGGGCAGGGAAGGAAGATACTTGGGGTGGCACGGGGAGCCCAAAGAGAAGGGTTAGCAGAGGACAGCGGGACAGAAGTGTTTGCAGGGAGAGAGGAGTGAAGGGGAGCCGGGGGAGGAGGGAGGTCACAGGTGTAGTTCCTTTCTCTCAGAAGGAACAAGAAGGACGCTCTGCAGAGACGGCAGCACAGGCAGAAGGAGGGGAGTGTTTGAGAAAGAAGTACTTAGGTGGTAAGAAAGTGGTGAGAATTGGGGGGAGGAATATAATGAAAAGGGAAAAATAATGATTTTGTAGCTTGACCGATAATGAAATCAAAAGAGAAGAGAAAGAATCTGACCACCTGACCAGCTACATCCTCACGCCCAGGACCCTGGCACCATAGGGACGTAACAACTCGTACTGTCCGGGAGACATTATGGTGAAGAATACCACCAAACACTGGCAAAATACATTCCTTGCCTTGCGAGGAGTCAGGCCTTTTTCTGAATTTCCTCCAACCATTCTGAGTCTCAGCTCCTTCGCTCCCATTTGCGAGCGCTTCTCTCTCCCCTGTAGGCAGCTACCACGTCTTCCCTTGCGTCATTGACTGTGTGACTTCAGCTAGGAAGAGTAAAATAACAAAAACTTGAAGAAAACAAAAAGGCAAAGAAACGACACACGGACATTTCACTGCATTTTGTAGTAAAGCACAGTGACTCCTACAGTTCAGACCAGTATCACTACCACTCATTTAGACCACACAAGCAATAAAATAAACATCACAGCAGACAATTCAGGCCCCTGGGACCCGGAGCATCCTAAGCCAGCAGCGATGCAGGAGGTGCAGAAGCCAAGTGTCGGCTCTGTGGCAACGTGGCAGCATCCACGCTCAGCCTCTGGCACTGTACCAGCAGCTGCCGATGCTCCTGCAGAAGCTCGGGATCATTGGAATCCTTTTTTTCCCCTCCCCCAATTAAGTGAAATTTATCACAGAATTCAAACACAGTGGAAATGACCCAAAGGCAGGCTGATGATGCAATTGCAGAAGCTCTCTTTCCTTAGAGAAATCAGCCTAAACCACTAATGATTGGAGAAATGGCCTCACAGCCTATTATTTGGTGGCCATTTACATTTCAAGGTCTCCATCTCCTTTCTCGTGTGAATCCTTCCTTTTGTGTAATTAAAGCTTATGAGCTGGAGACTCATTTTTAAGGTACCCTGTTCTATTGATCTGTAATGGCACTTTAGAGGTGAAAACTAATTATATTAGATTTTAATCAACTCAGCTTTGGTCATGGATAATGCTTTCACCTGGAGGAATCAAGCTGACTGTCTCTCACCTTTTTCCTATTTATATTTTAGCTGCATTGTTCAAGAACAATGTAGCATCTTCATTCTGGAGGAATTAGTCATTTACTGTATGTAGAAATCTTCAGCATGGAGTAATCTCGCCATATTCAGCCAAGCAGGTAAGCACATACTGAAGTCTACAATTAAAATCCTTAATTAAATCCTTAAATTAAGCACACACTTAAACGCTTTGCTAAAGAGGGATATAATCTCTAACATGCTTAAGATAAAGTGTGTGTTTAAGTGCTTTATTGAACTGGTGCAGCACAAAGTATATTCCTGAGCAAGGCTGCCATAGGTGTAATCCCACCGAAACCCCGTTTGCCTGCATCCCTTTACCGACACCAACCCCACGAGGCCCCTTTCTGGCAGGTCCCACCCGCAATTTATGGTGTGTAAAAACCCATCAGGCTGGGTCCAAGGAAGCTCGGGGGCTTTGCCTGGTACCCCAACAGAGGTGGGCTGAGGCTGATATTAACCAAAAGTTACCTCTTGCAATTGGTTCCCCCCGCCTGGATGGGTGGTGGTTCATCCAGCAGTTATCAGCACTTTAATTCTAGCCCTGTGCATGTGAAATAAATGCAGTAGATAAGCACTTTAACAGGGCCCTGTCTGTAACATTACTCAGGCTTTGCTGCGTAATTAAATTTGTTTTATTTGGGTCAAAGATCTGGAGTGTGTACATTTAGTGGGTGCCTTATTTTATAGGCTAGCTTTCACCATACATATTTTATACATATATATGGGAAGCTCTCCCCTGGAAGGAACACTGCCATGACAAAACCCTCGCCTTTAAAAGGCTGCAAAGCTGGGGCTGAGCAGTGCAAGTGGTGGCGATTTTAACCCTCATCTGCCCTTCGCAGCTGGGCAGTTTGTCTCCTGCTCAGCACAGTGCTGCTGAGGTTCCACTGCCCGTCCCCATTCGCTCCGTGCCCACCTCTGCCCTCACCCTGCTCTAACTTCAGAGGGATCCGCACAGCAAAAGCGGCTCTCCTGGCAAAAAAGCAGCTCTCCCTACACATCAGAAGCAACCCTCCTGTCCAGGCTAAGCCCCAAGCTGCCCCATCAGCCCATCTGTATGGCCGTGCCACCCTCCCCACACCAAGCCCTATGGTCCCCACAGCAGGGACATGGCAGCGGGCGCTGGGTGGTGCTCTGCAGCATTGCTCCTGACTCCCCAGAGCCCTTACCTGGCAATCCTGCCTCGAGCACCGCCCTGTGTCCCCAACTCACCAGGTGGCTTCTCCGTACCCACAGCAGGAGCTGAAGCCCAGCAGCAGGCTCTGGGGTGCACTGACCCAACGCTGCCCTAGATTTGGAAAACATTTGTGCCGGCTCTCCAGCCCTTGCACCACTGATCCAGGATCCCCCTCCCCACGATGCCGTGCCCTGCTTTCTGCGGGCCGAGGGCTTGGAGAGCCCTCGCCCCACTGTTCCCATCACTCAGGAAAGGAACAGTGATGTTTTATCACCTCCAATTCCCACGAGGCCCCGAAGACCAAGCCCGTGGCATTCCCATCCTGCAGGAACATCTGCCCCAGCAGAGCTGACCCGGGACAAAAACCCAGTGCTCCCAGTGCCCACTTCTCACTGGAAGAAGCCAGAGATGAAGAAGCAAAACCCACACAGGCACTTTTCCCACTTCTTCCCATCCCCTGTCACACCCCTCGTCTCTAATGCAATTCACAGTAATTAACGTGAGCCCAATTAAGCAGGAGGGCTGCAATCAGGAGTGCCTGTGTGAGGGGTGGCAGGACTGTCACTTGGTTGTTTCAGGTGGCAGCAATTTGTTTAAAGAAACGATTTCTGTTATTCAATAAATGGCAGTTTTAATTTCTTCTTCATACATGATCTTAAAATGAGATTTTAAATTTTTTTATTTATTCCATAAACAATATAACAAAACTCAGCAAGTTAACAATATGACATTTTCACCATACAGAGTCAGTCACAAATATTTAAAACCTTTGCAACAAGAACAACAAAACCAAAAATATTACAAGAATAATTTACAAGAGGATCTATAAAACAGCAAAGCGCTCACAAATTTTCCAGTTTCCTTTACACAATATCACTACACTCTTTCACAACATTTCTTTTTATTACAAAATTCCCAACAAAAGTTTAATTTTTTTCTTTGTATTTTGGTTTTTAAAACCAGAAACTTTTAAGTATACATCCTTTTATTAACACCCGAAGGTGCAAAAAAAGGGAAACCTCACACATACAAACACTTCACAGCACTTTTCTAAGAAAAATATACACTTACAAAATATTTTACAAATTGGCACACTTAAAAATATACAAGATTTTGTAGGCGTCTTAGAGTGATCCTTAAGAATTATACTTCAATTGACTCTACAGAATATTTATAAAGCTTATTCTAAAAGAAAAAGGCAAATAATTTCCAAACATGTTAAAATTGCAGTGTAAAATGTTAAACAGAAATGGATATGTTACATTCATAAAAAGGGCCATTTAATATTCCTTAAATGCTTGAGGGGGGATAAAAGTTTTCTTTAGCACCATAAAACAGTAGCAACTTACTCGCGAGGTGCCTCTAGTTCTATGGAAGTTAACTCAAGGAGCAGTACATTCAAATCTCTGTAGGCAGCAGTCAGAACGGCCACAGCCAGCGCTGCGGGCAGCGAAACAGAGCATCTCCTTCGATTCCTACCCTGCTTCCCACGGGGAGTAAAAGACAAAAGGAGTTTAACTGGAATCTTTTTTTTTTCTTTTTTTTTTTCATTTATTTTATTTTAAAGTCTTCCCTTTGTGCTTTTGAAACTTTTTTTTTCCTATCTATTGAAGGGTAGCGGTGAATACAAATTTTATTTCTTGTTTCCTTTTGCACCAAGTGTTCAAAGGCTCAGTAAACGTGTCTGGCAACCCAAGTATCCTGCGGGATGGAGGGCATCCTCCTTTTCTAGATCCGAATTCCCTTAGATGGCTGTTACTCCACTGTCATTAGTGTCACTTGTTTACCTGAGAAACAGATTTGAAAAGCCTTGCTTCTACCACAGACATTGTACTTTGTTTATTCTATATATTATTTTTTTTGCATTATTTTACACGCTGAAGAGATAAAGAGGCACATTCTCAAATAGATGTCAGCGCCTTGAACCATGCAACTTCCACCGGACTCCTTGGGAGCTGCATAGGCAAAGTCCAACACACTGAGTTGAGAAAGTAAGACCAAGGGCCTGATCCTGCACCGACTGAAGTCCATGCACCTGATCCTCTTCTCATTTACACTGACTTCAATGGAGTTTTCTCTCGGCTCGCGCCGGGGTCAGGCTGTGCTCCAGGAAAGCACCTGGGCAAGTGGTGGCCCCGGCAGCGGGTGCTCCTGCCCAAGTGCTTTGCTAGATCGAGCCCTCACTTAAAGAATATGGTCCGACAGGTATGGGATTAAAATGCTTAGAATGTCTCTATTTTGGTTCCTGGCTCATTGGAGCTGTAATGTTTTTTAAAAATAAAATAAAAATAAAATAAAATAAAATAAAATAAAATAAAATAAAATAAAATAAAATAAAATAAAATAAAATAAAATAAAATAAAATAAAATAAAATAAAATAAAACAACCAGCTTTCCTCTCCGGACAGAGCTGCGCAGCACCGCTCGCCTCCCTCCACCAAATACCTCGCTAAACCTGGTCTGTAATCCGTGATTCTCCAACAACTCTTACGTTAAAAATAATAATAAAAAAGCAACATGTAAACCTGATCAAGTTTTTATTTTTATTTTTCAAATGATTACTTGAATCCCCATCAGTGATATTTTTCTATTTACAAAACCTCTATATGCAAGTACCTCCAGCAAAACTGTGGCCTTCGGGGTCAGGCTGGCTGCTGCCGGCTCGCTGTAAGGTTTCTTTTGGGAGGACGTCACCCTCGCTACGTATTCCCCGAAGGAAGGTCATGTTAAACTGCCCTGGTTTGGTCTGATCTCACCCCGTTTTCATGACCGTCCTTTGCAGGCAGTTGTTTTTTAATTTTGCTGCTGATTGTAACTCGCCCAACTGCAGCGTGCCAGCACGGCGCAGTTTGAGAGGAGAGCGCGACCACGTCAGGGTCCTTCCACACGATGCCTCTACAGCAGGAGTGGGGCGAGATCAAGTAGAAAAGACATCTTAAGGGATGCTGCAGAATAAACATCTTTGTGCGGCTTGAATTAATCACCCTGAACAGCCAGGAGTCTGACAAGAAGATGGCTGACGTGCACCGGGATTGGAGAAGATGACGAATTTTGGGATGGGAAAAAGGCAAAGTGAGCATGGGGTGGCACGGGGAGCCCATGGGGTGCTGGATAGTGGGCAGGGGATGGATGAGACATCCCCATGGCTGGGAGAAACAAAAATTCAACATTCCTGACAAGAAAGGGAAACAGACAAAATAAGCTTATATGGCAAGAAATGAGGCAAAAGTGGAAGTGATTAAAATCTTGAGGTAGTGATAGGCAGGTGGAGATAAGGGCCAAAAGGGGATGACTGATGTTTGGCTCAAGGTAGTCGCCCAGTGTTGGTAGTCTGAGAGCAGACAGCAGTGGGGTTAACTTCTGCAGGGACAGAGAAAGGCCAGAGTTGCTCCATGAGGGATTGGGGGGGGTCTCTAAAATTTCCACAGTCAGAAATTTTGGGGAAGGATGTGGGATGACAATTGGAGATGGCAGAGAAATTGGAGCAGCAGAACTGAGAGGAGAGAAACAAGGAAGGCAGCTGGCATTTGTGACCAACAGTGTCCTGAAACGTCCAGCAGTCGGGTTGCTCCTGGGTTTTCAACATACGTTTTATGCCTTATATTCATGCCCTATTGCACATTCCTCAAACGCAATAAATATTGCTATCTATTTCAGTACAAGGTACTTTATCATTTTTTGATTTATGGACCACATGGTTAAAATGTTCAGCACGAAGAACACAGCATGGGCCAGTGGAAATGTGCTTTCAAAGGATGGTTCTGGGTCGAAAAGAAGGGACGTGCCGCGTCCCAGCTCCAGGCCTGACCTGTCTCCATAGGAGCAGCAGCCTGCAGATCCCAAACCGTGGAGCCAGCAGCCCCTCGCCCTTTGGCACACAGGAGGAGCTCCCCAAAAACTGGCTACACGAACACATTCAGGACTTGTAAACTTGGGTGACACTACAGATGGAAAAGACAGCTCCGGGGGATGTAAGGGAGAGCAGTGTGGTGGGGGAAAGCCAAACACCCAGGGATGGAGTCCCAGCACAGCGCTTGTCTCCCGGATCCTGAGCATCTCCCAATCCACCCAGGGTCTGGCCATACCTGGAGTGACTCGCTCCGGGCAGCACCAGCCGTGCTTACTTCACCTGTTACATAAAACGCATTACCGTGCCATGCTCTCTCGTTGGGACTGCTGGCCCTCAAGATCTGAGAATCTGCTGGGAGCATTTTGATGCCAATTCGACACTTGGCGACTACGTCTCGATTCCAAGTGGTCAATGAGAATTGCTCTGCTTTTTTGCTAAGTGAACCTACATAGCCTGTTCAGCCACTCCTGATGCTTTGCCTTTGGCACGGGCTGGAAATGACCTGCTTGTACAGAGAACTGAGTCTAGCCACGTCCTCTGTGAAACACACTGCCTCTACGCCCACAGGCATGGCAGCGATCTGTCCGGCTGTATTAAGGCTCCTCTTCCTCACCCCTTCCTATTGCATAAGTGTGTCCAAGCCTCACACCCCTCCGGTCCTAGCAGCTCCCAGCTAGCAGGTCTCTTGCATATCAAGGTTTCATAAGAAGTCAGCAGCAAAATGCACAGGCTCTCAGTTGCACAAGGAAAAGAGATGAATATTTTTGTTGTTGTTTTTTTTTTTTTTTTGTTATTTTCCTGGAGGGCGAGGGTGTGGTGAGTAGGGTTACAAATAAGGCCTTTTGATAATACATTTAGCATTCAATACTTAACGCTGTCTAATAAAGTCTAGTCATGTATGATCCGGCCCTGATCGGTGACATCACCAATAGTTCTGGTTTCTTCCTTACACTACGAACTGAATCAAAGGAAAGGTTCAGAGCTGTATTTAAAACTAATGATTTTGCTTTCAAAATTTCAAACTATATTGGCATTGCAAGGTTAGACATTTAGGAAACACCAAAGCTATGATATGAGAGCACTTTTGACAGGCTCTGCATCAAAAATGTGTAAGAAACTACTCAAAGTAAATAGCAATAAATGTATGAAACATATTAGTTCCATTTTTATAACTATTTTAGAATTTATCCCAGGTTATTATAAAATATATAAAACTGAGATACAAAGAATTAGCAATGTAACTTGCATTTCAAATGCTCTTCAGCTACAGGTTTTGCTTTAAGAAAACAGACACTTGAAAAGCAGCTGTTTCGTAGTCTCTAGATGCAGACACTCGACTTCCTGTCAGACTTACCTGGAGTGGTTTTCTGAACTCCTCCACCATTTCAACTCTCTCCTATAATGAAACTCAACATTTCACCATTATGTTTTTCTGCTCATGGTTTTAAAGAGAGGACAATACAATTTCCCAGCATCAGTTTCAAAGTTCCTTTTTTCTTTGTATTTTTCCTTTTTTTTTCCTTTTTTTTTTTTTTTCCTTTATGAGCTTTAAACCACAGGGTGAATCCATGAAATGAGGTAAGTAAATTTGGCACACTTTTAGTCATGTCCATAAAACTTTTGGTAAGTTGTATAAGTGAACAATATTGTTTTCATCGTGAGTTACAGGTGCTTTCAAAGGGGGTGGTTAGTACTTAACTGGAATGTTTCTAGTAAAATCAAAAGGCATAGCTGCAGAAAACACTCACAACCCAATGTTGATAGAGAAGTAAAAATATATACAATACAGTCACTTGTTCATAGTTTGGCACAATTTTTTGTTGTTGTGGGTAATAGTGCATAAACTACTGTACAACAGTATGACTTTTAAAACAGTCTTTCACAGAGAATACCAGATTAGGTTCGCTTTCAAATAATAAATTCCCACAATTTCAAACTCTTCATTTCAGCACTTACATTTCAACATACCACAAGGCATATTTCGAAAGAAACAAACGAAAAAAACAAACGGAAAAAAGAAACAAACATCAAACGTCTTTTTTCTAGAAAAGGGAGTCTCTTCTTCAAATACAGGAAAAACCAAAAATGTTGTTTCTGCTTTAAGAAGAATGGAGTCTGATTCCCTGCAGAAAAACCAAACATTTTATGCCATCTTAGTTAGCTCGTGTGGAGTCACCACGACAGGATCAAATGCGCTAAACTCTGACACAGGAGATGAAGCTTTATGATGCAGGTTAGGAGATAAACAGCAGAGGGGGCTAGAAAGCACTCAAAATTGCCACATGAAGCTCAATTATGAATGAGTTTTCATTTTCAAACTAAAGAGCCTTTAGTTTAGAGATCTTGGCTTTTGGATGCATAACCTCTTTTTTGTGTTTTATTTTTTACAAAATGTTCAAAAAAAAGTCTTTCCTTTTCAAAATCATTAAAAAGAGCATGTAATCATTTTGTATTTCCCCCAATAAATAAGTAATTAAAAACTGAAGAAGCCAAACAGCAGAAAAGAGTAGCCTTGTTAGTTTTTTTTTAACCCCAGCCAAGCCAGAAAATTGGTCATTCTTTTAGGTAGCTTGCAAGTAATAATTATTTTCATGCATTAAAAAAAAAAAAAAGAATAAAAAAAAAGAATAAAAAACCCAACCCCCCCAAAAAACAACAACAACAAAAAAAAACCAACAAAAACTGTAAAAGGGGAATGTCTCTTTCATGCAACTTTTGCTTTCAGGAAGGAAAAAATGAGGAACAGCGGGCTTAGCAGGTAGTAGGAAAGTTAAAGGGGCATTCCAGCCAGTTTGGTGCAGCATTACCTCAGTTTCTCAAAAGAAGCTGTCACAGGTGGGTCCTTATGGGTCTGTTCGCGGTCTGTTCGCTTTATTTTACAGTTCTCATCCCTCAGTGATTTAGAACTCGATTTATGACGGTACAGTTTTTTATGGGTAGGTCCGTTATTGCCTAAAGTGCTCAGGTTACTATAGTTTTTATCAAAAAAGGGAGAGTGAATGTCTGTATTGTACCCAGTTGAACAGTTGGGGCGACCAGGGTCGCAGGCAGCAGCTTTGCCGTTTTTGCTTGAGCCCTTGTTGTTCGACTTGTGGTTCTTCGCCGTTCCCGGCGAGCCGCCGTTTGCCTTCTTCTTTGACTCCTGGGGCGTCCCTGCCAGAATTTTAAGGGTTTTCAGTTTCAGGCTGTTCGACTCGGGTGACCGGAATATGTCTGGCACGCTGTTGTGGCCTACGGGCCCCCACAAGGGCTCGATGGAGGCCATCATGAACCTCTGGACGTCTGCCATCCCCGAGGCGATGTTGGACAGGATGTTGGAGGGCTCCTCGAACTCCCTCTGGTCGTCATCCAGCAGGCCGGTGGTGTTCCCCAGGCCCGTTTCCGACCAGCCCGCACTGCTGTCCTTCCCCACAGCCCACTCTCCAGCCAGGCCGTTGTGCTTGCCCAGCTTCCCGGTGGCCGGGCCGCAATGTTGAACGCCCTCAGCAAGCCCCTTGGCCGCCAAGGCCGGGCCAGCAAGCTGGTTGATGGCTCTGTTGCCGCCTGCTTGGGCCTTCTCGCCGTTGAGGCCCGCAGCGTTCTTCCCCTTCCTGGTGGATCTGGGTGCCTGCCTGGAGTTCTTCCCTTGGGGCTTCTCGGTGCCTTTGTTGGTTTTGGGAGATTTTTTCCTGGTGGTTTTCTGGGAAGAACTTTGGTTTGTACCCACATTCTTGCTGGATGAACTTTTCCTCTTAGATTTCGACACTTTGCTATTGGTGCTAATTTGACCAGATGGCTCATTAAATGTTGACAAGCACGGACTTTTTTCAAGAAGGCTGACAGAATCTTCATCATTGAACATATGGAACTGAAACTGGTGATTATTTAAAGTAAACCCATTATCTGCCTGATCTTCGGTCTGCAGGACCCCGCAGTTCCACTTGACCTTCTCGGAGCTGCTCAGAGCGGCCTGGGCGCTCTCCGGGAAGCCCTTCAGGGTGCCCAGGGGTTTGGTGTCAGAGCCGGCTATCTGTGGGGAAAGGTTGGGAGTGTCCGGAGGGGACATCTCTGAAAGTGACGACTGGCGGAACTTATCGGGTGTGAAGTTGGAAATGTCTAAAAGGTCCGTGGACTCCTTCAAAGGGGTGATTTCATCTATGCTTTGCTGGATCACTAGCTTGGGACTGCAGTGGGCCAAGAAATCGTCATTAATATCATCCTCGCCGTCCTTTTCGCAAGACTTTAAACTTAAAGAACTATAATTGCTAGAACTAACTGACAATGAACCCACTGAATCAAAACTAATGAGTCTGCCATCATCTGTACTTAGTGTACCTCGCTGGAAATGAAAGCGTCCCTCTCCATTATTAAAATGACACGACTGATAAGAATCATCAGACTGCACTTGTTGGCTATCCGGCACGTAATTTTTTTGGTAGAGCAATTTGCTGCTGTTCAGATTGACTGGAGGGTAGCTGGAGGCCGGGAGGCCGTCAGCACCCGCAGCACCGCTGAACTCTCCCGACAGCGCCGCGGCCTCCCGCAGCTCTCCGGCGAATTCCTGCCGATTGCTGCCGGCAGCTTTGCTCGCCGGCCACACGCTGCCGAAGCTGCTCTGCTCCATCTCCAGGTGGCCGGGGGACTGCTGCAGCTCAGACTCGGACGGCGGGGACAGCACGCAGCTCTGCGATGGCTGCAGGCCGGCGAACGGCTTGTCTGCTGGGACGATGCTGGGGAGTGGGTGCTGCTGCTCGGAGGGGTGCTGGGTGAAGTACGAGATGCCAGTGCTGCTCGACAAATCCGAAGCGTCTAACAGCGTCTGCAGATAGCCTCCAGGGATCAGGGGTACATTGGTGGTGATATTAGCAGATGGCAGAGGCTTGTCTGAAGAGGAGGTGGATGGTAGGAAAGCAGAATTTTTAGCAATCTTATCCTCATGGCACTCCGGGAGATGGGAGCTGTCTGAAGCACATGGAACATTTTCGTCCTTCAGCCGTGCTGCAGAGTCCTGGTTTTCCAGAGCCGGGCAGCCCTCCGTCGTGTTGGTAGCAGCTTTGATTTTCTTGCATTTCAACCTGGCTTCACTTTTGAATTTGATCCTGCGGAGCACTTTCCTCTCCGTCCCCTTGTATTCCCGTTCCTGCGATTTGCATTTCACGGCAGCAATGCCTGTGATGTCATTTACATGTAATCCGTTCGCACAGCTGGGGGTGGCGATGGCTAATGCCTGAAGCCCTTTCAGGCCTGCATCCTCCTTACTGCTGCAAGGTTGCTTGTGATCAGAGGAGCAAGAGCCCAGCTTGTTCACTGACTGCTCAATGGCTTTAATTCTTTGAATCCTGTGCCTGTTTGCTAGCTTGCATTTTCGCTTCCGTGGGTGAGGGAGGAACGAAGCATCTGAGCCGTTAAGATAGAAATTCTGCTTGTGGTAGAGAGACGATCTGAGCAAATCCAGCCGGCTCTGCTGCCTCTCTTGCCAGAAGCCCTTCAATGGGGCCAGCTTTTCGTATTTGCTGAGCAGCTCCTCGTTCAGGGTAACAGTTGTCTCGTTGGCATCCACTTTGCTGAGCTTCACCAGCATATGCTTCTCCCCTTTAAACCTGTTAATGATGATGTACTTGATGATAACGGGGGGCTCCTTGCGAGAGACTTTTCGCCGTTTCTTGGGGCACCACTCGTCATCATCCTCCTCCTTGGGACCGTCTGGGAGCCACTCCTTCTTATCCAGGATCTTCTCGTTCTCGATGGAGTCCACATCGTACAGGTAGTCGTCACTGTATCGCACTTTCCTCTTCGCCCGCAGCCCGTAGTTCTGCTGGATGAAGGAGCTGGAGTGGTCCCGGGACAGGTACCGGCTGCAGTCCTTTATATCCCGCAGCACATCGAAGGAAGACTCCGTGCACGTGCTGTCGTCGCTGAACTCCCCAGAGTCCTCTGTGGAATTCACAGAGTCCAAGAAGTGGCTCCTTTTGGAGCCCACGTACTGCACCACTTCTGTGCTGTTGCAAGATTTATTTAAGGCAGCTTTCTCCTCCTCCTCGCCATCCTCTTCCTCACCATCCTCCTCCTCCTCCCCCCAGATGATGCCTTCCTCAGACTTGAATTGAGAAGGGTCAGCGGCACCACCGGGCCCCCTTTTCAGGGTGCTCCTGCTGTCCCTTTTGGTGCAGTTGCCAAAGACGCTGGGGAAGAAGTTGAACTGGGCATCCTCTTGTAGGGCTGTGGTCTTCTCCCGCACGTTGTCCTGGAAAGACTCATATCTGATCTTTAAGGAGCAGACGTCGCTTCCCAAGGTCGAATCATCATCATCAAACATGTAATTATCCACATCTTCCTCAGAAAACAGATTTACAGAAAGCTCATTTTTGGAGCAGAGGTCAAGCAGCTCAATTTTACTTTCGCTAATGAAAGATTCAAAATAGCCCCATTCCTGGTTGGGATTTGTTAGTAAGGGCTCCTCACCATTGCATTTGTCTAATAGTAATCCCTCGTAATAATTTTTCTGAGTGGGGTCCTCTGAATCACTGTCAGATTTTTCTGCATCTCTTTTGTCCGCTGCCCTCGATTTATGCATAGGGAAGCTTAAAAGCTGGTCTGAAAGCAGTTGATCCCCATATCTCATGGTTTCTCCTGTGCTCATGCAGTGAATCCCTATATCAGAGACCGAACAGGTGTCATAATCCCTATTTATATCCCCCACTTTCAAGCTTATGCCCGGCTCTGCATCAATGCCGTCCTTTGATTCAATGAAGCAGCCCAGGCAGGTCCGGCTCGGCTGCATTAGGCAGTCCCCGGTCAGGGCGGACATGCCTCCTGGCTCCATCATGCTGAAGGGAGCCTTCTCGCAGTCACCCGGCAGCGACCAGGAGCTCATGCCCTTCGTCACGCAGGACGTGAGGGAGATGGCGTGGGCCGAGGAGTCGTCTGACGCGTGCTCGGGGACATCGGTGAGCCGCAGCGGGGACGGCGGGCTCAGTGAGCAGGGCTTCTTCGAAGGCAGGGGTGGCAGCACGCGGTGGCACGCCTGGGGTTCCTTCGGAGCTGCCGTCAGGGCTGGGAAGGCGACGGCGGCATCACCGCACGGCCTCTCCTCGCCATCCGGGGCACGTGGCTCTGGAGGGACAGGAGGAGAGGGAGGAAAGGGAGAGAGAAAAAAGGAGAGTTTACAAACCTCACAGTTCTTGTCACCCCGCTCTCATTCTCCCTGGTTTTGGGGGCGTCTCTTCCCCACCGCCTGCCTGGAAGGCGGCAGGCTCCTCCCCGCAAGATCGCAATCTTCCACTCGTGCAGCTAATTAATTTTGTGATGTACGAAAACCAGCGAGGTAAACACTCTGCCCCCCGCAGCCAGTTGGAAGAGGTACAAGATTATGTTTAAAAAACCAAAACCATCCGTTCTTTCCTCCTAATATACATACCGTTACCTGGATACTGCCTTTCAAATCTGACAAGGTTATTAAAAAAACAAAACAAGTCTAATAAAAATGTTCCCATTAACAGTTGCAAAATTAATAGAAAAATAAGATTCTTAAAGAAGCAAAACATCCTTCCTGCAGCACCTGCAGCTGAAACGCACCTGAGCTGCGCTGCTGCTGCAGGGTCACAAAGTTACAGCTGATTAAAAAAACAACAGCCTTCTTGTCCATGCGGATGAAAAGCAGGAGGAAACAGAATTTAAGGCAATTATTATTAAAATTATTGTTGATTTTGCAATTCTTCCCATTGTTCCTCATCTTTCAAATGCCTTTTGCATAATGTAAGGATTTTTTTTTTATTTAAGGGTTTTTATTTTCTTTGCCTCATGGCACTCTTTTGTGGCAAAGCAAAATTATGAATATTCTTTTATCCAACTTCTTGCTCAGCGGACGGTATGACCCTTGACATGGAAATGCAATGTCTTTTTATCCATGAACATGCTCGGCTATTTCTGTATTATAAAAACACACAAATGTGTGCATTCAGAACAGGTGGAGACCTCTGCCAGCCTCGAGCTTTTGTTGCTTTTGTCCCAGCACACAGCTTACCTGGCCGACCATTTTGCTGAAACCCAAGGTTGGTGGGGTGAGACCCCGCTCAATGCCAGCAGAGGGGCAGCCCCACCTGATGTGGCACTGGGAGGCGTGGAGAAGCACATCCCGGCCCCACGACGAGGATTTTGGGAATCCCACATGGGTATTCAGGGGGAACAAGCACTGAAGCACCAGCCCACTGCAAGAGCAGGGCACGCAAAGTGATGTGGCACCTACGTAGCTCCTGCAACGCTCTGTGACAAGGGCATTTGCTCCAAAAGCCACCCTACCCAAGGGTGAACCTGGTCCCTGCGAGGACGGCTGCCACAGCACCGTCCCACCAGGAGGACAGCATGCCAAGCCACCCGAGCGCATCCATCTGGGACAGACGGAAAGGAGCACCCAGCCACGCGGTATGGAGCCACTCCGCTGTGACATGGCTTGCCCTAAACCCCCAGAGCTGATCCCAAAAGCTGCCCCGAGTTACGTGAGGCCTCACGGATGGAGCTGTCGTTTAAGACTTAAGCCAGTACATGCAAGCTACAGTCAGAGCCGTCCAGCCTTCTAAAAGCTTTGAACAACCTTCCGAATGGTACACAAACCAAACCAGAAATGCAATTCAATGCCTGTATGCAGCTTGAACAGACTGACTTGCTGGAAATCGGTGCTGTTTCCCTCCTCGAGAAGGGTTAAAAAGCAAAATAAAGCTCATTTTGGGTCCCTCCCACCATTTTTAGATCAGAAATGCAGAGGTGGTATCTTTTTCCTTAAGCAGCAAAACAAATTAACCAGTGCACTTCCACTTCAGAAGAAAATAAAAATCAGCTTGGAGCTGACAGGAAGCATGGAAAATTTGAGGATAAAAGAATATCTGTGAATGCTGCAAGACTCAAAGAAAGAGGGAGGTGGAGAGCTCAAAATCAATCTCAAATACTGCATTAAATACACAGAGATGTTGTAATATAAAATAAGCTGTCCGCAGGTGGGTTTTTTTTAGTTACAGAAGTAAACTTCACTCTTGTGAAACACAAATGCCCAAGCTTTATTTATAGGGGCTGCATTGTCCTAAAATCAGGCGCATAATCAATTGAAGCTCCAAAGCAATACAAAGAAAGACCACAGTTAAAAAAAGAAAAATACTGGAGCACCAAAAAAGCCTTTTTCAGGTTTAACTCAATAACCATCCAAAAGCATACGGGCAGTTATAGCAGAAGAACACTGCACCATCCTGTTGTGAATCAGCTCTAGAAGGAGTCCAGTGTCTGAGGGTGCATTTCAGCAGCCTGCAGGCTGCTCTGGATTAACCGTGGCCGGTACAGCGAGCACCGATTTGTAGCGAGGGTGAGAGGGTGCAAGAAGCCCCAGCCCCAGTCCTAATGTCACCAACAGGGAGATGGTGGCACCAGAGCTACCTGGCATCTCTCTGCTTTGGATTCAGCAGCAACTCCTACACAACGATGTTTAATTAAAGCTCTTCTTAAGTCCTGTTTAATTTAACCTCATGGAAGTGGTATCGGGTTCTAGAAATCACCCCAGTCTTCACTGAGGAGGTACCTGCTGATTTTACTGCCTACTCGATCAGATGGCTGGAAAACCTCCTTGTAGCTCCAGCAGCTGCCATCAGCTGTGTGCAGTCATGAACAAGATGGGCTGGCAAAGACGGAGACCTTCAAAATTACACTGTACGGGAGAGCGCCAGCGTACGCTTCACCTGCCGCCAGCACATGTTGCGGGGTCCTCACGGGCACCCGTGTGCCTGGAGTCGCTCCAGGTTTTGGGTAATGAATGAGAACAACATGTGCCTCTACACGCTCCTGCTAGGGCAAACCTCACGTTGGTAAGACAGAAGGATCTGAACACGCAGCATCAGAGAACCGAGTCCTAGATATCTAACAGGGTCCAGCTTATATGCACACATTGCAGGATTTGCAGGCCAACAAAAGTTCTAAAAATCCATAAAATTAGCCATAAAAACGTTTAGAATGAAAATATCGAGCTCTGCCTCAGCACTGGGTGCTAATTCAGGTCTGTAACCCAAGCTCTAATTTCCCCTAAATTTGTAGGGACTGAAAACCCTCAGTTAAACCAGGCTGAGACTGGTTTATGTAATTGCAAAGAGGGGGACAGATTCCCAGCAGAGGGGCTGCATAATCTCCTATGACTTTTTTCCCTAAGAAACCGAGCTAAAATCCATAATTCAAACTGAACTAAAATCCATAATTCAAACTCCATGTGCACATAAACATTTCCAGCCATGCATATGCATGGGCCAAAGCAGTACTTGTTAAGACCTCAAAAGCTGTAGATCCATAGCTGGAGTGCAGAAAATACCCACTTGCCCTACTGCTCCGTATCATGGAGATACCTGCAAACCACTAAAATTAAATACATGAAAGGAATTAGGAAAATAAGTTGGCTTGCAAATTGTCACTGCTCCCTCATGTACTGTAATTAAGTTCCTTACCATTTTCTTTCACCCCATTAATCAGGATAGTTTCTTGGTCTTCTGAGGCACAATCCTGCTCTTGTTGGTCATCCATCAATTTAACCTCTTTCTGTTCATTCCATGCCCCACTGCATCTGGCCAACCTGCACATTTCCAGAAACATAACCACAGTCAGTACAATTCCCAAAATCAGCTCAAGGAACCATGAATAAAAAATAACAACAATAAAAAAAGCCCCACAACATTACATGCTGCCCTCACCCTGCTTAAGAGGACAAATGCTATTTATTTAGGCTATCATATTTTCACTTTTCCACTCCAAAAGCCAAGTCCGATGTATTTCAGCAGGGTTAAAATGATATATATCCCCATTTCCTTCCCTGAAGTCCTCCTTTAGGAAGTGGAGCAGCGCTCTGCACTTCTGCAGTGCCTTTCCCATCACCTGAAATTGCTTTCCAAAAGCAGGTAAGCATTATTCTTTCAATTTAGCAGACGGGTTAGCAGGCACACAGAGAAGAGGGGGCTTGCCCCAGGTCAGACAACAGCAGCTCAGTGGCACGGTTGGAAGAAAAACTCAGATATCCCGTCTGACAACTGCTTGCCCCAGCTGCCAGTGAAGGCTCTCCTCCTCCAAGCGCTGCCAGGCACAAAAAATCTCACCTACGGAGATTTTGGGGAAGAAGTATCTAGCCTCATTTTTCATTGGAAATCCTTCTTACTCCTTCCTCGGGGAGCTGCCCTCATTCCCATGTCACCTGCTGCCGTGCATTGGCATGGACATGGTGCAGTGGGCAGCAGAGAACAACCCGAGGGGATGCTCCCGATGAACAGAATCGTGCCTCTTTGACCAGAAATTAAAGACTGAATCTAACTTCTGGCAGCTTGAGCTCAACTTTTTTTTTCTCTCTCAGAACAGGTACGAGACCAAAGCACCGTTTTTTGTTTTTAAATCAACATTCGTCGATGCCTGATTATCCCGCAGTGCTCTCTGCCCCGGGTTCAGCAGCCGAATGTCATTCATATTCAGATTTGCAGTGGAGTCCTCTTAATTAATGTGAAATCTTTAAAACCGCCTCAGTAAGTGAAACCTTCACCAAACTTAAAGATGTTGTGACACTGAGAGAAAGATAAGAATAACAAGCATCAGTAACCCAACTCCTCTGCATATTTAGAGGAATATTTAACTAACCCGGAGAGTTTGACTTTGATGCAAATCCGTATTTCAAAGCTCAGGACGAGTCGGTCTGCTCCTCTAAGCCTCCTCTCCCCGCTGCCTCGGGTTCCCACCGTGGTCAACAAAAGCTCGCTGGAGCCAGCACCGAGCACATTTGGCTATGTGCGTTCACAGATCTGAACCTGCTGCTCACGGGCTCACTTCGGAGCACTCAAAGTGCACTTGTGGCTGATCAGACCGGCATCTCCAAAACACAGACGTTTATAACCAGCATTCCTGCACGCTGATCTCCACCATGCTTCTGAAGTGTGAAGGTGATGCTCCAGGAGAGGCTTATCAAGCAGGGGCACCTCCTCCTTCTCGCGACGACCATGACGTCAGGGCCAGCAGGCATTGTGTTGGTGCTGCAAACCTCCAACGGACCCCCTGCCACGGGGACAGCCACACCAGGGCACGCCGACACCTCAAGGTGCAGGCTCCATCCCTCTGATGGCCACCAGCCGATGCCAAGTCAACGGGGAGACGCCATGCCAGACACCTTGCTTGTGACGCTCTGCAGCTAAGGGACTTGTGGGTTCAGAGACTATACCTGTGCTTTATTCTGCTGATTTCTCTAATTATGTCCTCCTACCTTGTTGACGCTGCTAGCCACCAGAGAACCTTGTGGTAATGCAGGTGGCAGCTTCGTGCTGTGTCCAATTGATCCCGTTTCAATCTGCTGTCCTCCAAAGGATGGGCAGTGGTTTCTCATTTTACAGCACCAGCAAAAACACGGCCTCAGTCCTACACAGGACTTGGAGTATGGCCATCACAGGAATATTTAATAATAATAATTATATTCATAAGGAGAATCATGGTAATATTTCAAGTTATCCAAGTGCAGAAACCAAATCAGGATACTACAGAACTTTTTTCACTTTAACCTACAGGAACAAGGTTGAAGGACAAGAGATGACCTAGCGCTGCTGTACAAGGCTCAATGCTGCAAGTCGAGTCTTTGGTCTAGCAGCAGAACAAGCCAAAACCCATGGTCATGTCCTCCACCTTCCCACATGGCTCAAAAGCGCCAGCATCACCTCTGCACTGGTTTGCTGGTCTGACTTTTGCTGGGATGTACCTGCTCAGAGCAGTTTGGTGCAAAATGACACAGCCTGCCTGTTTTCAATGGGTAACATCGTCACAGCCGTATTAAAATAATGGCTTTCACTGAATAAAACATAACACAGAGGCAGGAACAGTAATTCTCCAGTAGTGTGGATGTGTCACTTGCAGCACACGAAACATCTCCAGAGAGAAAACCGTAACAGGGACATAAAACACCAGAGAGCTTACAAAGAGAGACCCGAGCATTGTCAGGAAGGCACCATCCTATTGCCCCCGGGACTGTCTGCCCCTCGTTCCTGCTCCCGGGGACATAACGGGCAGACCCCAAGGAGACAGCAGGGCTCAGCTGGGCAGACGCCAAGCGAGCGGCAAGCAGGTGGTCAGGCAGTCAGAGGCGGAAAAAGGGAGCCTACGGGGCTGGAAACCTGGGGGATTTTTAATCTCTTATTATTATTTGGGGCGATATGTGTGCATAAGGGGGAGGGAGGCACGGGAGGGAAGTTTCTGGTGGCTGTGATCCAAAGACGGGAGAAGACAAAGAGGAGGACGAAATGCAAGAACTGAGGGGCTGTGCCTGTAGCCTTGACTGCGGTACCTCGCAGTGCGGAGCCGAGCTCCAGAAACGAGCTGGAAAGAACTGAAAAGAGTTCAGATGGGGGATCTTCAGACACGGCTGAAGAGAGATGAAGTGCAAATGAAACAGGCAATTTTGAAGTTTGCAGAGACCTGTTGAACAAGAGGACCTTTCCAGAGTGCTGTGACCACGAAAGGTCAGCTCCCAAGGCGGACAGGGAGAAACACCAGCTACTGTGAAAGAAACGCTGACAAAGGGGCTTGACGCAATGCAGAACCAGAGGAAACCGAAGACTGGGAATAACAAAGAGGAGAAGAACAGCTGGGTCCCTGGGAAGAAAAACTAAACCGATGGAGACCTGGGGTATAAAGGCAATAGGCAGAGAATATGCTGGGTAGCAGGAGAGCACAGAACAGAGCCATGTGCAGACAGCAGAACAAAGGGGAGAGGATTCGGGCTGCAGACAACGTCCAGCCATTGAAGATACACATGGCTGAGGTCACGCTATTGTGAAGAACCAGCAGGAGGAAATTCAGTCACCAGCTTGAAGTTTATGAACTTGACTGGAGCCGGAGTGCATGGAGGAAGAGGATGGTCAAAGCCACGGAGTCGGATGGACTGCAGGTGTCCGGAGGAGGAGGAGGGCAGGAGCACAGCCTGGCAGGCTGGGCTACAAGGACAGTCACAGGTGGTTCAGTCACCGGGAGGAATTTGGCAGGACAGGCTTGTCTCGATGGTGCCGCATACTCTAGGGCTTTGGTCTGCTAAGATCACAGCTGGCATAACTGAAAAAGATACTGGCTATGAAAGGAGATGGAAGGGATGAAGTTGCAGAAAGCAAGCAGTGGAGATGGAAAATAATGCAACTGGTTTAAAGCAAGAGATGGACAAATTAATGGGCAGAAGGACAGGAAAAAATGGGCTGTGAGGGCAGCACACAGGACTGGGTGACCTGGAGAAATCCCTTTCAGCCCTACAGCTCATGTCAGGCGAAGGACTGCAAGCACCTTGGAAAAACCCTCAGCATCACAGCCGAGAGCATTCTCCACTCCTCGCGTCTCCCCTACATCTTCCCACTACTCACCCTAACGGGGTTGTGCAAAAGCTGTTAGCAACTACGTGGTGTGCACGTGTCCAGCAGAACACAAACACAGCACCCAAATGGATCCTCAGATTTACACCTCCCATCACCTTCGCAGAAGGTCCATCACCTTGGGAGCAGGTGTTCTTCAGCCCAGGTGGCCAAGTAACCCAAAGCACTACTTCGTTCTGTTTTAAAAAGACACCCAAGAAGGTTTATGGGCACTGCAGTTGTGGAGCACTGTCTCCAAAGACAGATGTGGCCAGAGAATGAAAGCCGATGGATGCCCAGGCTAAGGCCCCACAAGCTCTCTCTACTCCCAGTGAGCAAGAGCCTGTGCACACTTGGTGGGACACCTTTTTGTCAGTTCTTTGGAGTAAAAACGCAATATTTCTTGTCCTTATTTCTCTTCCTATAAATTCAACACGTACACAAAGCAAGAGCTATGTAAACAATGCTCCCGGCTGGAAATGAAATGGGTGGGTGCCAGTTATTTGCCTACAGCAGAGGACGAAATGCCCGAATTACAAAACTAAAACATCTGGATATGCTTCTACGCTTGAGTCGAGGAAATGATGGGTTTTATGTTCACTTAGAACTGACACTTCTTTGTACATCTTGGATTTTAGCACTTTCCTCAAGGTGAAAGGGGAAGCACTGCTGGTTTACACAACCGCGAGGGAAAAATGCCTCTGCTCAAAGGGTGTACTCTACGAAGACAGCAACAAGCTGCTTTGCTTCTTTCTCAACCAGACAATGTCCTTCTCCCCCAGCAGGGCAAGGTCCCAAGTGGACATCTTATAGGTAAGGGTCCATCCCTCGTTGCTATCAGTGGTGCTGCGGCGAGAGGACGTGCTCTGGTCTCAGCCGCCAGCCCAGGGAAAAAATCCTACGAGGCTGGCCTCTGCCAGCTCTCCCTGGGAGGCAGCGGTGGTTCAGCTCCTGGCATCTTGCAGAGAAGGCGGCCACAGTCTCAGCAGCGTCCTGGAAGCACTCGGAGGGGACCACAGGCACCAGCATGCCACACCTGCCGCGCAATCCAGGGCTTGGCCACGTGTCCTCAGCACCAGCACTATCCTGCTGAACCTTAATACACTCCCAAGCAGAGGGAAAAAAAAATAAAAATCCACCAGGTAAAAATAAACAGCCTGCCAGACTGACTGCAAGCCCACCTACACATATGGGAATTGTATTAGATGGACTAGATTAGGGGTTAGTGATAGCTGTTCCATAATTAAAGTTACAAGAGTGTTTCAGCTTGAAGCTGAATAAACAAAAGGTCGCAAGCACCCAGACAAAACCCAACGTGGCAATTCCTATTTACACACACCTTCCACATACCAAGCGCTTTTATTTGTTGTAGATCACGGGGGCAGATGGAAAGGGAGTATCCACAGCGAAGGAAAATCTTTTTCTGGAGAAGAGGGGGAAGAAGCAAAGCAGAAGATGTGGCTTTTTTCTGCAGAGTTGTGAATAAGCGCAGGTGTTGGAAGGAGCTCTATAAATGTGGTTACATCTTTCAAAAAAAAAAGAGCTTTAGAGAAATTAATTACATGTCAGAGCCTCTGACAGGTCTTTTAAGAATTATGATACTTTTGAATGAAAACATTATATGCTTAAAAAGAAATACCATGTAAATGTCTCTGAGATATTTACATTCAGCAGAGTAATAGTAGAAAAGAATTCAGCTCTCTCCCCGGTACGAATGGATGCAGAACATGCTGTGCTCTTCCTAACAACGTCTTCTGCCCTTGCTGGACTTCATTAACTCTCAGGCAGAATTAAAAGATAGAGTTCAGGGCCATCTGCCACGAATCAGACGTAAACAGAAATAAAGCTCTCCCAAAGAGACCAAAGCGCGACTCTCGCCTCGCCAGGCTGCAGCCCTGACCGCACGGCTCCTCTCCAAAGCAAGGCCACCACACCGCACACCTCCTTCTGTGCTGACAAAATGGGCAGCAAGGCCTCTGCAGGGAAAAATATCCTTTTTTCCCCCCCTTCTAGCCCCACTGAAACCTGTGCTGGACATAGGATAGAGAGCTTCTCTTGGAGAAAGCGTCATGGGGCACTGCGAACGCCGCTGCAGGGAAGCGGGGCAGGACTGACCCCAACGATGCTGTTTTCCTGCTGGATTCTGACATTCCCAAATCCCTTTTATCCCGAGGATTTTACCTCACCCTTGCTTTTTCACAGTAATTTGACAATGGGTGGGTGAACTGATAAAAATTTTCACTTGCCAGCAGATGGGGATAGATTTTACTACTAAGTCTCTAAAAAGAGGTTCTCTAGAAGTGCCTCTCCTGCTAAACCCATTTTTCCAAGAATGGACATTTTTATATTTATTTAGGCCAAGGGTCTGAATTTTGCCCAACAACATGAAAAGAAAAAATACAAAAAGTACATGAGGTTTCCAGAACCGGTATGGTTCAAAAGGAGAAATTCATAAGAAAAGGTATTCTCTGCCCATCATAAAGTGCTTCCCCTGTCCACGAAATGGATGCCAGACTTACGGGTTCCAGTTTCAGAGCTTTTTTCCCATAAAAACCTGGAGAGGAAATCAATCCCCTAGCTGTTCCCTGGACTTTCATCCTATCAAGGATGACCATGGACAAACGGCCAAAGTGAAAGAGAAGACGAAGAAGGTCTTAGTGGGTTAAATCCAGCTGTGAGACATCCAAAACCCTTCGAGGAGGTGAGGTTTGATAGAACAAACATTAACTGAGAATAGGTTTGGCAACCTAGATATAAATACGGATAAAAGCCTCCAATTACGAATAAATCCAGGGTAAAAAAAAAAAGTTGATAAAAAAAGAGCTTGCAGAGAAAATGGAGAACACAAAAATCATGAGAAGAAACAATTTAAGAACTCGTGTGTTCCCAGAAGGTGTAAAGGATGGATGGCTTGTTAATATTCATAGCAAGCCTCCACTTTCTTCTCAGCTGAAAGCAGAAGCAACAATTATCACAGAGCCCGAGCCCCAACTCCAGCAGACCCCGAGATAAGATATTAAGAGCTGACTATTTTTGAGCAGATTCTGAAATAAATGACAGTTTCTGACCTTACTCCGAGAGGACATAAGGTGCCAGTGTTTCAAGACCTGTCACAAACAACTTTAAGGAAAAAGGAAGGAAGTGAACAAAATTATAGCCTTCCTGACAAAGCACATGTAAAATACAGAAGGAGCTTTCTCTGTAAATGTATTCTCACACATCAAGAACAGCAGTATATCATAAAGGAAAAAGGCGGCAATTAAAAGCCTTGAGAAGCTGAAACGCGTGAAGGAATGTCTGGAGCACGGTGTATTTCAGCATAAAGCAGTGCTGTGGTAGGGGAAGGACAGCTGCTAAACCCAAAAGACAAAGCCGTCAGAAGGCAAAGAAAAATAGCTGCAGCCTGCGTGTGCAAGGGGCAGAGTGAGGCTGAGCAGTAACAGGGGAAAATGGGAACCTCGTGGGCCAAAAAAAGGTCCAAGTAGGACTGAGGAAACCAGAAGGACTGAAAACACGGGAGAAGCAAGGAGAATGTGAGCCCAAAAGCAAACTGGGAGGAACAAGGGCAATGGAAAGCCAAGCGAGGCTGGGTTCATTGTCTGGGTGAGGAGGAAGGCGTTAGACCTGAATGTATGTGAAAGAGAAGAAGCCAGACGTCCTGTGCCACGGCACAGACACGTGTTTTAGGACTGATTTGCTCTGTAGGTCCATGAAGGTCACAAATCAGCTGGGCTTCTTATCTTCTAGCCGACCTGCTTCCAGTAAACAGGAAATCAAAACACCGATGCTCAGTAAAAGCACAGCTCTACCCTGTGCTGCCCCATGCTGCTCTACAACATCTATACAAAGATTTTTTTCGGAAGGATCTAAGAGCAAACTGGTAAGAAATTGTTACGGCAGGCTGGCAAGAACAGGATGAGAGGGAGCAGCGCACTAATGAGGCTTACCAAACAAATCTTAAAACCACAGACCACCACCAGCAGTAAACCACAAAGCAAAACAAGAGCCAAAATAGAGGAACGGAGGACTGAGGCCCTTTAAAAAGCATCCCCTACCTCAGCTGCCTGCATTTTTCAGCCTGCATGAGAGGTAAAACCCTGGCTCAGACAGAACCGGGACACAAAGACCGAGCTACGTGTGCGAATCCACAGCATGCAGGATTTACTGTAGGCAGTAAAATTAGGAGGGCACTTAACAAACTACGTGCCATTTATAAAAATAAAGCTTGAGATACCGTACTCTGTCCTGACATGCAGGAAAGTCTCAAACTGAACGGGAAAATGCAGATGCTGTAATAGAAATTTTTCTTTGTGGAGCTGAAGAAACCTCTGCCTGCGGGACCATGGGCAGCAGGATGACAGGCAGACTGCAACACTGCGTTATGCCTTTCCTCCTTAAAAGCAACAGTATTCCAAACGTGTAGCTTTCGCTCAGTCGCTGGCTATAAAGTTAAGATAAATCAGAAATGTTAAGGGCCTGCGTTTCTGAGAAAATTAGGCTGGAATGATTAAAAACTCCAATCTGCAAAGGCTGAAAATTCAGTGAGATACGTGGGTGTTAACCTTACAAAAACACAAGGACCTCTCCAAAGCTAATTATGTATCAGGCTAGTCTAAAATAACAAAAGACATTAAAGAATAGTTCAGGATGGAGATTTCTTGATGGGCAGAATTGCTTCATTTAAATAAACTTATTACCAAAATTCACTTTCTACTGCAGTATTTACGTATAGGTCTACAAGACAGTATCTTAAAAGCTTCGCAAACCCTTCCTGTGAACCTAATCAGGAAATATGAGAGACCAAGGTCAAGTACATTAATATTACAAGAAGCTTTCTAAGAATGGGGATGCTTCACAGTTCCTTGCACACTGGATATTATCGAATAACTCAGCTGAAGAATGGTGTGTAAAATTTTGTTTAAAGATATGGATTAATGCAGAGCCAGAATAGCATGAGGAAACGGATTTCACAGAGGTACGCCGAAGAAAAGGCTCAGGCCTAAACTTTATGATTCCCTCTTAAGATCCCCTATTAGAAATAGTTTCTTCTCATCACTGTTAACCACCAGGTTTAAGAAAAAGAAGAGAAAAAATTATTTTTTTCCTGCATGAATTTGTAATGCATGGAAGTTTGGACTAAAGAGGGCAATTAAGCCTGCTGGTGTTGGAGGAGGATATGAAAACTCATCAGGATATTTGCAGTAACCCTAGTGGGGTAAACATTTCTCTTTTCTAATATCTCCAAATTAGAAATTTTATAGTGAAAAAGAAATCTTGGAAAAGCTCGTTTGTCTCTTATTAGCAATTAACATATATGGACTCAGGATAAAAAGTGCTAATTTCTAAAATACACAGAATTTTCATAAAAGCACGGGTAGAAAGAGCAAACAACGGAGCGCCTGGATTAGACACGGGAAGAAATGAAGCTGGGGTGTCGGGAGGAAGGGCTCCTTCACCCCACCTTTCATATACACGCCCGTTAATGCTGCCTTAGTGTTCTGCAAATGGCACAAGGCCCTTTTCTGCAAGACAGTTGTGCCCAGACGTGCTGGGCAGAAGCACTCACAGCACAACCCAGGCTCCAGGGCACAGTTTCCTTACCATGGACATGCGATGGGCAGCATCAAATACAAACAAGTCTGCTACAGACCTGGAGAATCTGGGTAAGCCAGGCTGCTAGGAAAGAGGCAGGGGTGAGCGCAGCCCCCAAACGGCGCTCTGTTCCTCATTTACCTGCAGCCCCTCGGCCATTAAAGTTCCTAGCCAGAGCTCTTGGATATTCAGCAACAACTTGAAGTTTTATAAGGATTTTTCCTTTTTATATACATATAAATGACCGCATTGATAGCAGATGGCCTCTTCCATATGATTTCCTTTTTAAACTTCCAGCTCTGTGCCATTCCTGCATGCTTCCTGTGCTGGGAAAGGGAAGCCTGTGCTTTTAGCTCTGGAGCACGAAGCTGGGGTTACTCCTGCTGGTTTGCTCTTGCTTTCAAATCACGCACGCGCACACAAAAATGAGTAAGATAGGGGAAGATGGGCACCAGGAAAACCACAAGCCTGAGCAGACAGGTTAGCTGCTCTGTCCTGCTCCTGCCACCTCAGAGCTTTGGGTCCCCCAGACAAGGCAAATCCTGACGTGACTTACAGCAGCCACGCCACGACCACTGACTTGAGCATGTTGTCACTGCAGAGTGAGAGGTTTCACCTAGCTGGCACGGCTGGACCGCCACGTTTTACAGGTAAAATAGCTTCAAAGTCTCATCCTGTGATGTGCCTCTGAAGGAGCTGATGCTTCTGACTAAAAAGGGAATGGGGGTAGGTAGGAAAAGCAAATGATCAAAACACTTATCACACAGTGAAAAGAATTTATCAGGCCTGATAAGGTGTCTGAATTGATGATGATTATAAGATACCATCCATTTTTAGCTAATAATTCAGAAAAAGGATGAATTATTTGAGGAATAATATGTGATCATTTATTTAAAGACTTATTATAATGTATATGTTCTAGGAAGCAGAGTTAAGGTTGTACGAAGACTTTAACGCTTGCATTTCCAGAGTGCTGTATGTTTAACCAAATGCAGAGATTTAATAGCCCTGTATTTGGCTCTAAAACCAAGTGGCTGGTTTAGTTTATAGGGCTCCTGCATTTATAAAACAGCAAGTAATTTTACAAGGCTGTTTTATACACATTCTACTTTTCCTCCACTTCTCTGTTCATGTTTAATAAATCTCCCAACATCTGCCTTTGAGAACTGGCTCATTTATTTAAAATTCCCAAACAATCCCATCCACGACTCCGCATGCCTTAGCGGCTCACCCAATTAGCCCAAAGTGTCAATTAAATATAAAGATACCTCTCTTAATTTTCACTCGGAAAGGTTTTGGGTTCAGCCAAACATTAAGGGCGATTTCTGAAGGTGAAATCCTGCCTTCGGAGAGGCTGCAGCTCCTAAGATATCGGTCCAAACCTCCATCTGTATCCAGGTAACAATCTGGAATGCTGATATTTAAGAGGAGAACTATCTGGACAGCTGCCCCAACTCCCTGGGAAGCAATGTTTAGTTAAAGTCTTGGATATCACTGAAAGAAGATGTGGAGATGTCACACTGTGGCTGAGGCATTTTTTCAAGTGTTGAATTATTCACCCGTGAATCTCAGATGTGAAATCCAAATGCTCCAGTACTGCCCTGGCTTTAGACAATGTCTAATTCCTTTCTGTGTCACGGCAGGGTCCCTTCATCAGCCTTCTTTCATCTCTAATCACAGTGAGGTCATGGATTATTACTCATATTCACTGCTCAGCTCAGAATCACCGAGCCCGGGACTCCGCCGTGCTCGCATCCCCAGCCTGCCGCCCATCAGCTTCCCTTCCGTCCAGAGTTTTGGAAGTGGGAAGTCACCAACTTTCCCTGCTCTTTCTCCGCGAAAGCATAGCAGGAAGAAAGATCATAAACAAAGGCATTTATCAGCTTTTGCTGGAGGTGTTGCTCTGCATATCGAGCTGCAATTGTTTCATTAGGAGGACCTCGGTTATGTCTGCAACGTTAACGAGTCTCGGAGAACAGAGGAAAAAAATCCTACAGGCAACACCACAGAGAAGATAAATAGGTAAACATCCCGTGCCTGACATTAGTTAATGCATCACAGCTTTATTCACTTAAGGCAGCCATGAAATCAATTCTTCAGTAAAAATAAAAAACTTCGTACCCAAATCTGTGCTCACAGTATCGGTGAGGCAAGAAGCAATGTAACGGGAGGAAACGCGTGTCTGTGCGCTGAGCTTGAGGTCTGCCCATTTGTCTTTGCCTCATGCAAAGCCCTGCTAAGTACTTTGTTTTCCACAAATCAGGACTTTTTTCATTTTTCCTCAAAAGCAAATGCTTTGTCTTTGTTCAACTTTCTCATGAGTCACCACGGATGTATTCCCAGCCTCTTGAGGACACTGCTGCGATTTTGAAAGTATCCTGGGCAAATCAGTAGCGGTGATAGGAAACCTCAGGAACTACTAAAAATAAAACACCCTTCTCTTTGAAACTGCTAAAAAACCCCACCCATGTTTGAAACTGGTCAAAATCCCACCCTCTTTCTAGATAAACTTCCGAGCCTCCCACCATGTAGAATGAGACCGAGACAAAGTCAAACCCAAGCAGCAAGCAGCCTGTTGAAGCGTAAACCCAAAGTTTCACCGATTCCACCAGAAAACCAAGCCCAGACCCTGGTCAGCGCATCACCTGTGACAAGAGTGGGTCTGTGGGGCCTTACTGCAGATTCTGGCCCAGCAAACGCTTGCTGGGATGGGGATGCTCTGCAGTGCTGAGCCTCCCGGCCGTGCAGCCCAGTATTTGGCCGAGAAGCTGGTGTTTTTTGCACAAGCACCACACGCTGCACCTTGAGGTGCTCCCCTGGGAGCTCCTTGCTGATGGCCCTGTGATTATCACCCCTCCATCACTTGTTGGTGCTGTCCCAGACCTCAACCACGTACAAAGATGAAAGGAGAACCACACCAACAGGAGTGCCTGGTGAAACTCTGGCCAAGGAGCAGCACACCTCAATTTCCAAGAGAAGGATGCAAGCACTGGACAGCTGGACGTACCCGTGGGTACCCAGTGCTACCTGGACCAAATTCTCCATTCACCCAGTAACAAAACTCTGACATTCATCACAGAGCCCTACAAAGAGCAACAAGAGGGAAACACAAAGGAAAACGGAGCCTGCAGGCTCTGCTTTGGCAGCAGAAGCATAGTCAGGGAGGTGCAGTGTCGTTGTGGTGCTGCATGGTGCCACCGCTGCCCCAAGGAGCTCACAGCCACAGTCAATGGTGCCAGCGCTTCTGGGTGCATCCGTCCCTCATGGGGCTGCCAGAGGATGGCCACGAACACGGTGGGTTTTCCCACCACGCGAGTTATGGCAGGCTCTTTTGCCTGAAATTCACCCAGAATCGAGGTTCTCCAAGGGATCTAACAAAATCCAGACAATACCCTGATTTTTTTTCTTATTCCCTTTTAGGCTTATGTTCTTATTCCCCAGTCTGCAGCTAAAGGATGCACAAGGGGATCTTGGGGATCCTGCACTTCGTACAACCAACTTGAATCCCATTTCAGATTTTCCAAACTGTTTAGAGCCTTCTGGACAGCAGCCATCATTTATGTGGGGGCTTTCATCTATTTCAAGCTGAAATTGATCGGCAATTTTGAAGAACGCACAGCAAATTGCTGCTCTAATCACAGCAACTCGAGCCACGCAACTATGTTAAAATAGCATTAGTGCTGAGCCAGAAGCCGAGGACGGCAAGGAATTGCTGAGTTAAGGTTTCCTGCACAGGGTCCTTCATCTTGTCCACCTGTATCTGGATGCTGCAGCCTCCGTGGCTTTTTCCTGGTGGTGTTTTGAGATTCCAGATGGCTGCTCACCAACCCAGCAGTAACACTGCTTGGTATTTCAGTGGCAGTTTGTGGCTCCTAAGCACTGGGGTAGGCTTTCAGAGGGCTGGCTTGCTCAGAGAGCTGGGTGCTGACTTCCCCAGACTGCAGGCACCTGTGGGTGCTACCTGCTGCCAACACGTGGCGCTTACCGGTACAGATCTGCAACCCTGTGGTTTGTAAATGCCAGCGTCAACTGCACCTGGAAAAGACTACTCAGACAGCTGAAAAATAACACATCCCTCCAAGGAAACACTGACAGATGCAGAATAAGGAGAAGATTTTGAATTCCTCTTATGCCAAATCCTTTTAGCAGAGATACAGACAGGGAAACAGCGGGGAAGCCGGTGATCTGCTCCCAGCGCGCGGGTGCCAGTGCCTGCTCTGCCTCCCTCTGGGCACTGCAGCTCCCAAGTCCAGGAGCCCTGGGGAGCGCCACCTTTGGCCGTGTCACCTACCAGGCAGCAAGGACAGGGCGTGCTTCCAGCCCGTGATCTCCTCGGGGGTGCAACCACAGCATCTGTTCCGTTGCGGAGACGTGCAGCTGAAGCATACAGCCTACAGCATGCTCTGGAAAGCGCTTTCTTCTCCGTGCGTTGTTTTTCAGCTCAAGAGTTAAGATTAAAAAAAGAAAGGAAAAAAAGAAGCAGAGTTTCATCCGGATAAAGCAAACCAGACTCCAAGCAGGGGCAGTGAACACCCCGCTTTGGTGCCTTGGTGCAGCACGTGGTGCCCCACAGGTAGAGGGGCACGATGCCGGGAAGGGGCTGTGCAGGATCAGGCCGGCCACGTGGAACAGACACAGGCAAATGCAGAAAGGTTTCAGCAGGAGGTGTGGATCCCAAACCTCCAGGTGGGAAAGTGTGCCTCCCGTGCCCCGGTGAGCGTCCCCATTACTGACCGCCCTCGCCAGCAGATGGGAAGGGAACAATTCCCTCACCGCCAGCTGACAAACACAAAGGTGGTAGGGAAGGGAAAATTGCCCAGCTCTCCCCTTCCGTGCATTTCACTTACACCGGTGAAATATCCTCTACAATGGATTAAATCAAAGTCCATCGCCAAGTTCAAGAACACGTTTAATGCAGATCTATTCATTTCAAGGAGGGTCTGCACAATAGATAGCTTTCCCCTTCAAAAATTATTCAAACCTGCACGCTTCCTTTTCATTCTTCTGTATCTTAACATTTAAAAGAGAAATACAGCATATTTGTAACTGGAGAAACGTTGTACAAATCATAGCCTGCTGTAAAAAGTGTATTTCACAAAGACTTTACATGGTACAGGGACAAGGACCACTTGTTGATAAATTACTTTCACTCAGAGAGTGGAAAGACATATTTGTGTGCACTATAAGTGGTGCTATTGTGGAGCAATTTGATGGAAGTCCAGTAAAACAAGGTGTGCACGTTTCATTTAACCTCATCTAAATCAAATTAATGGCCAGGGACGGCGTCTGTGGACAAAGCGGAGTGCTGTGCGTGCATGCAACAAAGCGTGCCTGCTGAGCTGAGAAACATCTCTGCCAAATCATCCCCTTCCTGCTGCCCTCGCCCCTTCGGGACCCACCTGTAATAACAAGGAAACGAGCAGCTTCATGGTGCAGCTTCAATGCCCCGTGAGTTTTGGATGAGGGATGCAGCACAAACCCTGTGGCTCCCCATCCCTGCGAGGTGTCAGGGTGACCTGCACAAAGCCAGCTCCAGAAAGACAAGAGTGTGTGCTACCAGAAAGCTTTGCTCCTCGCTGCCTTTGCTAGTGTGACTAGAAAAGAGGAATAACCGTGCCTGAAAATGCTGCCTCCCCCCCCCAGAACGAGGCTGTTAATTCTGCAGATTCAGACTGCTGGAAATTAGTGACGAACTCTGGATCTCAAAGATAACGGGCCGGCTAAAAATGACCTGGGATTTCATTATGGCTAATAACTGCTGGGAAAAAAAAACAAAAAACAAAAAACAAAAACTCCCAAATGTGCATTACGAATTCAGTCTGTAGCAACTCCTTCAAAGGTATCTTGGTGAAAGCAAATGATGCGCAGGCACTTTGACGTGCAGCAAATAAATCGAGCCTGCCTCCGGGAGCAGGCACCCAGGGGCTGCAGCCCTCTGTGCACCAAAGCTGGGACCCACCAGATCTGCTCCTGGCTGCAGCCACGATGTGTGAGCTGAGCAGGCTGCTGCACTGAGGAAAACCACAGCAGGGACAAAGCTGGCACGGTGGCGGCCTGTGGAAGAAACTTAACAGCACTGCAGAAATTAAGTGGTCCTCGGGCTGTGCCCACAGCTCTCGTTTAAGGAAAAGATGTTAGCACAACATCCTGAAGTCACTTAGAGGATTCCTGTCCATTACCATGGAGAGATGATGCTGTGAATGATGCAGCAGGCAGAGCCTGATTTTTCACCCTGGATCTTAAAAATGGGGATTGGCATGTCGAAGTATATCCAAGGAGCGGGGGAAAGGCTGCTTTCACAGCAGGACGAGGCCTGCAGCAATTTAAAGTGATGGCTTTTGGCATGCCACGTTTGAGAGGTTAATGGAGAAGGTATTGGATGGCTTGTCTCTCAGCCTGTTTGTTAAACCTACATGATGTCCTGGTGCACGCTAAAAATCTCTGAGCAGGAACTGATAAATGGGCTGCAGCGAGCTTAGGGCTGCGGAGCTGAAAGCAGCCCCAAAGAGATGTGAGATGTTTCAGAAAGAGCCAATTTACCCCGGCGAGGTGGGAGCTGGCAGCGGCTGGATGAGAGCAGGGCTGCGGGGACCGGGCAGCCCTGCACACGGGGACTTGCGGAGCAGCGAAGGGCTTGGGTTGTGGTGTCCAGGTTTGTCTGCAAGTCTGACAGCATTTCCAAACACTGCTTGGGCTGCCCGAGAAAACAGCTGTTCCGTCGGCAGGCAGAGCGTGACTCTGCACCCCAGAAGCGACAGCCAGGTTTGAGATGCTTTCATAGGATTTTATAGCATGGCAGGCTTAGGGTTTAGGGTTCAGGATCAGCCCTACCTGAAAAGCACACCAGTCTTCAGACAGGAGTGGCTTACTGCAGCAACAACTAATAGCTATGGAAAAGATGCAATTAAACCACTTGGTGATTACTCTATCAAACGTTTTCACTGCTGTTTGGGAACAACTTTCTGGAAACGACAGAGCACCCTGATGTGCAGTGGGTTCAGGAAGCTGTAGAGGCTTCAGAAAGCTGTAGAGCCCACGAGGTTGCACTGACGCTGGGGCTGCAAACCCTGTCCCACGGGAAGATCCTTGTGGACCTCGGGGTGGGCTCAGAAGGATATCTGAGCGACAGAGCCTCGCGTGTAGTTACATGGCTTCAGCTGAGCAGTGCTTTTTGCAGACAGACACACACACACAAAAAAAACAAACAACCAAAGCAAGCACAGAAACACAGCTCGGGGTAGAAGAGACCTCTGAGGTTCACGCTGACTGACGGCATCTCCAAAACCTGAGAATATAAAACATTCCCTCGGCTTTTTCTTTGGCTTGGGTCAAGGAAATACCCGGCCATGCCGAACTTGCTCTCCCACCCTTTCCACACGTAAAGCTGAGCCCTGGTGAGGTTTATTTCTGAAGGGGCGAGCAGCCTGGTGCCGTGTCTGCCTGCCAGGTGAGCTGAGGGCCGTCCAGAAATGAAACCACCTTATCCCAAAGCAAACAATGCATGTTTTGCTGTACAGTCACCTTGCCTATTACACACCGTGCATGTTTCCAAACGCGGTTGTCACCGCTGGTATGCCTCCACCCTGCTGAAGGGCGTTCGTCCTCCTTTCTTGCAGCGAGTTGTATTTTCTCTCAATAGCAACCAGATCTCTGGGTTGAATTGGCCCCACTGGGTCAGGTCACTGCTGTAACTCCCCTGCCGACCAGCACACGCTTCTTTTCCAGCTTGCTGTTAGATTTTCCTGGCATTGATTTGCTAATATTTCATTAATACGTCCCTGATATGTGTTCTTTGTATAGCTTGGCAAAAAATGACATCGTTACTCTCACTCTTTAGATCTGATTGTGTGCGGGAGGTGAAGTGCCACTGAATTTATGCTAAGATTTTAAAGGATGCTATCAATTTGAAACTCACAAAGTACTTCAATTTTTTTCACCTCAGTTAACAATCTAGCAGCACTGCAGAAGTGAAGGATTTCAAATGATCTAAATTTAGTGCTTCCAGCTCCCCCAGTACCATCATCTCTGACTGTCTGGTGTTTTTCCCAGTGCTTGAGCTCCTGGAGTCAGCGATGACATGACAGCATCACCTACAACACAACTATGTGCCCAGACTACCAGACTGCAGAGAAGCACTTGAAAATCTGACCCAGGTATGAGCTAGAGGCTCAAAGAACAAAATCACGTAACAGGAATACAGATTTTTTTTTCCTTTTTTAAAAAAATGGCATGATTTAAGCCAGTCTTGCAACTTCTGAACACGTGGAGATTAGCCATGCTACTTCTCTTTTACCTCTTATCCAGCCTGGTCATATTTCACCCCGAGCTCATCGTACTGCAGTCGGCTGCTCCAGCTCCTGTTCTGCTTTGCCTCTGTGAAGCCACCACTGCGTCAAATGATGCTGACTGCTCAGGACACAAAGCTACAGGGCACTGTATTATTCCCCCTTTTTACAACGCTCAAAAAAAAAAAAAAAAGTTTTTAGATGGCCTATGAGATTAGACAGAATAGTATGCAAATAAAGAGTTGTACGTGGTATCAACTCACTATGCAAAGGTCCCTGTTACATGCACATGCTTTTCCTCATGCTACAAGCTGAAGAAAAACAGGAGTGCAACATTTTTTTTGGAAGTCATAGATTCTTGAAAACCCTATAACGTGTAGACACGTATCACCCATAAAAATATTCCAGTGCAAGTTAAAATCTATCTTTTAAGAACACAGCTCTAAAACACTTCAATGGATGGAAACCATTTTTGGTTTTCAATTTTTTTCTTAAATTGCATCTGGGCTGACAGCTTGAACACTGAGCTGCAGCCTGTGAGACAGAAATACCAACTCAATCCCAACAGTAGTGCTGCTACCAGTTGCTATAATGATCTTAATCAAAGCGTATTGTGATAAAAAAGGACTCTGGTTTGACTGCCTCTGGCATATCCTAGCTATCCTAGTGTCCAGATTTCACGTTATTGCAGGGAACCTGCCTAAAAGGTATTCCAAGAACTGAAGTGACAGCTTTTCCAAGGTGCTAATGGTGTTTCACATGGTGGAAGAGAACAGCCCCCAGCCGGATCCTTGCCAGCACCCTCCCTGCTGCCGCGCATGGTACCCATGGACCCCCAGCGGGCCCCAGCCCCGTGATGCTCAGAGCTGCATGGGGACAGGCACAAATTATCCCTGCTGTGAAAAAGTTATGCTCCAGTTCATGGCAAAATGCGACAGGTGCTGCAACACAGGCGGGGGAATGTGAGGAGGAGGAGAGTAACGCGAACGGGAACAAGAGCCTGGATAGACGAGCCACGCACAGGGAGATGCTCTATTTAAGCACTACACCAGCTCCAAGTTAAGCAAACAAGTCGATGAAACAAATAATGCATTCCTGCCTCCCACCTGCTGATAGATACCATGGCAGAAATGGGTCACGTAAGTTCAGGTAACGACAGCACGTCAGGAAATAAATACTATTTGTGCCACACACGGCCCTGCACAGCTGCCTGTCGGCGAGATGTGTGCCGCTGGAGCAGGCGGGCTGCATCCATGGGCATGGTTTAACCACACTGAAAGGCATCCCCTCTGTCAGACCACAGAGGAAGGGGGTGGTTTACAGCCAGAAAACCACATCTTGTGTGCATCAGGTGCTACAACACAAAATTGGTGCGCCTGAGAAGCACTGGGCATGTGGGACACGCACCTAGTGCAGGCAGCACTTCGTCCTGACAAGACTCAAAGGATGATGCTAGTAATACCTTTAAACGCCTGAATTTATGTATACATATACATAAAGTATGTAAAGGGGAAAAGAGAAAACCAAAAGCAGCAGGATCAGTCCAGTAAGAGAGAGTGGGCGAGGCCTCCAGGCCTTGGGGCCTGCAGGCCTCACAGCTGAGGTGAGGGCCAGGCGGACGCACGCAGCGTCCCAGGTCCAGGGGCACCGAACTGTTCCTCCTCACAAGGAACCAACTCTTTGTCAAAGCGTTTTGGCTCCACGATGGCATTTCTAGTGTCCTGCTGTACAGTCAGCTACAAAAAACAGGAGAAATGACAGAAATGCAGCTCCCTTCATGCTATCTCTAAGCACTGATTAACTACCGTGGTTTAGATGATAACAACATCCCTGCAGCTCCCGTGCAGGGCCAGGCAGAAAGGTGTTTTGTGGGCAACTCTCAGAGACGGCTGGGGGATTACAGAACAGCTGCAGCCCTCCGCGAGCTCTCCTCCCTGCTCAGGCCACAAACTCGTCATCCTCTCCTGATTTGCAAGGCAGGCTACCACCGTGTCTGAAGTTGACACCTTTTTCACTGTATTTACCAAGGAATCTAACATACAACGTACCGCTCCTTGAGCATGCTTTGGCTAAGACAACCCTAAAGATCACTGGTTGCAGTACCACTTGAAACAAAGCAGTAACACTTTAATCTTTTATTTGTAGTCTAAGGAAAACACCTTTGCTGGACAAACATCCCTACTCGTGGCGTTCAACACTTGGAGGGGTTCAGCAAACCTGCAGCCGCCACCCAAACCATCGCACATCTGCCCTGATGTGAGCCCAGAGAAACTCTGCTGACTGCAGAATAACAGCCCGCTCTGGTGAAAAGCCCTTTATGATCGTGTTTGAGTGTCTTATATAAGATTGCTATAAATTGGTACCAAAAAAAAAAAAAAAAAAGGCAAGTAATTATGCTACTGCCTTGTAAGCTTTGATTCTGTGCTGTTTGGGCACAATCTCAGGATTTATTGTTAGACTTAGGAGGCTAATGCAGAGAACAGCAAAGGCTTGGAGATGGGGTGGTCTACCTTTCAAGCCCCCATGTAAAAAGCAGATTTCCTTAGAATTTCACAGCCTCACAGACACGACTAGAGAGAGGCAGGAGACATTTCTGCCCTTTCCTGGCAGCTTATGTATTATTCCTTAAAAAAAAATTAGAAAAGGAGAAGAAAAGAAAAACTTTCAGAGAAATATGGAGCCTTTATTCCCTTGTGTTGTTTAAACCTTTTTTCATGGCACCACACAATGAGCTTTCTTCAGGAAGTAGAACAGTAGCTTTTCCTAAGACCACAGCGAAGCAGTTACAGCTTCAGTGCTTTGAGAAGGTGCTGGGTAAAAAAGAAAAAAAGGAGAAGAAGAAACCAAAAGAGAGAGAGAGAATGAATGAGGATACAATAGGGAACATGAATTGCTGAGGGAAAGGGAAAAAAAAAAAAAAGGAATCAAGTGTAGGTATAATTGCAAAGCACCAGCACACTTCTGGCACTGGGGAAAAAGGAATTGTAGATGATTCAGGAGTATGACAAAGAATCCCTTCAACAAGTTGTCTTTTATCACAACTTTGCTGCTATACAGCTACACTGCAACAGGGAGAAATTGCATCATGTCAACAGCAAGTTTATAGAGATAAACTGACTCTGAAGACAGTGGAAATATGCTGGCAGTTACTTTGTGTTTTGCTTATCGCGCTGCAATAAATTTACCGAGAGCAGCATAAACAGGATATTTGAAACAAAAATACGCTGTGCTCTGAAAAGCCGGCTCCATCACAGCCTCTGCTGCTGCCCGTCCACATCGCAGCCCCGTGGGCCCCAGAGAAACCTTCACACAGCACCTGCCCCAGCAAAACAGAAGCTTTGCCCTACCGAAGGCTAAAAACCAAAAGAGTGGGGAGCTCAGGAGCAAGGAGCTCCTCAACGCCGTGGCGGTGCTATGTTCTTGACAGGCTTTTCCTGCATCCTTCTGTAGGATCCTGCGCCCTCCCCACTCCTCGCCCCTCTGCTCCATCCCAGGGAATGGCTTCTGGTTTAAATGCAAATAGTGAGCACGCAGTCATCGGATCTTTTTTTAAATTCCGAAAGCTGAGACTTCTAAGTTTATCTCAGAAGGACACTGGAAAGATGAATAGAGAGAAATTATGCAGAGAAAGAGAAAATATTCAAAGAGTAGAATTATGTATGCATAATTGCCTGGCTCCCTGGGGTGCATGGGCGAGTACACCAAGTCACTTTGTGAAATCATTCCCCACAACTCCTGTATCCTAATTATAGTGCTGTAAGTGGGGAGAAGCTAATTTTTCAACAGTCCTGATGGGGTAACTGGAAGAACCAAGAGGATGCTGTTAACCCCTTGTCTACTGCAGGTCTGCAAGCAGACGAGCAAACACAGAGGAAAGAAATGAGGTGCCAGTGAGCCACGGTGTCTTCTCCTGGTTGGTTTGAAGGCGTCCTGTGTTGGGGACAGAGACAGGAACCAAGCAAAGGCTTCCAGCAGCCAGCATGGGGAGATGAAGGGCAGAGGAGAAGAAACAGGTCTGAATAGAAACACACCACCAGACAGCACCTCTACCTGGACTTCGAAGAAGTCTGGGGGCAGTGCCATGGTGCCTTCCCTCTGTACAGCATGCACAGAAGCAAACGCTTCACAAGCCCTAAATATGTCTGTAAAAGAACCACTTTATCCAGCCAGAAAGCGCAGTCACACCTGTGTGGCACAGTGGCACGTAGCTTGGTGCCATACGATCATTTAGGGCAGTGAGCGCTCCATCCAGCTCTCCCCGAGGCCAGCCTGCACATAGGGATGTGTTTCCAGTGCTGACCTGCTAACCCAAAGCCCTGGCAGGTTGAATGTGCATCCAACAGCTCGACACCCAGCCACACGTGGCAGGGGGACAAGCCTTACCCCAACGCGCTGTGAGCTGAGTGCCATGGGATGGGTGCCAATCACCACGTTTAAGGCTCATTTGACTAGAAAGCTCTCAAAGCTACATATTTTGGACAAACTCTTCAGCCCTACCTCTTCCCCAGGAAGAGTCAGGAGTCCCGGCAGGACAGCCCTGCCCCAGCCCGTGCCTGGGGCTTTAGCGAGGGCAGAAATCAGCCACGAGCCATCATTTATGCTTACCAAGCTCAACAGGTTTAAGCTGACTAAAAACACTTCCAGAAGTCCCTGAATTCTCCAATTTTGACTAAAACCCTCACTACTATTTTGACCAAATTCCCTTTAAATTTCTTACGGTTGTTCTCATTTACTAAAAATCCTTTAAAAGGCTCCAGTACGTATTAGTTTTCCTTATCAAAATAGATGCAGGTGAGCAATAGCAAAAAGAAAAAAAAAAAAAAGGCAAGCCTATCCATTTACCCATGTTGAGCAGGTCAATACTGTTTTTCCTCAGCCAGCCCTGACACAACACCACTAAAAACCAGCATTTTATAGACATTCACGGGATTTAAGAGCAGAAGGGACCACCAGCTCACTTAAGAGGACCTCCTACAATAATAGGCAATTAAATTTTGCCCAGTCACCTCCTCATTGAGGCCAATTATTTGTTCTGAGGATAATTTCCAGAAAGACATGCTTGACTTCAAGCATTGATCTCAGCACGTGAAGAACTCTTAGCTCAGTCTTACAAGTGATGAACTCTCTGCCAAGCCCATATTAATATCTAACCCTTAAGTTCCAAAAACTAAATATTTGAGTCAAATTGAATATATTTTTTGGCCAAAGTAATAGACACAATTTTACTACTTAATCCTCTCACACTGTCTCACGCTTCCTCAAATTACAGCCGTCTGAACTGTGATCTGAGCTCTCCTGTGCTTAACAAACTAATTAGGCCAAGGGTGGCCCAACTTCCCAACTTCCTAAAACCGCTGTCTGGCCAGGAGCCACAGGAGGAGTGCCAGGTGGGGTGCAAGGGGACGGAGAGGAACGAGGAGCAGAAGCGGGTCCCACCTGGGTGACTTGGCCCCAGAGGCCTGTATTGTAAGGCAGGGTGACGAATAACTACGTTGGACTGAAGAAAACACAGAATCTGTACAGACCGAAAGAGATTTTTATTCCCTTGCCTATTTTCTGTTTTGGAAATAGAGAATTCTGTTCAGTCTGAAGAAGTCACGTCACTCGCAGGCCCTCATTAGACATGTGGAGGACCAGGCCTGCAGTGGCACTTCTGGGGGACAGAGGTGACGGTCACAGACTCCTTTACATGAACCAAGGGGCTTGGACCCCCCTTGCCCTCTTTCAGAAGAAGGCCCTAAGCACCGAAAGACCAGGGGATCCTGGAGCTGTTGCACTTAGCAGAAGGAAATGTGCATTGAAACAAACACAAGTGCTCTTCCTTCCAGGCCAACATCCTCCAGTCATGTGGAAAGTCCTCGTTTCTGGACCAAAGACCATTTAAGCACTCAGCGCAAAGCGAACAGGTTTTAAGAGGAAAACCGGAGGAAGAGCCTCAAAACCCTGCTCTTCAGGGCACTGCCGCCAGCTGAGGTGACTGTGGTTTGTAACCTTACTTTGGGTGATGGTGGGAGTCCTGCTGTCTGCACAAATGCACTTCTCTTGTCCTTGGGAAAGGAGAGGAAAGAGAAATCCTAGGCTAATAGCATTTAAAAATCAGATGCAAAGAAAAAATTAAGGATAAGAAGTAGGTCTGGCACCACAACATGCTAACAGGAGCGCCTCACCTCTAGCTCCGATCTGGACCCAGAGCAGAAGCGAACCAAGAATTTCCTGACAGATGGTTTATTGCTGAGTGTTTCCGAGCCTGCCATAAACATCAGCAGCACGATAGCCTCCTGCTCGATGGTACAACAGAAATGACAGCACCTGAACAGAGACAAACTGCTGTCTGCACTTAAAGGTGGTCCTGTCTGAACAAAGATTTGCAAATAAATCTGTACCAATTGAGTTAACCTCTTTGGGTGAGCTTCAGGGTTGTCAATGTAAGACCCATCAACCACGCTAACTTCGTATTTCTATTATTTGTCAAATGCCCCAAAGTGTTCCCAAACTAAGAACACGTACAGATGTCATGATGATGTAATCTAAATTCAGTTTGATGCAGCATCATTGCAGGTTGGACTGGGCAGCAAGGCTACAAGGGTGAGGTCACAGCCTTACGCTGTAATGTTGAGCATGTCTACCTCTTGTAGACAAAACTGGGGAAGAGCTTAAGGAGGATCTGTAGGTTTGGAAGACATTCCTACAGGATTCTGCTTAAACCACTTTCAGTATAACATAGGAATAGGTGTGCAAATGTCGGAAAGACACAGCCAGGGTATTCACCAGGACACGCATCACTGGGCGATGGAAAATGAATGGGTGCAGAGGCTGGGACTGCAGGAACATCGGGCAGCCAGGAGGGATCTGGGCACTGCAGTGAGCACCGCAGTAATACCACTGCAGTGCACTGCAAAAAGAGCCACATTAAAAAATAAAAGCCCTAAAAGATCAAATTCCCTTTGCCAGCTGGCTAAGAGGGTGTCAGGGGACGGAGGACAAACCCTCTCTGTTTGCTTAGCTGGGTCCTGGCACCTCCAGCAGACAGAGATGGGGCCACACCACGGAGGGGAGGCTCCGAGATGGGACAACCTGCGAAGCACGATCCCAGCAAGTCTCACCCAGAGTCAGCCCCTCGGCAATAAGCAGAGACCAGGCGCAGAGGAGGAGAGCACGTGTGTTACTCTTCAACCCTTGGAGCTTCAATTAGGCGCGGATGATATTCTGACAAGATCGATGAATCCTGATATAGCAGCACTCAAGATAAATGTCGCTTCAGAAGGGCTCTTGTGTTGGTATTTGGAGTGAAGAGGAGTTTGGGGGGTGGGGGGAAGGATGGGAAACAAAGGAACATCAACAACCGTTGGAAGCGCTATGCCACCTTTTGTACAATCAAATGTTTCTCAGGGTGATACTTAGAACTACCTGCAAAATTACTTGCTTTTTCCGTATCTTCTTTCCGAAGCACAGCACTTGCAAAGGCTTTTTTCACATCCACGCAGAGGATGCATACGAAGAAAGTCCCTGTGTAACTCGCTCCAGTGTGCTGCTGAGGCTGGGCAGCCCTGGGGCGAGAGATATCCATATATAACAGCATCCATCAGACACCTGCTTCCCATAACCACGTAGTTTTTAATTTCTGTATTGACTTTAGTTAAAAAAAAGAAAAAAAAAAAAAAAAAGAAGAAATTGAGAATCTTTGCCATCCTGCCTGGTAAAAATCAGCAAAAGCTCCCAGCTCTGGCTGGCACTACAGACGTTACCACAAAGGGGAGGGAATGTTTATAAAACGTTTTTAAACAATTCAATTTTAAAGCAATTTATGTGCAGTGGCACCAGGCATTCTTGACTGTAGAAAACAGACAGCAGGCTGGATCAATTGCAGGGTGGAGGTGGGTGCAGGAAAGCAGGAGCAGCAGACTGTGGCATTGAGGCTAATAGCTTTGTAGCAATTTATTCAGTGAGAAATGCTGCACAGAGCGACGCGGGGGTCTGCGCAGAAAGTAGGCAGAGAGGATGGCAGTGCCTGGGAGGGAGATGGTCCCCAGCTCCGGAGTGGCAGAGAGCAGGGAGGATCAATACCGAGCACTCCAGGAAAAGCAGGAAATTCTTCTTCCCTTACAAAACTAAACAAATGACAATTAATGGATCCAAACAAGCCGACTGCAAAAAAAAAAAATGTCACTGAAGAAACAGCACATGAAAAAATACCAGAGAGATAAAAGCTTCAGTGCTGTCACAGCATCACTCCTGCTACAGGACTTCCTACAGGCTGGACCCCTCAGGTTCACGGCCCTGCCACCTCTAACCAAAATCCCGTTGCCAGCTGGGAGCAGGGCTCTTCATTTTCCCTACAAACGGCAAGGGAAACCCCACGCCATAATGTCCAGCCCCTGCCACAGCTCGGTCCATATCACCTCTTTGGCAGCAAAGCCTGCCCTGGGGATGTGCCACGATGCCTCCTCTCCCTGGTGGGGATCCACACTTTGCTGTAGTGCTTAAGGAACGGACGAGGAGAGCTAATTTTATGATACCTGGGAACCTGGATTCTGGTTTTAACAACTGAGCTAAAAAATCGCCTTTGACCGTCACGAATGCCCTGTGATGCGATGCAAGCTCAGGAGCTCAACATCTTTTTTGCAAATAAAATTTGCTCTGAATCGCTCCTGCTGGTGTTTGCAGCCCAAGGATAATGTGATGCTCTTTCCACATCACACCAGCTCCATGCCCAAGCACATATGGTCTGGCTAAATAAGAAGCCTTGGAAAGGCTGTCAACAAGACTAGAGGAAGGTGTGCATCTGTGCAGAAACATATGCATGCCCCAGCACTGCACACTGAGCCACGAAAAGGATGCTCGTGCCCAGAATCCCACCGAAACCTGCCCAGGTACAGCAAAGCCCCAGCACAGGAGCAGGGATGCAGCTGACTGCCACTTCCACGCTCCCTTCCCCTCGCTCCTGTCGTGCTGCAGGAGCTGTAAACCCATCGGTCTGCTTCCAAGGTCCCTCTTGACACGGTACTTAAGGACGATGCTCCCCGTAGCTCGACCGACACAGGTTATCACAGTGTTGCTGCTGTCGCCCTGATTTGGGTACCTGCTTGTGTGTTTGCTTGAAAGTAAGTGCTTTATATTCGTCTGCGAAAATCTCCCCCCTGGTACTAAAAGCAATGGAATAATCTACTATTTCAACTCGCGCCCCTTAGAGAATTCTGCAGTTAAAAAAAAATAAAAAAAAAATGGTTGAATTTGATTAAACCTTTGGAACCTCTCCAATATTTCCAGTTATTCCATCTGTAGAAACACTCTACTGGCACTTGGCACATTTATAGCATTAACTGCCTTCTAAATCAGCAGCAGTTCTGCCTAACAATTTGGCATTTGCACATTGCCTTGTAAATTACCCACCTTACATCTCTGGGTATGAGGACTGTCCCCTCCAAAAAGACTATTACTGCCTGGTAGAAATTCTCGAGGAAGAAAATATCTTCTTATGGGCTGGTCTTTGGACAAAAAGAGGGGGGAAATGGCATTCAGTGGGCACGGCATTAACACTGTGGCTCATAGTGTTACTATGGCAGTAAAATGAAACCCAGTGCAACCAGCTGGTTGCTACACTGCTATTAGATCCTCTTTGCTGTTTTTGACCTTTCTAGAACACTCCGAAAGGCATTAATCTATTCAAACTCCATTTAGGATCTAAAGCACGATGCGAGGTGAAGGTGTTTGCGAAGCAGTCTTCCGATCGGGCCACGCTTATGAATCAATCACAGTTCCACGGGCGAGGATTTGCTTGCTTTTGTGAGCTACTGCAATGTGGAGTCAGGAACCGGGCTAGGAACAACTGCAGATTCAAATCAAGCCACAAAGCAGCAGGAAACCACTCAGCAATATCATCGGTGATTTGAGCATTTCTCGGTCGAAAACAAAGAGCAGAGAAGGTCGGCGTTACCACCTCCCCAGCTCTACGCAGCCTCCCCTCTTGTCCACCCCAATCAGCAAAAAAATCCCCTTCCAACAGCTCTCAGCCCCAAGCTCTTTCCAAAACCATTTCTCCTTATCTTTAGCCACAACTGACCCATTCTTCTCATGCCTCCCTGTCGACAAAGCGTAGGAAAATCACCAAAGGAAGCGCCCAGTTCGTGCCCTGCTGCAGAACAGCCTTTCCCCTGGTCCGCACCCCAGGGTCGCTGCGCTTGCTCAGCCGCTCAAACCTCGCACCTCTTTGGCCTCCAGATGTCCTGTCTTTGGTGGGGGAAGAACAAAAGGACAAGGCAAAAAAACAAAGGAACATATTGCAGTGACTCTCCTCCTGTCTTCTGCTTCTGAAACAGGCCTTATTGATTTTTATACATCCCCCGATCCTGGAAGCATTAAAAATCCAGGGTCGCTTGAGGACTTTGAGGTGGTCACCGTGCCGAGCATCAGGACCACAGGGAATTCAACAGCAGCGCCGAGACATGGTTCAGAGCCCTGTGCTTAGAAAGCGCGGGCCACCATTGTTGGGGCTAAAAAGGGATTTCTCACTTCTTATTCTGCAGGCTGAGCTCCAGCACACGGAGCTGAACTGCTCCGATCCCGTCCGCAACAAGCAGCAGTGACTCAAAGCGCCTTACTCATTATCACTCTTTTGGAATTAGTGGCTTAGTTAATGCTCCCTGCGCTAACATTTAAAAAATTTTATTTTTCTGTTCTTCTGGATTCTGCCCTCTTCCCTCACTTGGCATGGTTCTTGTTGTAACTCCAGGAAGGAACCATGTCCCTGGGCTGTGTTTAACTTCCCACCTAACACAAACTGTGACAGCAGCAGCAGCAACCCATGACCTCCTCCACCCATTTTCAGGGAATCAGAAAAAGTGCCCTTTTTTTTTTGTGCCCTGCCCATGGCTGGTGGCATCCTGGGGACACTGAGGGCTTGGCCGTGTGCCCCAGCAGGTCCTTGCGCCGTCACTCAAGGGTGCTGCCGGGTGCTCTTGTAGCCCTCCTGCATCGATTTTGGCCTTGAGGCTTGGAGACGGGGAGGTGGCCTGAGCTCAACGCTTCCACAAACAGGGCTGCTCGCCAGAAGGGACAAGGCACAACTCCGTGGCTGAGCTGCACTTGATGAAAATGTCTGCTCTTTCACAAAAAAAGTAAAAAAAAAAAAATAAATTAAAAAAACCCTCTCCCTGCAGCCAGCAGCCAGTGATGCATACTAGATGACTGCCTTCTCAACATGAGAGCAAAAGGGCAAATGAATCACATTACACTCCATGAATAAAAGCAGAGTCTTAATGCAACAGCTACTTAATGATTTCGTTTTCCATGCACTAGGCAGCGTGGCCTCATTTGCAAAGGTGCTGAGCACCCTGAGTTCCACTCCCGGTCATGGGAACAGCGGGCGCCCCGCACCTGAGGACTCTCCCCCGAGCCCCTTATTTGCTCAGGGCGGTTCTGAGGTTTAGGGAATTAAAAGCTTGCAGCGGAGAGGAGCTGGGACCAAAGACTGCAGACCTGAGCCTGCGCTCACCTGCCTGCCAGCCCTGGGACAGCCGCGGCCGGATCCGTCCTGGCCCATGGGGAATGCGGGTCGTGGCTCCTCTGGGATCCTGCTTTGCTTTCAGCTGGTGAAAACCTTTCACCACAGTGCCTACCGAATGCACCAGTCCAAGAAGATTTTGCCAGCCAGCCAAAACAGGGAAACCAACGTGCTCCAACTCTTGCAAAGGCCCTTAACAAGGTGTGCGCGAGCACTTCTGGAAGAGTGGCCCTATGGAAATCAGCCTGGCTGCCATTTCATCAGTGCATTGGGGCTTCTTCCTGCAGCCCAAAGCCACTCAAGCTGCCAAACCAGCACATAGGTAGATTGCCCGTAAGCTCCTCCTGGGCCCCATCGGGGTGCCGAACACATCACCCACCTCCCCTTCCTCGGCTTTTCGGGCACCCTGTGGTGTTTAGAATGACTCTTCTTACTGCCCTACCTGCTAACGAGGACCGGACAGAGGCACCTGAAGCGGGGATGTGGTCCCACAGGGCTGGGGCTGTCCTCTCCCGGAGGAGAAAAGGACCTGCACAAAATTCCGGTGTCTGCTAGGGAAATACAACATGGGATAACCTCTCCCAAACAATGCCAGTCCTTCAGCAAACAAGAAGAAGTCAAATGCAAACTATTTATTGCCTATTTATTTATGTCTGGACCACTTCTCTTTTTCCACTTCTGCGACAATTTGCTTTACTGTTTGCTGTTGTTTTTTTTAAACCAGTGGAGCTTTTGTGTTTTGTTTTTCTTTCTTTCTTTTTTTTTTTTTCAGGATGCTGATGCTAGCAGTGTAAGTAAGCACAGGACCTCAAGGGAAAAAATCTGTAACCTCGTTTCATGGAGAACCCTGCGGCATGATGCCGGTGAGATGAGCACCCTGTGCCCCAAGCTGCAGGTACACCCCGAGCAACCTGTACTTCCCAAACTTCAGCACATTTAATGGCATATAAACTTAGAAACTCAGGTCAAAAATGATTGAAGCAGATCCAGAGTATGCTTGAGGACAGCTGCAATATATTGCAGAGGCATAAAATAAGCTAGCCAGAGCTCCTAGTGAAAGCAAAGATGCGTGTGTGTGTGTGGGCTTGAGACACAGAAAGCTGTGCTGATTCAGGTCTGCGTTCCTGCAGGAATTTTCCATTCAGGAGTAATTCAGACTCTAATTCCACTTTGGGTTAAACATTTGCCTAACCACTGCTGACACAGTTTTCCCTTTACACACCACTATTCACAGCAGCCTTGCAGTGCTCTCGGCGCTCACTCAGCTTTTCCCACCAGCAAAGCACCCGCACGTCCAGCGGGCAGATTTGGGACTAAGCAAGAGCCTGAAATGGCCTGGCACCCAGTTATGAGGATGACCATCTCCCATCGGGAACCCTATGACAGTGGCTACCATCAGCTGGGAGACTTCTGCCCACAGAGCCTGTGGTTGGACACCAGGACTTTTCTGCAGCATCCTGAGCCTGGCACCACGCGCCTTTCTTCTGCCCTGCCTTCGTCTGAGTACTTTATTCACGTTTCCTACTATGGCAGAAGGCATCGCTAATGTTTTCCTCTCTGTCACCATCCTGGCTTTAGATGCTCAATTAAAAAAGCAGCTCAAAAAGCAGCTGCAAGCAGCAGTGCCTCCTGCCTTGTCCAGGGGGTGTTACCGCAGCAAACAGAGATTGCGAGCAGAGGCCGCGCGGCAATGAGTCAGGGAGGCAGAAAGGCGTGAAAACAAAATGAATGGAAAGGCAATAAACCCGAAATATTTCACCATCGGCACTGAGCTCCTGGATAGCCTCCATCTATCAGCGTTACCAGTGTCCGGGAGCTCCCCAGAGCTGTAGTTACCGCGTAGTTGGTACGGCCACGTGCATGCCACCCCACGGCAGGGGCTGGGGCCACCACGAGCCGTGGCAAGGGTGAGGGACATCCACCTTGCTTGAGACCTCCCCAGCATCTCTGCTTTTGCTGCAGTTGTCAGAGATCTTCCTTGAGAGCACGGAGAAGAATGCTCAAGCTGTTATGGGCTTTCCCCGTGAAGAAGAGGAGCAAATTGGTGAGGCAGCAAGATGCCCTTGTCCAGGGACGTGTCTGGATCTGGGAAGGGATCGCTGCACGTGCTGAGATGCTGTCCCGACCTGGGACCCTGCTGGTGGATGGGGGAGAAGAGGCACGCAGACGTTCCAGGTCTAACTCCAGAAGGAAATGGGGCGTGCTACAAAAGCTAAAGGAATAGACACCTGAAAAATGTGTTTAACAAGGAAAAGTGGTTCCCTGTGAAAAGCTGGAGAACAATTCAAGGAACTGAATTAGTACGGGGAGGCCCTCATTCTGTTGGCAAGCACAAAAAGCCCCCTTGATCCGCTTTTAAGAACCCCTTATTTTCCACTCCTGCGTGGAGCGATCTGGATCCCGCCCCCATTGGCACCAGCCCGGGAGGCTGCCAAACCCCTGCCCTGCTTCTGAAAGCATCTGAACGCTGCGTGGCCAGCAAGAAGGAAGCTTTTTAAAGAGATACAAAACCAGGATTTTTGTATTGAAACACATGCCACAGATGGTGTAGCAGACGAGGATTAATTCATGAATCATATTTCTTAAATGATACAATCTCTCTTTTCACTTCCATACTTTCCCTTTTTGACTCAGAAGCAGGGATTTGAGATGCCCTTCCCAGATATGAATTTTGCATGAACAAACAGTGCAGAAAAAAAAAAAAACAGCAACAAAACAGAAAGCCCAGATGTTTAAAGCTAAGTTTTCAGATGTAAGCAAATGCATATCCTGTCCATCTCTGAAAGAACATGTGTGGAAATGCAATATATGCAGGCACAGATCTGGAACTAGGGTGGGAAAACACGTTCCTTAACATTTGGAGCTTACTAATGCTTCAGCCAGGGTTCTGAATTTCACAGAAACTCATTTTGTATCTCGTATTCATCGCCCTGGCAGTGAAAGAAAAGCCTTAAGTCACTTCAGACCCGTTTCCGCCACGAGCCCCTCCTCATTCAGCCACACAGGTTGGTCCTGCTCCAGCCCTGTGGAGCCCTGGCACGGGACCTTTGGGTTGCTCCAGGAAAAACTATTGGAGCCCTGGCACCCACGAGGACTCCAGGAAGCCACAGCTAACCCAGACGTCCTGCGCCATGCACACGGAGCATCCGCAGCGCTCCCACAGCCTCCTATTGCCTGCAGTGGCAACAAGACGAGGCAATGACTGAACCGTGCTGCAGCAAGGGGAGACCCCAAGACCCCAACCTCCCGGCTTGTCCGTATCCAGGGAGCAGCCAGACCAGCCGACGACATGCAAAGCCCATGACCCCGCGCCGTGCTTCCACCTGGCACCAGCACAGACCGAAACAGGACAGGAAAAAACGCCCCAAATGCTCAAAACTCCCAGCTCACTGCTCTGCTGGCCACCTTCTCACCTACAAAAGGTGCTGCTATACCTTGCTTTCATCACCAGTTCAGTTTTTCAGTCTTCTTTTTTTCTCTTTGCACACAGAGTAGCTCTGTACATGCTTAACAGCTTTTTTATGCAGCCTCGCACTTACTGTTACTGCTTTACCCTGAACACAAAGCTTCAAGTTAGAATAAGGGTGAAAAATTACTTACCCTTAAATTACTTCAATCTTTCTCTGCTTTGTGTATGATCTGGGCTTCTCTTTTGGTTACTATTTCCAGATTTGGTCTTTGGGTAGGTGAATGGAAGAGGAGAATGAAAGGAGTTGTATTTGATGACGATGGAGACTGTAAAATAAAGAGAAGCACTTTAGTGCAGAACAGGCCTCTCTATACATACATATCAGGTTAAATTAAATTAAATTAGTGACACCTACATAAACGCTTCCTACTGTTTTTATGCACACATACAAACATCACAACTGTCAAGAAGAAGGCAGCAGTCAGGGAAATGATAGGGGGTTAAAAAGAGAGCAATTTCTAAAACAGAAGAAAAACAACCCAGCAAGAGCACCAGCACTCACAGCGCAGCACGGGGGCTGCCTGTGAGCCCAAGCCCTACAAACCAGGTTAATCCCCCACCTGTTTTGACAGTGACTTGCTGCTATCCCTCCGACACGTGCAGCCCTGCAAACACTGCGTGGAGCCACTGGGGAAGGGGCTGCCACCCGTGCCAGCGTGGGATTTTTGTCCCACTCCCCCTTCCACCTTGCCCCCACCGAGACTGCGCTCCCGGAGGCTGCCCACTCATCAGGGCTGCCCCCAGCCTCACTGCCCATTTAACGCCGCCCTCTGAGGTCTGCAAAATATGATTGTTTTTTTAAGGAACTGACAAAGGAACGCAGAGGACAGGAACCAGCTTCTGCGTTGTTATTTTTCTCCCGACAGCTCTCCAACCTGCTGGGCACAGCCAGCACGGGGAGCCCCAGCCTCAACGCTGCAAGCACCCAAGGAGGAGTATTTCCCAAATGATTTAGAAGATGCTATGTGTGCTAGGGGGTAAAAAATGAGTCAAGGACTACCCTGATTTGGTTTGAAAAGCACAAAGGTCACGGCAAGTAGCAGGCAGCAACACACGCTGCCACTGCAGAAGTACCAACGCCGCAGCACCAACGCCTTGCGCACGCAGCACGGTGTTTAACGCTTGCCCAGCGGCCTCTGATAAATCCTAAGTGTTTTAACAAAGCCTGGAAGCTTCTCCTTTCTGCTCAGCAGAACGGGGAAGGTAATGCACAAGTGAATAAAACTGCTCGAGACACCAAGGAGCAGGGCAGAAACAAAAGCCAGGTCTCCCGAGCCAGTGCCTCCGCCGCCAAACCCCGTGCCACGCTGCTGCCATTAACATTTATTTAGCCCTACAAAACCTGTCTTTAAATACTTTAAAAAATCCGTCAGGAGGGAGGATGCTCCAAGTCACGGCAAACGTTTGTTCTAGGGCAAAACACGCTGCAAATGATCCTTAACAAATTTTAACCGTTGGTGCAGTCAGATGAGAGCACGGTGCCGTAGATCACAGCCGGCTGTTATTGCAGGCTCTGTGCTGCTGAACATGTATCTGAGTGGCAATGCAGAGAGATCCGTATTTTGTGTTTTGGTATAAATTATAGGGCAGCCTAACAGAACTGAAGAGGCAGCTCTGCTCTTTCCTGCATCGCTTCTTTCACATTTTTATGCCCATTAGGTTTCTTCCCATTTAGTCGCTTTGTTTTGGTTCCTCGCTGCATAAAATTGTGCCGCACTCACAACGCAACAAAGCCGAATAAATAATCACAAACTTCCATGCAAGAACTCCGAGAGCTGCTATGTAAAGAAGAGAGGGTATCAGCAGATAGAGACAACTCGGAGGCAACCTGAGGTTTGGTATTCTGTGTCAGCCTGACACACAGGGGAAATAACCCTTTAATCCAGTGCAGTGTATTTCATTTACTGTAGTGTTATCCAGTTCGAAGATGTTATGAAAGGAATCCCCAGAGAGACTTAAGACTTCAAAACCAGCCCGAGTTTGAACTTAATTCCACCATTGCAAAAGGCTGCAGCCGTGGAAGATGACCTTTTCTGTACCTTGCATGCCAGGAGCCATTCTGCCTCATAATGTCACGCCAAATTAGAATATTCTCTTTCTGTTTTATTCGGGATTTTGTTTTGCCTTTTCTTTTTAATTAAAAGCATCTGTCACTATTAATGAAACAGCTAAAAAAAAGAAAAAGGAGTCAATAGCACAAACAGATTAAAGACCAGGAGAGATGGGGGAGCCCGAAAGCCCCGGGTGCTGAGGCTGTGATAATGGCCCCGGCACAGAGCGGTGGCACCCAGGTGCTCGGTGCCCCTCCCGGCTAGGAGAGGAGAAAAAAGACATTTAAATGCAGGTCTCAAGGCTGCTCGGGTCCTACCTGGAGTGGAAGTTGAGATGTATTTACAGAAAGGCCACAAACCCACAGTAGAGGGATGGAAAGCGGGACGGAAAGTCCATGGGCTGCGGGGCACTCACCAAAAAGCACTGGGAACCCCAAACCAGGTCCTTCTCTAGCAGTAGCCTCATCCGTACACCCAAATGTCCTGATGTGAACGGTGAGAGCCTGATTTTCACTCACTGCAGTTCCAAATTTAGATTTTGGGTGTAACTCAATAAAAACGCGCGTTTTTCAAAAAAAACTGCTCTGGTACAAAACACTGAATTTATTATGAAAAGTCTTCCTAATATGAAATTATTTTGCCTGCTAGATGCAGTACAAATAGCTTTATTGTATCATTAATAATTAGGAGCGTTCAGTCAGCACAGCTGAAAAAAAAACCGTAAACTAAATATGTCAAGGATACACTGCTTTCTCTTCTTACCATTTTTTTAATGCCTTATTTCATGGTAGATAAGTGAAAAATCTCTTTACCTGACTTAGCGAGAGGCTCATTTACTCATGCAAATTTAAAACCGGGTGTCATAATACAACGAAACTATAAAAACATATCAAAAAGAAGTTAGCGAGCCGCCAAATTTAGCTCCTAACAGAGTTCAAGCTGTCTTGTACAGCTGGATGCTAACGGGAAGAGCAACCCTGCTCTGCCGCGTGTGGGGAGGACGCCGTGGAGGTCTGCAGCACCCCACAGCTTCAGGAAAGTCCCGTTCTGAGCCCAGTCAACATTACAAAGGCTCCGACCAAGAAGGAATCGCTGGGGAAGCAGCGATTCCCCCCGCGTCCTGACCCGGTGGAGGAAGGTGAAAATAAGGCACTGTAACGAGGAGAGGCACGGGAACTAATGGAAAAACATCAAATTCCATTAAGGGCCGCGTTAAAGGTTTGCAGCAGTCTCCAGACAAGCCCGCTGGTATTCCCGAACCTTTATCGATCCACAGGTCAAGCCAGAAACAACAATAACTATTTTAGAAAATATCACTTGCGATTTTTTGTGCTTCTACAAAAAAAAATAAAGGCATCCCTACGCACAGGTGAGCACAGAGACCATTCCCCACGCCGCGCCGCTCCGCAACTCTGCATCGCTGCCCTGTCCTCGTCCTGCAAAACACACAGACCCATACCAGGGGTCAGGGAGGCATCCTGGATAAATGCTGCAAATAATTTGGGATATTTTGCACCTGGCTTGGGGGCACGTGACCCAACACTCGCTGCATTTTGCTCTCTTCGATTGCCACAGTTCTGGATTTTATTTTTATCCTGAGTTAGCTCTGAATCAGGGATTGCAAAAGACAAAACAACACACTGCAATCATCCAGTGTGCCAATTAAGCTAAAAGATACCCTGGAAATCAAAATTAAATGCCATATCTATGAAAAGAAGCAGACAGCTTCCTCAGAAACAAAAAAAAACAACGTATTATAGGAACGTATTTGTGGCAGCCCAAAAACATATCTGAAGCAGTCCTATAACTTCCTATCACCCCTCCCATCTGCATACTGTAGATCTTCATCAAATTGTGTATGTTTTTGCACATTTATCATCAAGATTTATTGAAGTTGATTCCATAAATTTCATTTAGTTGTTCACTGCTGCTATTTGTTTCCAAGGCAACAAATGCACTTTGCCCAAGCTGCGCAGTAAATCACGGCTGTTCGGGATTTGGGGGTCCCTGCCCCTCGTGCCGAGCGGCCGCGCGTCCCAGCGCACACACCGGCACCCGCAGTCATTAGAGGCAGATTTGGTGAGCATTTAAAGGAAGTAACCATAATCCATGCGACGGGGGAAGAACGCAAAGCTCGGCCCCGAGGCAGCGGCTGTCCCCGGGAGGACGGCTGCCGGGGCTGCCAGGGAAAGGATTCGAGTCCAGCCCCGCTCCTGTCTCATTTACACCTCGGGTGGCAGGAGGCTGAGAAACCCATTTGCGGGTTCACGAGGAGTCGGAGGCTATTTCTGTGAAGAAGAATAAAAAAACACCCTCATATTCTCATTGCAGACATTGCCAAAGGGACAGACTAACAAGAAGAAGGGAAGAGCTGGGAATTTACAAGTGTTGCCCACCGCGCACAGCAGCGTGGGCTCGGTATGGAGCAGGCACACAGGACGCTGCAATCCTTTCCCTTATCCTTTCAAAAATCACTAAGAAACTCCGCTGGACAGCCCATTCCCATGGGTCCATACGCTATTCCCAAACAAAGACAACCCCGAGGAGAGGAGCCACTGGTTTGGGCAGCGAGACGATGGTCTGCTTTGTGGCGCAGTCCCTGCTGAAGACGTTTGCTGCAGCTGGGGGATCAGGGCTGCAGCAAGCCCAGCGCGCTGCCTCCACCAGGGTCCTGGAAACACGAAAATAACCCCGTGGTGCTCCCTGTCTGCTGCACAGCATGGGACGAGGATCAGACTCAATGAGCGACCTCGATCAACTCTATGAGCATGGTTATATTGGGCAGACGGATCCCCACGCCCCACACATGGCATCACCATCACGGGCAGGGATGCGACCCAGGTTTAAAACAGATGCTGAGCACAATCCAATTTCTGTAATAAATGAATACTGTAATTTCTGTAATAAATGAAACCCAGCCTGCAAACACCATCATCCAACAAGAGGCAGAGGTAGCACGGCGTTGCTCGTCGGACACCCAATTGACCAAATGTTAACCACTGCAGAGAGGCTTTCTGGTGTCTCAGGCTTGAAATCTCGCCCCTTCACTCACAGCTGTGGTTTCTACTGGTTATATATGAGCAGGAAAAATTGCATGTTACAGTTTCTTGTTTTATACGACCATCAGTGAAAGGCAACGTGGAGATCGCAGTCCAGGCATCAGATGCACACGGCCCTGCACTGCTGGGGAATATCCCTGAGCCACCAAAAACACCAAATCCAAGAATTTTCCCCAGCCGGCAGTGGGGAGAGGGCATAAATAGCCTTGGAGGAGGGTATAAATAGCCACAGGTAATGCTTGCGTGCTAGAAAAAAGCCTGTTTTTTTTTTTTTTTTAACCCGGCTTTGCGAGCGCTGCTTTTCCTTTTCGCAGAGCTCCTGCTGAGACCGAGGCACACGTGGCTGGAAGGGGGCTGGGACCGAACATGTCTTCCTCGGCACGAAAAACAGGCAGCGGCGCGCACGCACGCACGCACATCACACATTGGCTCCCTCTCCAAAATAAATACTATCTGCCCTCTGAAGCGACGAGCAGAAGCTGCCAGCCTCCCGGCCAGGTGAAAACACACCTGGGGAGGCACATCACACCACCCCTCACCCCCCTCCCCCTCGCGGGGTCCTCTGCAAAGCAGCAGAGGATAAAAATGCTGGGGAAAAGACCTAATTTTCCTCTGGGGCAGGCTGCAAGGCAGAGCTCCCTGCCAGCAGGGCGCGATGAGGCCGTCCCCTAAATAGGGGCATCCCCAAAGCTGCCTCCAGCCTGGCTCCATTGTCGCTCCCAGCGTTTCCCCTGCTCAGCAGGAGGAAGAGGGGAAAAAAAAGGTTTTCTCGTGGATGAAGAGGTGCCCTCGCTGTCCACCCAGGTCTTGTTCATGGCTGGATGGATGGTAAGGACACCTCTTTACGGGATTTTGGGGAGCAGCCCTGCTCCCCCCTCCAGGAGCTGCAGAAGGAGGCTCGGCAGCGAGCGCTGGCAAAGGCTGCAGCCTCCCGGGGAGCGGCTCCCCGTGGCGTGCAGGTGGCTCCTTTGATTCCTGATTGTTCGCCGGCCTCGCTTCTCCTTGGCTCCGTGCCGGGGCCGAGGCTTGCAGGGAACGGGGTCGTCCCGCCGAGCGCACCCACGCTTGGGAAGGCAGCAGGGTAGTGTTGCTGCGGCCAGCGGGGCTGCATCCACCCCATAAAATACACCAAAAAACAGAGCTGGGGAGCTGCTGGGGGAACCTCGGCGTGCTGCAGCTCACCATGCTGGCAGGGCTTGCTTCGGGCTCCTTCCTTTCCACCTTGCATCCCCGCAGCGTCTCCAGGATTTGCGCTCCTGCGCCGGGGTTTGGCCCTTCCTGTGCACAACGGCAGCCGATCCGTATCTGGGGGAGCATGAGGGGGCTAATTCTGGGCTTTGGTGAGATGAAAGGGAAAACCTTAATTAAAATAAGTTTTAAAACCCATCAAGATTTTGTATTTTTTTTTAATCTTATTCAGATTAGCAGCCATCCTGAGATTACACTCTGAGTCTAAACGCACCGCTTCCCTTCAGACATCATGGGCTTTGCGCTCAAAGCCCTTAAGACATCCAAACTCCATACCAACCTAATAAAATAAAAATGGGGGAAAGTACACCTAACTACAATAATTTGATCCCCTCTAAAAACAGAAATAGTGCCCTTATTCTGTACAAACTTCCTGTCCTCTGACCCAGCTCTGAACAAGTGCTCCTGGCTCTGGGCAGGAGTCCTCACCCTTGTCCCAGAGCAGAAGGAGGGCTGGGAAAGGGCACATTTGCACAATCAACTGATTTTTAAAGAAAAAAAAATCCCCAATGAAAGCCATCAAGGCACTCTGCATGTTTGTAACACTCCTGTTCATCCCAACAGAGATGGAATAACGCGCGATCAACAGTGCATAATAAATGCAATTTATCACCGCAGCTCCTCAACCTATTGCTCAGCCCTCACCACCACAGTCCACGAAGCCACCACCCAGCACCGCCTTCTGCAGAGAGGTTTTTGAACAACATCGCAGGAGTTAGGGCACCAACACGCCTCACAATGAACAGCGAGCAGAGAGAGGCAGAGCCTCCCTACCATAAATCCAACTAAAAAAAATAAATCACAATACACATGGGGAAAACCCTTCCTGCTCTGCGTTGTTTTTTTTTTTTTCCCAGTAACCCCCATCCTCGCCCTTTGTTCAACAAATCCGAGCACAGGATGGGATTTGGGCCAGGTGCTCCTCTCCTCCACCCGGAGGCAGGAGGAGAAGAGCCCTCCCGAGCCAGCCCTGCCCGGCTCGCCACCACCACCCGGGGCGAGCGCATCACCTGCACGGCGTGCCAGGCACCATTAGTCTGATATTGAGTTTTCTTTAAGAAAAAGAAGAACCGAATCAATTTCTTGGGAGGATACACCCGCAGCTAAAGGGAAAAACTACAATTACACTTTTCAGCCATGAAAAGTAAATCAGATGGTGCTGAAATCCCAGCAGAAAACACAGATTAATTAAAGTCTGCACTTTCTAAATCTGTTATTCAACTAAACACAGCTGTTAAAAAAATGATGCCTTTGCTGTAATTTTCACGTACATTCATACCACTGAAATACAGCGAAAAACATTATTAAGTGCATTTGGCTTGCTGGTGAAGTTGCAGAGGCAAAGAAAGCAGACGTGTACATGTCACTGTGACAAGGACTGACTTATTTATCCAAGCATAAAAGGCTTCCCGTGCACGTGCCCCGTGCAAGGACTCAGGAATTGGGCATGGTGATGACAACCAGCTAACGGGGTCTGCGTGACGGGCTGGGATCCCGCTCCCCATTCGGGACTACGGCAGTGAGGCAGCTCCCAAAGGCAGTGACTGCCTGAAATGCTGCAGCAAAACCACGCCAGCAGCCAACAAGGCACGGAAGAAATTGTCCTGGGGGGCTCCCAAGCTGCCCGGGAGGAACAGATCAACGTGCAGCACAGGGTGGGGAGCAGGAGGGGCACCCCATGGAGCAGGAGCAGGACCTGTAGGGCAGGAGCACTCGTGGCCATCTGTCCATGAACGACAGCATTTCCCCTGTTTCACCGTGGGAACAGGAGGCAGGAAAACCACAACACGCCCGAAACAAAAGCTTTCTTTCTCTTTCCCCCCCCACTCTCTCTCCAAGTCTACATCAACGATCAAAGTGGAGAGCTCCTTGCTCTGTCACAGAGGGAAGGGAAATTGCCCTGATTTGAATGCAACCTAAAATGCACTCTGCAATTCAACTCAATCATTATAAACTTACTTCAGAGCCCCGGCACAGCTGTTCCTCCCCTCTGGAAGAGAAAATAATACTTGAACCTTGCTTCCTTCTAAAGAGGGAGAAGGCATGGGAGAGCCCTCATTTCCTCTCCATCCTTCTGAAATCATTGTAGCTTAAAACATAATTAGCATGATCTAATACAGTAATATATTAATATTGGCAATAACTCCTCGCCTTAATATCAGCCTGTGAAGCCTCTCCTCAGCTAGGCTAGGGGCGAGTGCTGGGTAGGGCTGAACACAGGCGATGCCAGCGGTGCCAGCACGTCATGTTGGACGTGGGGCTCAGATCCGTGACCTTGACACAGCGAGGAGCTGCCAGGGCTGTGACTGCTGAATCGGGGCATTTCTACACAAGAGAAACAACCGAAGGCACGTGGTGGTCATCTATGGCCCGGTGTCACCATGCCTGGCACCAGGTGACGGTATCTCCGACCGGTGCTACTCGACGGGTCATGAGCGCTCATGGGCGTTTGGCCATTTCATTTCATCCATCTAAGAAAAAAAAATGCTGTATTTTCACCCCCAAAATTAAAATAATAATGATGAAGACAGAATTTAATGGGGAAAAAACACTGAAAATTTGGGGAGGTTGTAAAAAACATTCCCGGGGGGTCCAAGGAATGGGGGCACACCTCAGGCTACACTTGGCGCTGGGCAGTCAGCTATGACTAACGAGGAGCATGCCAGGTAAAACAGCCCAAGAAGCAGCTCCAAACCTTCATGGGAGCAGACACAGAGCACGTCCCTGTGGGCTTCACTGAAGAGCTGGCTTTTGGCTACAACACCTTGCTGCATCTGCTTGTCCTTATTCCTCTACCTCATCTACCGAACCACACCAGGAACTCCTGTAAGCTCCTGAAACATGGAAAACTAGAAGAAAAAACAATTAAAACCAAGCATGTACCAGTAAAAAAGAACTCTATTTTTTGCCAGGGAAGAGCAAGAGGCACTGGTAGCAAAGTACTTCCTATAATCTTCTATTACAGGGCGAAGGTTTTAATAAAAAGAAATAAAAAGAGCTCACATTTTGATCTTTTCCCAGAGCTAGACATGGTTTAATTAGCTTGATCTCATTATGTAAACTGGAGAGGAAAAAAGAACACCATTAAAGCAATATCCCACTGGCAAATGAGACAACCTTGACACCAACTAAGATATTTCCTTGGGAAAGTCCCCCCTGCCTGTGACACTGGCCCCGTACTTCTTCCCAAGGTCTGCACGAGCCCACCAGACGCTCCCTTCCCGCTGCCGTCCTCCATCCAACGGCATCTCCGGCTCTCTGCTCGCCTCCGAGCAGCTGGAATAATGCTGGTAGGAACAAATCGAGCTGGATGTTGACTGGGTTGTATTTAGCCTGAGATCGTTCAGCGCATTCTTTGGAAAAGATCAACTGGAACTAAACACTGCCATCATATACTCCATCTGTTAAAGTACATACTTTTGTAATAACACACTTAGAATTCAATAAGAAAAGCACGAATTACAAACAAGGTGTCCATAATGAGCCTCAATATAATTATTAAACCAGATAAAGTAGGCCTGGTTTTCAATACAAGAAAGTTATTTGTACCTTAATGATAATGAAATGTAAAAAGCATCTGTAATTTCCGCTGAAATGTATTGCAGAAAGTCAACTTAGTGCACGTCACTTTGTTAAGACTATTCTTATTATTGTGTTTGCAATGACAGCAAAATGCTTCTTAGTTCCAGCTCCTGGGATATATAAAAATATGATTAGAGCACTATAACAATACAACAATGGATTAATTTGCCCAACCATTACATTTTGGATCTGACAGACTTTTATGATTTATTTTACCAACTGAAAGGTGGTTATTTTGGGATCCTGGCTGGCAATGCAGCCGTTCAGTGCAGCGTTTTGAAAGAGTTTTCCTATTCCAGCACCAGCACCGCGGCGAGGTTACAGCGATGCTCGCCTGTCTGCCTGCCACCGCGAGCTTTTTACAGCCTCGAGCCTGCTCACGGGGCGTTGCACAGCCCTGAGCCCTCAAAAAAACAATGCCAAGGTGATGGCAGAGGTTCCTTACCTGATGGAGCTGCTACCTGAGTAACTGGGACTGGTGCTGGGGGGATGCTCAGCAACGTTACCTACTCGAGGAAAGGAGAGCATAAAGAACTAATCAGTGTCAAACAGCACAGCTAACAATGCAGACCGAAAGGTGTTGAGAAATCTGGCATGAAGGGCAGGCGATAGAAAGGAAAATAATTAATAACTCATCTGCTGAATGTCAGTGGGATCCAGGCTCTACAACTGCAAGATTAGCGTGGAATAATCAGAGATTATTAGCAAATTCATGTGCTCGCTCTCAAGTTAAATTGATACTGTTTAAAAGCGGATGGAAGTTGCCATTTTGGCCCAAAACAGGGACCAGAACTGAGTTTTCTAACGAAGAAGAAGCCCCTAGGACCTCAATCATGGTGCTATTGAAAAGGCAGCGAGCGTGTTACGCAGAGAGCGGGGAGGAACCACCCCACAAACAGAAATACAGATTAAACCACCAGCTACAACCACTGCAACACAGGACTGCAGCGCTACCCTCGTCCATCAGCATCACCATGGGCCACGAGACCACTGTGACAAGGAGCAGGACCCAAATTTTGCTTCTAAGGCAACCCCCTTCTCCACTAATTCCCGAATGGAAGAGCCCCTTTATTTTAACTCTAATAAATATTCCCATTTTTTTGGCAGCCCCTCGTCCAGCATGACCAGAAGGCAGGAGAGCCTTCCCCAGCTGATCTAAGCCCATGACAAAGGAGGCTCAGGAAAGAAGGAGCAGAGGAATCGATCCTTCCGTGCCGTAACTCTGAGGCATGTTGCACCGACAGCGCAAAAGCTGAAAGCCAACGTACGCCTTCCACAGACTTAACCCCTCACACGCAGATAAAACAACTGCCTCATTTCTGCATCATTGTTTCGCTAATATCCTCAGCTTTTAGGCAACGAGACTTATTATGTAGCAAATTGCCCAAATCTCGCAACATTTCTTTTTTCCTAAAGGAGATTTTAAGGGGTAAGGAATTTATCCTCCCTTCATATTCCCACATAATTCTATTTGTTTTGCAGCTAACTTTTACACTTATTATTGGGTTTTACTAAAGTGAACGTGGCCAAGTACAATATTCCATACGCCCTTTTCACTTGAACAGTCCAGAATATTCCAGGTAATACCCATAAGAAAGGACGAATAAGGATGGGGGCAGGCTCAACAGTCTTCAAGACTCGGTTGTTGCAAAGTATCGGCGAAGTTTTCTGAAAGATCTCACGCTCTAAGTTTTTAATTAAAGTAGGATAAAAAAAGCCGATAGAAAGATTTTTCTCCAGATAGTCTTCCCTGGAGAGTTTGGGGCAGGGGAAGTGGGGGAACCATCGCTATATCCCTATAGGACACAAACAGGATATGCAAGTTGCATCTCAAACTGGGCAGTAGGCAAGAAGGATAGGTCTACAACCACTTCAAGTCCAGAGATTTTCAGTCCAGTCCAAAGCACTGCAGCTCGGACCTGCTGCTAGCATTTCAGAAGGGTTTCGTCCCCTCCCCATCCCACAGCAAATCTGATTTATCAGCCAGACAGAGGGATGCCATAAAGTTCAGAAAGAAAGAGCAGAATAAAGGGGAAGTGCACGCCTGTGTATGCATAGAGCATCTTCTCCAAACTCTTCCTCCTGCTTTCCATATGAAATCATATGAACTTCCCATTCATTACTATCAGCGCTCTTGCTGGATTTGGATGATTGCCCGATCGCTACCGTTGCCAGAAATCCAAAACATCAGAGGGGTGATTCATCTCGTGCCTTGACAGCTCCAGAGCCGGGCTAAGGGGAAGGCAAAAAAACCACACACACACACACAAAACCCCACACCCAAATCCTGCGAGTCCTCCCATGTCCTTCCTGACCGCCGCACCGGAGGGAGGATTTCTTAGCGGCAGCAGCACTCGCAGCCACACCTTTATCTTCTTTGTCCGCACCACAGTCGCTAATCATCGTAATAGAGCAAAACTGTATTTCCACGCTGGCACGAGCTCTTCCACATAGATGTCGTTTAAGTCTTGTTTATATGGTGCTCACTCATCCAAAGAGTCAGCAACATGAGAACAAGAGGGGCTTTGTACCTCCATGCTCTGCTATGTTAAAAATTGATTTAGCATAATGGTTTCAAAGAGATTAAAATCCAATTTTGTAAATCAAAGCAGGAACTGTACTGACTCACTTCTACAGAGGCAGAAAAGAACCTGCTGAATTCTAAAAACGACAGTGGCAGCCCTGATCCTCTATTAATGCAGAGAAAGTAATTAACCAATCTAAGCCGTAGTTTAATAAGCTGTATTTTACTGTATGCATCTGCTCTTTATCCTCACACCAATAACAAGATGTGATTTTTATCTGAGGTGTAGAAGACAGTCTAGAGGAAGAGAAAAGGCAGCGTCTAGGTTAGCCGGGGCTCCTCTGGTAGCATCTTTCAGGTGGCTTGCTCGGCATGCAAGGGCTCTTTATGGCCAACCAACATGAGATCCTTTCTCCTCAAAACATTTCTTATTCAGGATTAAGCCTGGCATTATTCGAGCCCTATACATTGTATTTTATTGTTTTTCCTTAATGAAGCTTAATTCTACAACAACAAACAAATGGGTAAAATAGGACAAAATGAAATGAAATAAATGGGCTGTGCAGATGTCCCAAGAAGAACTCTAACGTACAAACTATCTCCCTCCTTCAAGGAAAACACATTTCCTTTAATATACTGGATATGCAGATCTCACTGTAGAGAAAAAATCCACACATTCAGAATCATTTATAGCAAGTATCTTTGATGGTTATGGCATCTTTTGAAGAAAGATGTAGAAATACTTAGTGGTGCCTGATGTGTGCCACGCAGTACGGAGATGCTATGTGATGCAGACAGCCCAGAACTCATTAAATCCTTTAAACAAATTTTGCATCATTTCTTACAAGCAGTACAGAAATCAGACCAGTAATTCGCATATGAAAAAGCAATCTGAACTTTAAAGAGCACCTAAAGCTTTCCAGAGAAATGTAAGAAATCGCGGATATTCAAGTTCGTGTATTTACATCAGACGAGGTGGAGTTTGTGGTTTTTCATTTTGCTTTCTTTCAGAGGGAGGATACTGGCGTTCTTCCTGGATTTCTTTTTAATGCAAAAGTTAGCCTTATTTACGATACGTATTTCTTACCTAAACCAAGATCCTTGTGCTACTGCGTGGAAACATTTCACATTTATCAGCATTCTCCAGCTCTACAAAATCCCTCTGGGAAGACGAGAACTTATCCCAGGGACACATTTAGGGATGCTTGGGAGGCACGGAGACAGGCAGGAGGGAGAAAGCCATCATGTCCCAGGCATTATCCAAATGGATTTTTAGAGCGGGGAGCTCTGGAGGGCAAGTCGTCAGAAATTTCCCAGGGAGAACAGCGAGATTAAAGAAATTCATGCAGGGAACAAGGCGCCTGGGCATTGTGGGGAGCCCCCAGGACTGATGGCCAACGCGTAGTGCCAAGGCCATGGCCAGGAGAGCTGGGCTCTCCTCCAGGCTGAAACAACAAGGTGAGCTTCGTCACCCACCAACACCCGGACCTATTTTGGTGTGAACCCCATTTTTGATGGTCCCCTCATTTAATCCAGCGATTCTTTGTAGCAGAAGCTGCTGCCCTGGGCACGCTTGGATGCTGATTTTGGTGGATTTGTGTTAACGTGGAGTTAACCTGAGATGTTCTGGGTTTCCAGCCCAACTCCAGTGTTTAACAACTGGAAGGGAACACACACAATTGCTCTTGTAGAGCCAGCAAAAGGAGCCTCTCCTCCTCTTTCTCCCGGAGGGCTGTGAGAAACGCCTTGGAAATGCTGCCTCAGCGTGCATCAGTCTCGCACGCTCTTTTTTATCTCCCTCATCAAGAACCTTTAGCATGCAGAAGCAGCTCAGCACCTCGTGGGTTTTCATCTGAGACACAAGAAACAGGACTGAAGTTGTTAAGAAAAATCCTGTACTATTATTTCGAGGAGAAAACGATCTTGCACCAAGAATTGAATGGCTTTCCGAGCTCAGCACTTGCTGGCAGGGTCCCTTTGGGTAGCCACAGGTTTTGACACACCAGGGATGTCCCCAGGTCCTGACCCACCTCCGCCAACGCAGGAGGAGCCAGGAGAAAGGCTCGGTATTGAGAGGAAATCTGAAGGAAAGCAGTTATGCAAATGAGAAAAATGAATATTGAAATAAAACACCTATTAAGAACAGATTAACTCTGTCAATCACTGTTCACTTTTGTTTTCCTGCGTGCACGTTTGAGGGGTAGCACAATAATCAGTTTCGGTTCTCCCAGGGTATATTTAGTTCTGCATTTAGGAGTACAGCTTCCTGAAGGATGGTCTTTCAAAAATGAAGTGCGTTTCCTTGTGCAGAGGAGAACAAATTGCTACTTAAACTTTCTTCTATTGTCTATTTGCCTGCAATTTCCACCTCACTCACAGCCTTTTTGTGTCTGCCCTGTTGTTTAGCTTTACCTTTGACGTTCTCTCCATGTCTCCGCAGCGATCCGGCCACCTTTCCTCCAGCTCCACGCGAAGCATGGGGCTGGAGATCACTGCAGACCCAGGATCCAGCAGGGCAAGGAATCGAGCTCTGGAAGTAATCGGTGACACGATGTTCCCTGCTGCAGCCCCCACTGACAATCCAGGTATGGATTTATAGAGAAAAGCAGGGACTTTTGAGAATTTGGAGCAGGAATGTGGGTATAACAGTTGTTCCTATGTTAATTTATGGACTCCTGTTGCAGCAGAGCAGGCGGCACATTTGGGGCAGCGGTGCCCAAAATCTACCCTGACCAGGCCTTTGTGCTGTCACGGTGAAGAAGGACGACCACAAGCCTTGGCTGCTCCAGCCCCCCCAGAAAAGGCCATCCATCCCTTGGCCTCCTCCAGGACGTTACCCCAGCTCCTGGGCTTTCACAGCAGACGTGTTCCTCGCAGAGACCCCGCTCAGCTCCCCCAGGCTGAGCACCAGCTGCCCAAATCCCCCTGTACCCCCTGGGCACCTCCTGCAGCCCAGGGGCATGGCACCTGCCCGGCCGGCGAGGCTCCAGCATGCACCGCTGGCGTTTTACTGCATCTTGCCCTTTTCATCCTCAGTCTCCTTGCAAAGGGTGTTCCAGTTCAGTTTCTGCTGGTGACAACAGTTGGGTTATACTCCTTGGCTGTTACAGAAATAACGAGAGCCTCCTTCCTCCGCCTCGCCACCTCTCACAGCCCGCTGGTGCCGGAGTTGCCCTCGGCTCGCACGCCAGGCAGAGGGCAGGCTGCAAATTGTGATTTTGAGAAGCACGCAGCCCAGCACCCCGTCCCCGGCAGCCCCGCTTTCGCTGACGCTTCCATTTTGTTTGCAGAGCGAAGCGAGCCCGGTTCTCCCCGAGATGTTTGCTCGCTCTCTCCAAGCACTCATTTTACTCCTGCTTTCTCCCCTCCTGATCTGAAGCCGCACCAGCTGTTCAGCTGTGCTCCCCAGGCAGGACAATCTGCCCATTTTCCTTTGCTTTTAATAAGAAAAAAGGAGAGGGGGGAGGGAAACAGGGAAAAAAAAAAAAAAAAGCCACCACAAAGGCAGTCAGGAATTGGCATCTCCATCAAACACGCTGTCATGTGTAACGTAAAACCCAAAAACGACAAAAAAAAAAAAAAAAGGAAAAGAAAAAACAAAAGGCTCTTGGCTGGGAAAATGTGCATTTCCTGGAATTTCTGAGGACTCCTTGGGGCTTGCCCGAGCCAGGAGCAGGCTCCCCAGCCCCAGCACGGGTTTCCTCCTGCAAACCCAACACTGGGGATTACCCAGCACCGCGTCGGAAATTCTGGGAGAGCCCCGATTTGATTTTCATCTACTTTGTTAAATTTCTGCTAATTGCTTTTAACGTACTTCCTCCACCAGAGTCTTTACGGCTTAATTCCTCATGGGCATTCTTTCTGGGGTTTTACCGAGTACAGAAGGAAAATGAAATCTAACTGCACGCCAGTGATGTAATTGCTAATGGCCTTTGTAACAAACGCACCCGGGGTTGTGGGCTTTTTGTTTGTTTGTTTCTTTGCCACTGACTGCCTTCATCTTCTCTAAGTTCACAAAAACCGAGCCAAGGAAGCTGCAGTCCTATAAATACTGCGAAGCAGCGAGGCTGAACATGATGTAATGCAGTCCAGTGTCTTATAATTAGCACGTTAGCAAGTACAGTGAAAAGACACTGAACTAAAAGAGTGGAGCTCAAGTTTTAATAAAACGCACGGCTAACTTCACGTCTAAGATAAGTTGTCACCACAAACTAAGAAACTTCAGACCCTTTCCAGCCTTCAGCAAGCTGCAGCTACGAGGACTTAATGCATTTATACTCTGCTCTTCTCAGACAACGAGGACTTAAGATCTGTAACTCTAAAACAATATTATGCACAGAACACACTTTTCATCGTTACGCATTAATAGATTTGGGAGTGAAAGTTGGAGGGGTGGTGTTACGTGTCAAAATTAATTATAACGCCAATAAGCTGAAATTCAACAGGGAAGCTCAGGTTGACTCAATTACTGCGTTATCGGCACTGAAAAAATGAACCTGAAGAGGCTGCAGCCTTTCGCTGCAAATCCAAAGTAAAAAAAAAATCCTGGACCAACCCATTGCAGAGGATTTTAAGCAAGGAAGGACGGTTCCACCACGACGGTCTGCGTTTGCCTAGGATGCAATTTGGCCCTCCAGCTGCTAGAGACCTCCTTTGGACCTTACCTTACTGAAATTTGGGACCAGTGGCCACAAACCACATCAGTTCAGGCATATCAAGTTATTTGCTTCCTTTGCAAGGCAAAGCCATAAAAGAAAGCTAAGCCCCGTAGGACTTCCTCAGCCATCTTTCCAGATCTGGCACCTCCAGACCCATCAGCAGAGCTGGCAAAATGAATTGCCCAAATTCCACCTGCGCTGACAACGTGCCAGGTGGCAAATTCGGAAGAATACCACAATTAACACAACACCGCTCAAACAAAACAGAGGAAAACAACCCCCCACGCACACGGCAACCCCCCCCAAACCCTAAGCATCCGATATGTCTTCGTAGGAGCTGGAGCGCTGCGAAAAGCAAGGAGGAGAACAAACAGCAAGTACCACACGGACATTTAATTCTCACAGAGTCAATTAAATGCTAACAATAAAATACAGTACGAGTTAATGCTAGACAAAAGGATTAAGGAATGAAGGAAGACTTATTTATAAACATACACGCGAAAACCTGGTTAAGAAGAAGTAGGGGAATTAATAAGAGAAAAGATGAAAAGAATGATTCAAATATGGCTAAGAAAGGGAATTCCTTTATTAAATTTGTCTTCAAAAGTAAATTAAGAAAAGATGCCTGCACTATCGGAGAGTGATGGCGAGTTTATAAAAATAGCCACCACTGAAGGAGAGAAAAAGGGAGTATCTGGAAAATGCAGACATGTGCCAAATCACTCAATCTGTGCAATTAACCGCAGAAATCAAGTGTTGTTATTTGTGAAGAATTGTTTTTTAAAGAGAAATATAGCAAATTCCTTCAAAACATAAGCCTAATACCTAATTCTGGAAATTGCTTAAATAGGTGGATGCAATTAACTTCTATTGCTAATATAAGAACAGAAAAAATTATTAAAGAAAAACTCTCTGTCGCGGGTGGCAGCTCAGCAAGCTCCAAGAAGTGCAGATTTGCTGAGAACACCTCGTTATGCACATTTGGTTTGTTAGAGCAAATAATTTATTTAATGAAAAGAAGAAAGGAAATGCCACATGGATTATGGTAGCGTTTTTGAGACTCGGGTCTGAAATTAAAAGGACGGATCGTGCAGAAATCCGAGCAGCCTCAATTCTCCCTGTTTTAGGAGGAATTGAGCCTCAGCACCTGTACGAATCGAAGCCAGCTGACAATATTTTTTGTCCCAAAGGCCAGAGCCAGAGCTTCCCGAGAGCCGCGAGCCCCTGCCCATGGATGTTGGTCCCTTGGACACAAATTACTCGAACCTCAGCGCGTTTATACACCTAAAAGCTGGTGGAAGCCTCACAAAACAAAAGAAGCGGAGGAAGCTGCCAAGGTACCGCGTGGATCTGTGGTAGATTTTATCTGAACAGCTTTATTAATAATCCGGAAGAGGAAGGAATATGGTTTATTAAATTTCACCTAGAGTGCACTGAAACGCACCACAGGACTTAACAGGAAAATACACAGAGCAAGAATTGCTCTGATTGACTGGGACACCTCCAGCTAAGAAAGGCACCCATCTTCTCTCGGGGCCACCTTACCAACATCATCCCAAGAGGAGACGAAGGAGATGAACCTGTCCTCGTCAGGAGGAGCTTCCAAACCTGTCAGATTTGAAAGGAGGTGGGAAAAAGCATAGAAAGCCTTTTTCTGTTTGGAAAAGGAAACATAATATTGAAGAGGCTATCACCCAAACTCCAGCCATGCTGAGAAGGAGATGTTGGGAACGCAGCCAGCCAGGCAGGGACGTGCAGAGGCAGAGGGCAGGAAGCTCGAGATGGAGTCGCAGGAAGACGTGGCAGCTAAAAGACAGGTTTCAGAGACGGAGAACACAGAAAAATGTATCACATAGCAGGATGGTGCAGTCTCCCCTCTCTACAGATGTAATTAATCCATAAATGGAATAATGTATTCACTTCTGGACACCTCATTACCAGAAAGACATTGACAAATTGAACGGAGTACAAAGAAAACAACAAAAATGTTTAAGGGTTTGAAAGGAAAAATTTCTGAGGGAAGATCAAAAGATTTGAACACGTCCAGCCCTGAGCAAAAGCCTAGCAGAGTGGGACAAGATCTGTATCTGTGTGTGGCTGAAAGGTGTAAACATCAAGCAGGAAAAAAAAAACCAGCATGGGGGAGCTATTAGGAGGAGAAACAGGATGAAATTACTAAAAAAGAAAACTTGAGATGGAAATCTCCTTGTCCTATTCGGATGCACAGCCAGTGCTTAAGGGATGCAGTAAGCATGGCACTGCAAGAGCCCCAGGGTGGACCCGACAAATCCCAACAAACGGCACCGGTCACGGCTGGGTTGGGAACTGCTCTTCCTGGCTTCTGACACCAGCTCCTCTTGTTTTAAATACTGATTAAAAAAAAATCCATTTGTGGACTTTCACGTAAGCACCCTACCGCGACGGATCAGGACCTGCGGGCTGAAAAAGAAAGGGAAAAAGCTCCCGAAAATGATGGAAGCGAAAGGACCCAGCCCTGCCCTGGTGGCGCTCCCGGCTCGTCCCTGCTGGCAGAGCACATCGCAGAGGCAGCCAGGAGGGAAAAAGCCACGCTGGCCATGTCCTGGCGAGGTAATGAGGGCTCCCCGTGCCACAGACCCTATCGAGGAGAGAGTCTTCAAGCCAGTCTTCGGCAGTGAGATCCTGCCGGGTCAGATCAAGCCTTCACGTCTGGAAACGTTCAATATCAACACATTGCTGCTCTTCTACTTACCCAGTACGCCAACTGACTTAAGACAGCATTATATCGAAAGAAGATAATTTAAAAATTAGATTGAGCCAGACACAAGCCTACAGCATCCTTTAATGACTGCTGTCAATGAAGTCAGAGCCACTTGGTAGCTGCAGAACAACTTGCAGGCTGCGAAAAAGGGCTAAAACGGGGAATTTTCTTAAAAGAAGAGTCTTTCAGAGTAGCAAGAGGGGGGAATAAAAACAAAAATAAATAAAAAAATGACCTCGATAGGAAGACCACCACCAAGTAAGCCCACTGCAGCCCTCCCCACTCGGCTCCAGCAGCAGCTCTCATGAAGGCAGTACCTTTCCGTCAGCGAGCCGTGCTGCCAGGCTGTCCTGGGCACGTGCTCCTGCCGTCGAGAGCGGTGACAACGCGAGACACGTCCCTGCCTGCCCAAGGGTGGCAGGCACAGCCGCCCCGTCCGACCGCTCCCTGTCCCACGCAGCCAGGGAGCCCCTCGTTTCCCTCCAAGTCATTTCCCTCTCCTGTATTCCCAAAACTTCAGTAAGAGATTTCACTGTAAAAGGAGAAAAATCTGCAAGACGGGTCACCTAACACAAAAGCAGCTCTCTCCCGGCTCTCCGTACAAAGCAGTGTTTATAGCTTATTGATGTGCTTCAGATTGGGTCAACTGTACATTCAGCGGCCCTTTCTCTCTCTCTTTCCCCGAACAGGCTGAATCAGAAGGAGAGAAAAACACTGCAGTAGCTGGCAGTGTGTGCTGCCCAGGCACTGCCTCATTATCATGACAAAGGGAGGTTTGAACATCCTTCAGCAAACATGATGGCTCCCTTCTAGCACCCGATTGAAAATCTGGCAATATGTGTCTCGAGCTCCTGATACCCTATTTACTCAGTCAGAGAAATATGATCAAACAGATTTTAGGGCCTTTTGCAGTTTTTTCAATGGAATTACCTTTTATCTCGGCGATCCCTCCCAGCCTCGCACCACTGCAGCAGTCCCGTGCCCACCACCAGCAGCTCGGACGCAGGAGCCCCTCTGCGGCTTGCAATTAAGGACATCGACTTCTTCAGCAATTCCCCCCCCCCCCAAAAAAAAACGCTACAAAGAGGGATGGTAAACTTTTACGACGTGAAAATATCAATGTTTGTTGCTTGCAAAGACCAGATTTGCAGCGAGCCTCAGCCAGGCAGTTTGTTTCACACCTTCAAATTTAAGGGGAACAGTGTTTTCCTCTGGAAAAGGCAGCCCAGAAGTTGCAATGAAGCAGGCACAGATATGTCAATCAGCACGGCGCGGAGCTGTGAAAGCTTCCCGGAGGAAAGCACGATGCACAACGGGGAAGTGAAAACCCTGCCTCGCTCCCCTGCAGCACGCCGGGCTGGAGCGCTGCCCTGGAAAGCAGCGCTGGGAACCCAGGGCTCACCCGAGGGGGAATGACTCAAGCAAGTCCTTGGGGAAAAGGACTGGGTTTTAGACCCAGGCCCCTCACAGGGGGCACCAGGAATGAGTTCAGGGGTGATGAAGCGTTATTCACGCAGATACAAGGTGCAGCTCTTCACCCTGAGCCACCCAGGCCCCTGAGCAACGCTCCGCTCGGGGAGCACCTCTCCAGCGAGGACCAGCTGTACTTCAAGAGGCCCCACAGCTTTCCTGGTGCCTCCCTTGCCTACTCCCCCACCTCCATAAAACGATTCCCAATGACAAATGTTTCACCTGAGCCAAAAATTGAGCCTCGCCACCAGACCAGGGGCGACCCCGAGCGTGCCGCCAGCAGCCCCCCGCCCCTGGGGGCTGCCTTTCGAGCTCCCCGTGCCTCCAAACAAGCTTCCTGACGGCAAGTACAAGGCTCTCCCAGCTGCTAACAAGCCTCCTTCTGCTTTTGTTTTATTTTTTAAACACCCTGTGCAGCATAACCAACTTTCTCAGTACAAATCACAGGTTCTGGAAAACAAGATGTTGAGATGACTCGGATGACACCAAACGAATACCTTACCGTGTCCTTAGGGAAAGGAAAGAGGAGAGAAAACACAGCGAGAAAATGTACCGGCTCCTGTATAAACCTGCTCTGCACTGCGGGCAGATTATTTTTTCCTTCTAAAAACTTAGTGCAAGTTGAAGCAGGAGGAGGGTGGCTCTGGATAAGGTCCCAGTCCTGCACAGCAGAGGAAGCAAGACCAGGGAGGATGGGAAGCAGTGCGAGGATGCTCTCCGGCCGCAGAGTGCTGCTGCGGGCTACATCAGCACAATAACCCAACGCTAGCACCAGCTGCCAGGGGAAGCTTTCCTTCCCCGTGCCCTGCTCCCAGCCATGCTTCACCCCAAAAGGCAGCCAGAAGTAAAATTGGTTCATTTTTCATTATTTCATCTAAACAGGAAAAGAAAACATAAAATGGCGTGGTACCAGGGAGGGAGAAACAGCCTAAGAAATCAAAGAATGGATCAAAAATAAAAAATAAAAGGAAAGAAGGAGCAGGAGTTTTTGTCTGATCAAAAAAAATATTTCAAAATATCTGAACGTTTTCCTTTTGAGCTCTTAATTTTTTGTCTACATTTCCCATGGAGCTTCACCAGCTCCACTTACAGCAGCTCTCGTCACCCCATCGGGAAAAGACAGCAGGCACGGATTAATTTTTGAGGAAAGCTGCTTTCATGCCAATGCACTTGGCAATAGAGAACGCAAGAAGAGATATCCCAAAAATGCAGTATTTATGAGAGGAGTGGTTTCTAAAATTGTTTTCACTATGGATACCAAGAGGCACCACCTGATTCCCGACTACTCTCTCGTGCACATGTTTTCACATGATTATTTTTAAAGGTGACTCGAGCACGTATTTCAGAGCCCTTATCTCAAGGCAGCGTGGCTCCAGCTGGACATTCGGCGTAACCGCTTTCCCAAAGTCACCGCAGATAGTTTGCAAATGGAAAATGCACTTTTCTACCTTCAGGAAAAAAATAAAACATTGCCTACAGAAACGGAGAGATTCTCTCGGTGCGATTGTGATTCTAAGATTTAATTATCTCAGCACAGAACTGCAGGTATCAATGCTTCGGAGATAAAGAACAAACAAGGCAATTATTCCCAGAAGTCCTCCTTTTTTCCCTCTAATAATCACAAGGGTTACAAACATGCCAAGGTCAAAGAATGCGCAATAAATAAATTTATTTCCAATTGCAATGCACAGAAACCTGGCACTATAATGGTGGACGAGCAGCGGCGTGAAGCTCAGCAGAGCCGAGATTAATGCATGGCTAAAGATCCTAACGACCATCACGGAACCGTGTCTGAAACGACAAGGAACAAAATTAACAGGAGTCTTTCCAGCCAACTCAAACTCTTTGCCCCCACGATTTCCTACTGAGCGGCACCGCACGCACCCAGCCCGGAGGTTTTTCACCCCATCGATGCATCCAGCACGTATCAGAGATGGCCCCGAGCTGGAAAGCCTGGCCCTGAACTTGAACTCCTCTGGGATTTGCCCTCCACCGCAGCAAGTCGACAATGTTTGATTTTTCTGCAATACCAAATCGTAATATTTTAAGGCAGGAAAAGCATAGTTCTGTCCAAAAAAATGGGGAATCAGCCCATATAATCCAGTAGGCTGAATCCTGGTATCACAGCCCTGTGCTGCAGCAAATTGCTAACTGTGCCCAGCTCAGGCTTCTTCGAGATCTCACTCCGGCATCAAAGCACAAAGTAAACCTGAAGACACGCAGCGAAGATAACAATGTGAATGGTTTCAAGTTTTATACTTCAGCCTCTCTGAAAGCCTCAGAAAAACGTTGTAATTTTCCTCATAAACAGATAGGTGTTTCCCTCTTACTCCACTTACAAGGGCAGCATTTTACTCCAGCTTTCTAGACAGCCTACGTTTTGGAGAAGCCAACCCCTATGTCTTGGAGGAGCCAACCAAGAACGCCTGCGGCATCACAGTGACTTCTCTAGGAAGCTGACGAGAAAAGCAAGATAAGCAGTAAAATGGTAACACTTCATTCCTTATGTGCAGCGTTACGCCAAGAACACATATTCCCAAGGATGGACACACACCTGGCACATGCTTACAGAATTCCTTCAGCATGAGGATGTCAAAATACACAACATATGGCTTCAAACCCTCATCCCCCATATTGGACAAGCACGACTCGCTTCGTGTCCCAGATGGAAATTAGGAGATTGATCAAACAGTGCAGAATAAGGTGTCGGAGACACAAGTCCAAGCTTCCTGTCCTTCCGGCCTGCAGATGTGCCCTGCCATGACCACACTGGGCACGATCCTGCGCGCACGGCCCCGGCCCTTCCACTCGCAATGGCCAGAGACATCCACGAAAGTGAAAGGAAGAAGCGAGGGTGGGAGCATTTTGGTTTGGCTGCATGCACTACAACTTGCTCAGACACATGCATATTCGCTATGCTACGTTCTCGACTTTTTTTTTTAAGT